>NC_091842.1:27072693-27373859 GCF_037783145.1 Equus przewalskii | reverse complement strand
GCTCCCGTCTTGGTCCCTCCACTGTCTCTAAAGTAACTTCAGCTGGATTCCTTGATGGATCTGACTGTTTTTCAGCAAGGCCCCTTATTCCAGCATGGGGAGAGGGAGGGGGCAGGGACGTTACCTTTCTTCCTTCCTTTCCTGTAAGGGCGTGAAGAACATGACACATCCACATGTGACTCCACAGCCCGTTGTAAACATAACGCAAATGGTAGCCATGGCTTCTCTGTGGATCTTACTTTCTCTTCCAGAAAATTAGCTCCCACGTGTGGTTAGAAAGGTTCTGACGTTATATTTAACTAGGTGCCAGATATTTTGCAGTCACTCTCTCACTGGATCCTCAAAATGATGCTGTCAGATAGGGACGGCTTTCCTTTTCCTGATGAGGTTAGATAACCCACCTGCCCGGGATCACACACCTGGAAAGTGGCAGAGCTGGGCTTCGAATCCAGGGCTTCTGCTCCATGTCCACACACTGGTCACTCCATTTCCTGATCTTCCACGTCTTCTATTTCGTCTTTGAGCCCTACGGCACCTAGTGTAGTGGATTATAAAAAATGCTGACGGAAGAAAGAAGCCCTTCACAAGCAAAGAAACTTCAAGACTCACCTGTGTTGAAGTCTTGCATCCCTTAAAGCAAACCGTCTGTGAAACAACCTATTTCATAGACCCCTTAAACACAGCTCGTGCATTCCCACTTTTCTCTTCAATGACTTAGCTCTTATGTGCATGGGAGCATTTATAATTAGGGATCAATGTTGAAACTTAAAAACTATTAAAAAGTTCTTTGTTACTATTTGGGATCCTATCAGTTGGGAGCCATGGACCCAGGCTCAAACTCTTTGTGTCTTCTCAAACCATTCTTCTCTGAGAGGTAGGTACCATTATTATTCCCAGCGTAGAGATTATGAAACTGAAATTCAGAGAGGTTAAGAAATATGGTCAGGGCCACTCGGCTAGAAAGTGACAGTGATGGGGTGTGAACTCAGGTTTATTTGAACCCAAAGGCTGAATTCTTAATCATCTTATGATGTCAATCCTCAGAGCTGGACTGAGAGTGTTAGGATCCCCACTCGCTTGAAAACATCTACCTTACCTCAAACTTCTAATATTCAGTGGCACAGCCTTGGACTCCCTCCACTCACGTGGCATCCAAACATGAGGAAGTCAGGGGTTTTGAACTTGTAGGATATTTTCCCATAGAAGCTCTGTTATCAAATGCGTAATATAAGGTCTCAGACTAACAGACTGTTGCTGGGCACTTGGAATATAGGCGAGATGACCCTGTGATGGTTAATTCTATGTGTCAGCTGGACTGGGCCGTGGGGTACCTGGGTATTTGGGCAAACATTTCTGGGTGTGTCTGTGAGGGTGTCTCTGGATATGATTAACGTTTGAATCAGTAGACCGAGGAAAGCAGATTGCCCTCCACAATGTGGATGGGCCTCATCCAATCTGTTGAAGGCCTGAAGGGAATTAAAAGCTGAGCAAGAAAGAAGCCCTTCTCTCTGTGTGACTGTCTTTGAGCTGGGACATCAGCTTCTTTCTGCCTCGGAACTTGGACTTGGGCTGAAACTTACACCATCAGCCCTTAGACTCAAACTGGAGCTTACACTGTTAACTCTTCTGAATCTCCAGCTTGCCAACCGCATATCTTGAACTTTTCAGCCTCCATAATCGTGTAAGCTGATTCCTTATAGTAAATATCTATATCTACATCTAGGGCTGTATCTATATCTATTTCCTATTGGTTCTTTTTCTCTGACACTCCAGACTAATACAGCTATCTCCATGTTTACAATATGCATTTCACTTCCTGGCATTCCTGGTTGTTAGGATGAGTCCTCATCTGCGTGTACATTTAAGGAAACATCCAGTTTATTACAAGTTATTCAGGAGAACTTGATCGCGGTGTCTATTTGCAGTTAATATTGGGCAAGATGGAAAATGGGTTGGTTCTAAGCGGTTTCTAATCAGTGACAACAGATGTTCACAGAAGGTAGAATTTTCTTTGAATCGGGATTTTGATAATAACCTTAAACTCACATCCTAAGGTAGAAAGAGGAGCTTTGGCTTGGGCCTTATGTGCTTTTGCTGAGAGGTTCTAGGTAATTGAGTGATGGAGCTTTCTACAGTATCTCAAGAATTGGAGTGGCTACCCTGAGGTCACTGGAGCTGCCTCCTGCTTCTCTCCTAGCCCTGGGGATAAGAGAAAGAACATCTTCAGTTTATAAGAGACTTAGACTTTTATGTAACAAAATCCAAAATACCAAGGGGGTAGAAATCTCTTTCCTCTTATAAATACCTCCTCTCTACAATGGTCTTCTCTTCTTCCTCCTTTGGAGGATGTGGTGGTATGCTGAAGCCAGTTTATGAGAAGAGACTGTTAAATACTCAGTCATTTTGGAAGCAGTTGTTAAACTGTTGGTAGCTTAAAATTAGCCATGGTGGGATTAATGACATCAGTGACATCTTCAAATGTTACAAATCAGGGTTGGTTTGTTTTCCTGAGAGCCAGTTCACCTGCATACCACTGGTCATAAAGATTACAGTTGATGTTTGTGGGTTTTGCCAGTCCACCATCCATTTCTTTGCCTCTTCTGGTAACAGCAAAATTCCTTTGGGGAAACACTCTCCACTCAGGCCAGTGGTTTGGATAAGACTGACCACATTTTCCAGGTGCAAGAATGAGCTTGTGATCTAGCCTGGCCAATCAGAGCACTCCATCCCTCTGGCCACAGTCATTGGTTCATAGATGGTCATTGACCCACTTAAAATCAATCAGAGCTAATTATGGTTCTTCGGTGGCCACTCTGGGGAGGGGAATCTTGCTGCCATAAAAGTGAGGTTGTAGGAGTTTTGAAAGAGTGCGAGAGAGCAAAAAGCCTGGAGAGAACTCAGGAGAACACGATGCTGAAGAGATGGATAGCTACCAGGTCCTGATGACGTGGGTTGAGCACCTGCAAGCTACGCTTGAAACCAAATATCCCTGAACTTTAAAACTGCTGAGCCAATAATTCTGACTCCATCCCCATCTTTGTTTGGCTTTAACCTGTTTATGTTGGGTTTTCTGCCCCTGGTAAGTCACAGGTTGTACCAAAAGAGTCCCGTTTGTTTCAGGGTCCTTCCAGCTTTCATGCTCTGGATCAAATTCCAAGGGAGCTGTCAAGAAAATCTGATGGAGGGTCTTAGAGGGAGAAAGAGAGCTTTCGTCTCCAATTCTCCCTTAGCTTCATGAAACATGCTGTGGTTTTCAGCCCCCTCTCCTCCAGACCTCCACAAGTCTTTGTTCAAATACCAGTTTTACCATTTTCTAGCTGTGTGAACTTGGGCAATTGCTATGCTTCTCTGAATCTCAGTTCCTTCATCCGAAAAGCCAGTATATTAATGTCTAACTCTCATGGTTGATGTGAAGATTAAATGAGACAATTCCTAAAAATTCACAGTGTTTTGCACAGAATAAATAATATATTAGCATAATTATTGATTAAATAAATGTACATGTGTGTAGTCTGGGACCTTATAGAATACGTTGTATAATGGAGCTTCTATGTAAAAATATCTTTCAGGTTCCAAGCTCCTGGCTTCCTCCTGTTTGGACCCCAAGTTGGGGAGTCCCAGACTATGCAACTGAAAATTGGAAATTTGAGGTAACATGGACATTTTAGAGATGGAAGGGACCATAAAGTTCTTCTTGATCAAGCCCTGAGGGTGGATTCTACACCATTTCATTCACCCTGTATCCCCAGTTCCGGTTGCATTGTGGGGTTCCAGAACTGTTTGTCAAATGAACAACCCCCTCATTGTATCACTGGAGAAACAGACTAAGATAAGATGAATTTCTATGCTCTGGTGTCTTCACCTCATGGTGTATGAAGGGCAGAGAGATACTAAACATCATCTTAAAACCTGGCACTAGAATTTCTGTTGAAGAAACCACTGCCATTGGTGAACAGAATGGTTTCAACAAATGCCGCTCAGTAGTAATATGATATGAGCTACATATGAAATTTAAAATTTTCTAGTAGCTGCATTAAAAATTATAGAGAAACAGGTGAAATTATTTATTTTAATATATTTAAAACATTATAATATTAAAATCATTAATGAGATATTTTGCATTCTTTTTTTGTACTAAGTTTTCAAAATCCAGTGTGTATTTTACACTTATGGCAGATCTCCATTTGAACCAGCCACATTTCAAGTGCTCAGTAGCCCCGTGTGGCTGGTGGCTGCCATATTGGTTTAAGGAGCAAGACTCAAAGGATTTGCTAAGCCGTTTTGCAGGAGATAAGGAGGGGGAGTGGTAGAGGCATCTAAATGGAGAATGTTCCAGCAAAATGTCAGAAGGATATGTGCTTCTTGAGCACCTGGGAAACCTCTCTGGGAATCTTCAGAAATTGTAGGAAAGTCAAACAATTCCCTCTGTGTTTGTGAGAGTGGTTTTGAAAGTGAAGGCTGGAGGAGTTCGCTACTGGGCATAATGTGGTGAGCCCAAACAGCCTGTGAAGAAGTTCCTCTGTTGCCCTGGAGTTTGCAAATCTTTGGGAAGGTTTTGGACAGGAGTAGAATTCACTGGGAAATGATGGCTCAATGCAGTCTTATTTAGCTGTCCCAGCTGGTAATGGGACCATGCAAATAATAAAGGGTATTGAGTGATAAGGGAAGCACAAGGGTTTGTAAGAACAAGGGAAAGTTCCTTGAGGCTGGGATAGTTAGGTCAAGTCTTGAAGAACAGAAGGGTCCCAGAGGAGGGGATAATATGTGTCATGCGCCAGAGGCCAGAGAGAGCAGAGATAACTCGAGGAATTTCAAAGACTTCCTTCCGGTGGTAATGTGAGTATGAGGGGGTGGTGGCCAGAGGGGAAATCACACAAGAGGCTAGAGGGCAGATCCTGGAGGGCCTGATGGGTCATGGGGAAGAGTTTGGATTCTATCCTAAGGCTATGGAATAGAATTTATATGTTTAAAAGATCTCTCAGGCTGTTGTGGAGGGTTGGAGGGGTCAAGGTGGAGGTTAAGTGATCAATCAGGTCTCAAAGTCATCCAGTTGAGAAGTGACGGTGGCCCTGTCTACTGTGGAAATAGTGGAGATAGATAAGAAGGTTCTAGAGATGTTTTAGGGGGAAAGTGGACAAAACTTGGTGACTGGTTTGTGTATGTCTGCGCCTGAGTGGGTAAGTGTGTAAAGGGTGGATTAGAGGGGCAGGAGAGACAGAGAGGAACCCAGGATAATTTCCAAATTTCTTGACTGGACAATAGTGTAGAAGGCGACAGCATTTAGCCTGTAGAGCAAATATCTGACCCGGAATGAACTCTGAGGGACACTGACAATGAGGGTATTTTTCCAAATCTCTAAATCAAGACACTCAAGGCAATCAAGAAATCAAGACAGATTCTGAGGAGGAGAAAGAATAACTGAAATCAAGCTTGTCCTAGAAATTCCAGAGAGGCCATTGGCTCGCAAAGTTGGGAAAATTGCATTTCCTCTCTCGGCCTCAATTCTTTTTTTCCGTTTGCAAAATGAAAATAATAACTCTTAGTTTTATAAGGATGCTGACAGAATAAAATGCAATGATAAATGTAAAGGCACTTTGAAAGCAAAGCATTCAATTATTATTATTGTTATGCTTATCGGAAAGGTTTGCAAAGTCCTTGTCATTGTTATTGAAAATCAAGCTTGAGGCCCTGGGCTGATGGATTATGTAGACAATTATTCCAAGAGAAATTGGCATCAGAGACAAAACCCTGAGTTCTGGAAGCATAAAACAGTGTCAGACTTTCAACCCATTCATTCATACATTTGTTTATTTATTCAGTTCTTCAGCGTTTATTGCGTGCCTACTGTGTGCCGGTCATTGTATTGGGTGCTAGGGGCCTAAGGGGGCCAAATGTGTTCCCTGTTAACAAGAAGTATAAAGGACATCTCCCCAGATAACTCAGTTATATACGTTTTAAACGTTTGTTACCATCTACAGAATATTTTCATATACTATTCAATGCTTAAAAAAAAATCCCCATAATGAGCATCGTTATCACCATGTTGTTGACATTAAGCCTGAGGCATAGAAAGATGAGCTGCCCCAGCCAAAGATGCCTAGCCAGGACACCCAGGACTCAGACCAGGGACTTCTTCACCCCAGTTCACCGCCGATGGTGGGTGGCTTGGAATAGTAACACCAGCTAAGATTCATTGAATGTTGTCTACGTGCAAGGTACCGTGCTGACAGGAATTACGTTGTTTTAGTCAATTCTCCCAAACTTATCTATTATCTCTAGAGGATAGGCCAGCAGACAGAAAACATGGGCATGCACATATATCCCTACAGACAGACACTCAATTGACCGAGCACTTACTATACATGCCAAGCACTTTACATGTATTATGTTGTTTAATTTTCACAACAGCCTGAGGAAGTTGGCACTCTTATTGCCTCTATACCGTGAATGGGAGCACTGATGCTCAGAGAGGTTAAGGAACTTGCCTGAGTTCACACAGTGAGAGATACAAGTGAAGTACACTGAGGGTTCAAAAGAGAGCCATTTAGTGGCTGGCCTGAGAAGACAGGGGAATGCTTCCAAACCCACAGATGTGAATATGCCTCTGGTGGATACTGGTAATCGACAAATGAAATAGCTACATCAAGTGTGTGACCCTGGCAGGGCTGACCTGGGGTAAGTGTTTCAAAGTCCGGACATGGGTGTTTCCCCACCATCTGGCGATGGCAGCATTCTCCTCTCCCCATACCTGGGGAGCCAGGAAACCTCCCATTCCCCGTTGGCTCCCAGATTGCCCCAGGGCAGACTTATTCCTCCCCCATATCCTGACAAAATGGAACCGTCAGTGTCTTGATTGGCCAACGAGCCAGTTCTCTGCTGTGAAAAAGACAAGATGTTACATAATTTCACTGGCCCTCAGTTCCCTCCATGGTAAAATGGGCTTAATAATATTTATTGCATGTGATTATTATGAGGAATATGTGAGATCAAGCATGTGCCGTAGTTAACACAGTGCCTGGCACACAGCAAGCCCTCAGAAATGTTGAATCTTGTCATGGGCAGTACCTCCTAGTTTAATTCCCCACAAGCTTTTCTTTGATGGCGGTTTTGAGGTAAACAATGTTCATATTTGCAGGTAGAATATCTGAGTCTCAGATTCCTAGGGCAGCCAAGTTCATGTTATCCCTTCGGTCCACTTTGTAGTGGGGGCTCAGGGTGCAATTCTCTAGATGTTGACCGTAATGTCAGCTGCTGAAACAAACAGGCCCCTAAATCCAGTAGCTCAACACTACAAAAGTCTATTTCTTGTTCGTCTGTTGGTTCAGCGTGGGTGTTCCTGGTCTCTGGGGTGGTCATTCCCAGGGTGATTCTAGGACCCAGGTTCTTTCCATCTTGTGGCTCTTCTCCCTTCTCTGGGGTCTTAGAATCTTCTGCATCCATCCAGAGGATGGGGGAGAGAACATGAGGTTCAGTGCAGTGAGGGAGGTCTTCAAGGGCCAGGCATAGAACTGACTTGTATCACTTCTGTCCACATCTTTTGCCTGGAATTCAGTCACATGACCACATGTAACTGCAAGAGAGTCTGGGAAATGGTCCAGTCGTGCACCCAAGAAGACGAGAGAACAGATTTGGTCACCAACTAGCCAGTCTCTGCCTCATTGATCATGTCAAGGGGTCTTCAAATTTGGTCAAGAAGTCCTAGAGGAATTTGCCTTTCCTCTTCTGGTTAGTCTGGGAAGGATCTCTGGAGTAAGAGAGATTTTAGGAACTTCCAGGAAGAATGGAATTCATCTTGCTGAGGACCTACTATGTACAGAGTGTGCCTGATACTCTACTTCCATTACCTTGTTTAATCCTCACAGCAATGACTTGAAGGCAGTTTTATTATTCCCATGGAGCAAACCCTAGTAAATGTCTAGCTACCATTTATTGAGGGCCTACTGTGTGCTAGGTTCCTTGCTTTACACATGTGATCTCATTTTAACCTTGCAAAACCCTGCCAGTAGGCATCAATTTGCACCGTTTTACAGCGAGGAAATTGAGGCCCAGATGCGTAAGTGACTTGCCCAAGGGTGCACAGCTAGTATGTGGCTGAACTGGGGCTGCAATTGAGCTCTGTTTTGCCCTTGGAGTTCTAGTTCTTTCCACGGGGTTTGGGAAGAAACCCTTGGCTGGGATTTTTTAAAACAGAGGATTGGTTTCCTCTCAGCTTCCCCATCCCCTGCCTGCCTTCCCCCCGTGGGGGCAGCTCTGGAGCAACCAGGGATTTCCAGTGGCCAGGGAGAGATGGAATTGTTGAGGTCTTTCTGGACAAGGCTCTGCCTCTGAGTTCAATTCCTTTCTGAATCCAACCTGTGCTACATGCCAAGCAGTGACTAAGCCATTGACTCACTTCTTTTGTGACCTGAGGAGTCCAGCTCAGATGAAATGTGCACTGCCTGGAAGTCGGCCACCTGCCAGCATCCGGGCCTGATACCACGGGTGCACCTTTGGATGTTTGACGTGATATGCAGAAGCACCATTTGGGGTGATTTTCCACGCCGTACACAATCAACGCTTCTCTGTGCCCTTTGCAGGCCGTTGTGTTGGCAGATTTATTTATTTTATCTCAAACCTCTGTTTAGTTTCCAAACAGATGCTTTAGGTAACAGAGATTCTTATAATTCTTTTTGCAGTTCTTACTCAGCTTTATACTACGAATTCTAACAATAACACTAACACTGCAATAGGCAATGTTTATGAAGTACTTATTATTTATCAGGCTCCTACACGCTTGTGCTGGTCATGATCCTATTTCATCTGCACCACTCTCTAAGGTGGGGACCAATATTATCCCCACTGTAAAGAAGAGGAGACCGAGTCTCAGAGGGTTTAAGTAACCTGTCCAAGATCATGCAGTTGGAGTTGGGTTATAGACCTGAACAGACTGGCTCCAGAGCCCGTTCTTGACCGAAAGGCCTAAACTGGAGGACATTCAGGGTTTTAATAATATGTCCTTTTATTGTCTGCTTCTTGAAAAAATTCATGGGGAAGCTGAGGGTCAAGGAGCCTCAGAGAGGGGCCTGACTTGAACGCTAAGACTGGTTACAGGATGTATTAGTTATCTATTGCTGTGTAACAAGCTACCCCAAAACTTTGTAGCTGAAAACAAGAAGCATTTATTATCTCATAGTTTCTGTGGGTCAGGAACCTGGAGTTGCTTAGTTGGGTGGTACTGGCTTAGGGTCTCATGATGCCTAAGGCTGCACTCAGCTGAAGGCATAAGTGAGGAGCATCTGCTTCCGTGATCACTCCTGTGGTTGTTCGTGGCCTCGGTTCCTCGCTTGCTGTTGACCGGATGCCTCAGTTCCTTGCCATGTGGGCCTCTCCATACATGGCCGAGAGTCCTCACAATATGACACCTGGACCCCCCCAGAGTGAGTGATCCAAGAAAAAAGAACCCAGATAAAAGCTGTAGTATCTTTTATAACCTAATCTCGGAGATGACCCACCATCACGTCTACCACATTCTTTTGGTCACGCAGACTGGTACAGTATGAGAGGCGACTGCAGAAAGGTGCAAATACCAGGAGGTGGGGCTCATTGGGGGCCATCTTGGAGGCTAGCTACCACCCCAGGAATTGGGCTCCTGCCATGTGCCAGATGCTACACAGGTACTTTACCAAATGCACTTTTCTTGAAGGCAAGAAGACAATGGTTTACATCTTTTTTTTTTTTTAAAGATTTTATTTTTTCCTTTTTCTCCCCAAAGCCCCCCGGTACATAGTTGTGTATTCTTCGTTGTGGGTTCTTCCAGTTGTGGCATGTGGGACGCCACCCCAGCGTGGTCCGATGAGCAGTGCCATGTCCGCGCCCAGGATTCGAACTAACGAAACACTGGGCTGCCTGCAGCGGAGCGCGTGAACCCAACCACTCGGCCACGGGGCCAGCCCCAACAATGGTTTACATTTTGACTCCCTCGCTCTGGGTGGGTCATGGCTCCTCTGGCTTCTGGTTTTTCTGCTTGAGCCCTACCCAGGGGGTATTAGTGGAGAGGCTAAGACCATGGGCACTGGAGCTCACCCGGATGCAAATCTTGGTTCTATCCATAAACAGTCTTGTGACCTTGGGCAAGTTACTGAACACTTTAGGCTTCAGTTTCCCCTTCCTTAAAACAAGGACAATTAGAGTACTTTCAGGGGTGTTGTGGGGATTAAATGAGATAGTGATGGAAAAGATAGTGGATGTTAAGAACATAAATGTTACAGAGCTTAATACAAGCCGATGTTCCAGAATAAGTTTGAGCTGTTAAATTTTAAGTGAGGGGGTTGGACCCAGGTCCCTCTGACTGGAACTGAAACTTCATGGTCATCCAGAACTGCTCCATCACTAAAACCCTAAAAGTAAACACTTCACACTCAGGGCACACCCTCCTGTCTTTCAAAGTTTTCACGCAGTTGCCCCCACTAAAGCTGGCCATTGGTCTTCAGTTTTCCTTATGTCTATTGGCTCCCACCGGTCTTCACTTCCTTCTCTGTCAAGTCCAGGAACTGTAATCCATCATTTGAGCTACTTTGTCAGCGATGTCTTCAACTTCCTTGCTCCACTGTCCCTCTCCTAACCTCTGAGGAGTCCCCCATCCCAGACCAATCCATCTTTCTGACTATTTGTATCTCCATCTGTTCCGGTGAGCTTTCCTGGACGAAGTCCCAGAATGTTCTATATTGGCACCACTACAATTCAAGGGATCCATTCTCCAAGAAGCTTAGAGTTCCTTTTGTGTTCCCATAGTCCGCTTTCTTATTTCCAACTTTCTTAACTTCCCTTAAACTTCCTTGCCTACCATCCTTTCTTTCCTTTTTGTCCTCTTGTCCTTCTTTCTTTCACCAAATATTGATTGAGCACCTAGGATGTGGCAGGAATATTTACAGACACTGGAGATTCAACAATGAACAAAACGAGAGGAATATGGTTCCTGCCCTCTGGAAGTTTCAAAGAGAAAATATAAGCCACCAGTTGGGGACTGTCTTTACTTCCTGTTTTAACAGGAAGTTGTGGTTAACCAGACCTTCGAATTTATCATCCTCTTCCTTCTCCTCCTCTTCATCATCAATACCCCTATCACAATCTCTTCTGGCATGCCTACTATATGCTAAGGACTGTTCCAAGAAATTTATTTATATTCATTAACTTATTTAATACATTATAGGCATTAACTCACCAAAACCCTAGGAGGTAGGTACTATTATCATCTCCCTTTTTACACATGAGAAAATGAAACCCAGAGAGGTTAAGTAAGTTGCACAAGACACACTGCATTTAGTATAAAATTCATCAATGGAAGAGGTATTCTGTCCCCTGTTGAAGGTTAATCAGTCCCTATTTGTCTTGGATCTAGGGTTGCCAGATCTAGCAAGCAAAAATATAGGATGTCCAGTTACATTTCAATTTCAGATAAACAATGAGTAATTTTTAGCATAAGGATGTCGCTTGCAATATTTGGGACCTCCTTATACTGAAAATTGTGTATTGCTTATCTGAAATTCAAATTTACCTGCATGGTCTATAGTTTACTTGGCAGCCCTCTCTGGATCCCATGCCCCATCCTCAAGGCCTTCGCCCCATTAATGTTCTCTACTCCTGCCCCCTGGGAGTGTCATGGTCATTTTGCACCCCAGTGCAAAGTGGGTGATAGTGCTTTGGGAGTGGCATGATGCATCCTGGACAAGACACCCTGAGGCTACCCTTTGGGGATGGCCCTCGTGGAAGGAGAGTTTGGAGGCAGGGGATCAGGTATGGTAATCATCTCGGAATGTGGTGACCCCATCTTACAGAATCAAGGTTTCCCCACCCAGCAGGGTCCCTGGAGCTGGAAGAGAGGGGAACCCGGAGACTTCTGTACGAACAAGGTGCTAATAAGGGCTTCCATCTCCTCTGTCCGTGCTCCTGGGCAGAGAGCCGTACCTCCCATGAGAGACGAGGTCGGCAGGGTGGAGGGAAACACTCCCTGGTTCTTTATTGAATCCAATCATTTACATCTCATTGAGCCCAATCAAATTAGCCACTTATCACATTAAAATGGCAGAAGAGGGATTGTGTCAAGCAGGGCTAATTCAATAGGAAAGAGGAGCTGACGAAGAGGCTGTGTCATTGGGGTTCTAACACCCATTTTCAAGAGGTAGAAGTCTGATGGCCCCCTCTGCCCACCGTGGTCACGATGACCTTCCTCAGATGGCTTTGCTGGATGCCAGGCTGGCAAAGGAAGGGAAAACACGAGTCCTGAGCCCTGCGGAGGCATAGGCCGGGAAGAGCGGGACCAAAGGGGAATGTGTGATGGCATTGAAGATGGACTGTGATTTCAAGGTAGGCTGTTTCCTGGGATATAGAGACTCCAGAGCTTGCCAACTGTGTGACTTTGGGAAAGTTACTTGATTTTTCTGATGCTTAGTTTCCTTATCCATCAAATGAAGGATGGTAATATTTGCCACGGCAATGTTTCCCACAGATGGTGTTCCAGAAAAAACCATTCTCTTTTCAATTCTCTTTTAATCCTCTTCACTACATTAAGGAGAAAGACTCAGTTTGGTACTAGCTGTCTTTAACACCTCTTTAATCCTTGCAAAAACTCTCTGATCCTTTGATGGGTGCTAGGGTGTTAGGGTACGGTTGAGAGCTGGAATCATCCAGGCTTGCGTTTGAGTCTCCCTGCCAGCCTCACCAGCTCTGTGATCTTGGATAAAGTGGCTTAACCTCTCTGTGCATCAGTTTCTTCATATGTAAAATGGAAATAGTAATAGAACCTACCTCACAGGTTTGTTATTGAGGGTAAACGAGCTCATGAATGTAAAATGCTTAGCACAGAGCCTAGCTCATAGTAAACAATAAATGCTGGAGATTCTCCTTCTTTTTCCTCTTTTTCCTCCCCTCTTCCTCTTTCTCCTTCCTCCTCCTCCTCCCCCTCCTCCCCCCACTCCTCCTTCTCTTCTTCATTCACCCTCTTCTCTGCCACTTCCTCTCCCAGACCCTCATGCCCTCCGCACTCCACCAATTAGAGCAATTTCTACTTCTTGACTATGCCATACTTTCTCTTGCCTCAGGGCCTTTGCACATGCTTCCCTTCTGACTGGAACAGTCTTCTCTCAGACTCACTCTTGGCTAACTCCTACTCCTCTTCCAGGCCTCAGCTGATACATTTCTTCTTTCAAGAAGCATGCACTGACTTATATGCCCCCTTCCCCATGGTTCTTTCCTATTGTAATGTTCTGTAGTTTGTTTCTCTCCTCTCCCAGGAAGCTCCAGAGGTTCATGAGGGCAGAATTCAAGACCCTGGCTTGCCTTGCGTTTGTTTTCTTGTGCTCCCCAGCACCTAGCACAGAATCTGAAGCTTAGTAATGGTTGCCTGAGAGCTCACTAGGGGCCTGAGACGATTTTATAGACCTTACATGTATTAACTTGCTTCATCCTCGCAACTTTCTGGGGTAAGTTTTATTTTATTTTTAACAGCTCGTTTGGAATATAATTGACGTACAATAAACTGCACATATTTAAAGTGTAAAATTTGATAAGTTTTGACATGTATATACCTGTGAGAACAAAACCACAATCAAGGCTATGAACATCTCCATCAACCCCAAACCTTCCCTGTGCCCTTTATAATCCTTCCGTCCCACTCCTCCTGGCCACCCCCTCCCCAGCCAACTGCTGGTGTGCCTTCTGCCACTATAGATATGTTTGCATTTTCTAAAATTTTGTGCGTAATTTCTTTGAGTTTCATCCGTTTTGAGGCATAGATCGATGTTCATTCCTTTTTACTGCTGCATAGTATTCCATTGTATGGATATACCACGCTTGGTTTAGCCACTCACCTGTTGATGACATTTGGTTGTTTCTAATTTCGGGCTATTTACAAAGAGACATAGGTTTACTTTTTACCCCATTTTGCAGATGAGGAAAAAGAGACAGGGAGTATATTGATTGCTTAGGGCCACAAAGCTAGTCGATGGCAGAGCCATGTGCAGACTGAGGTATGGAAAGTCCAGAGTCCATGATCTTCCCCCTCTTTATTAAGGAAAGTTTCAAACATCAACAAAGGTAGAATAGAATAATGCACACCCACAGATCTGTCAGTGCTCCAGCAATTACAAAGTCATGGCCATATTATTTAATCCTTCTTCCTACATTTGAAATCTTTTTGCTGGAGTATTTTAAAATGAATCCCAGACAAAATGTCATCTCACTTACAAATATGTCAGTTTATATCTCTGACTTAACGTGAACATGGAAAACAACACTTTATTGTGGAAATTTCAAACCTAGGCAGAAGTAGAGACACTAACGTAATAACTTGTATGCATCGTCAGCTCTGACACTTATCAATTCTCGAGGGTCTTGTTGCATTACACCTTCATCCAGATTTCCCTTTCTCTCCCCTGCCAATTATTTTGAAGCAAATCTCTGGCATTTTATCATTTTATCTAAATATTTCAGCATGTATCAATAAAAGATAAGGACTCTTTTTTTTAAAAAAAAAAAAAGCCACAATACCAGTATCGCACCTAAACATTTTACCATCATTTCCTTTGTATCATCAAATATTCAGTTGACATTCACCTTTCTCTGATTGTCTCCTATTGTATTCTTGTTTTTTCTTCTCTCTCTCTTCCTCCTTCTCACTTCCCCTCCCTCTCTCTTTTTTCTTTTTACAGTCTGTTCGATTCCACATACCAGCAAGGACCATGTGGTACAATTTGTTGACGTGTTTCTAACGTCTTAACCTATAGATTCTCCATCTCTCTCTCTTTTTGCCCCTTGCAGTTTATTTGTTAGAGAAGCCAGGCCATCGAGGCCATCAAGGATTTTACATCTCCTCCCTGCCGTTATCACTCTCACAAAATTAACGATAATCCTTCGTATCGTCCAGCATCCATCTTTATTCACATTTCCCTGATAGTCTGGAACACGCCTTTGGGTTTTTTCAAATCAAGATCCTTGCGAGGCCTCCACTGCGGTTGGTGGTGCTGGTCTTGAGATCTCTTCTGCCCCAAGACAGACCGTCTTCCCATTTCTGAGGCTGGTGCTGCGTCCTGCGGGTTGCTCTATGCCCAGCTCCTACGGCCCGTGCTGTGAGCCGCTGGGCTGGGCTCCCTTTCCTGGTAAGCGCCCAGAATAATTATTTAATGAAGGAATGAACAGATGAGTGAATGAGCATTTAGGAGGAAGCAGCTAAGAGAACAAAGCATCCTGACATCCTGGAACATTGTCTGAAGTGCCTTCTTCTTTCCTAGTCTAGACCAATGATTTCCTAGTGTGTGTGTGCATGTGCAGGCATGTGTATGCACATGTGTGAGCACGCACACGTAACAAAATGGCATCTTACACAGAAACCTTCACGAATAGAGAGGATGAAGACTGAGTGTTTAAGAGCCGGAGCCCTGACCCCACACTGTCTGGGTCAAAGTCCTGGCCTTGTTGCTTACAAGCTGGGTGACCCTGGACCAGTTACCTAACTTCTCTGAGCCTGGGTTTCCTTTTCTTTGAAAAGGGATTCGTAATAGTTCCCACCTCTGGGAGCTGTTGTAAGGATGTAATGCGTCGCCTGTGCCTGCCATATTGTGAATCCTCAATAAATGTTGGCTCTGCTCATGATAATAATGTTAGTATAAGGGAGGGTGGGGGAGGCCTGACATGGCCTGTGGATCACCTTCTGGAGCTTTCCAGAGCTCTGTGGAGCAGTTTGACAACCTCTGGCCTCGATGACACCCAAAGGCTTCTCCCTCAGCTCTCACTTTATTTGGGGCTCACTGCAGCCCCCAGCCCCCTCCCGCATCCTGCAGTCTTGGAGGTCACTAGGTGGGCAGGAGGCCGAGGGGTCAAGCTTCTTGAGCTGTCCTAATTAAGCAAGAAACCACCGCCCCCGCCCCTGCCCCCAGCCCCTCTCCTCTCGCTCCCAGGCTCCGTCTTGCAAACAGGAACCCACCCAGCGCCAGCGTTGTGTTTTGAAACCCAAACCCTGAAACCGGTCTCCTGCGACTTGGCTGCAAACCCAAGTACATCTGCTTTAGAGCAATTAAGGAATTGCAGCGACAAGGAAAACATGCTTCTGTGTGCCGTTAAATATTCTCGGCCCGCTGGTGGGGTGTCACAACAGCCAGGCGGGAGGGAACCTCGGGCGTGAATCAGGAGCTGCAGAGCAAAACCAGCCCTCCACACCTCGGGGCCTTGTCATTCCTAGTGAAATGGCCGTGACCGGTGTTTTCAGAGGTCTTACTCTGTGCCGGGCACTGTGCTGGGCTAACCTGCATGTTTTCCCTTGTTTGGTCTTCACAGCTCCGCTAGGAGGTAGATGGGATTGTTCCCATTTTATAGATGAGGAAAATGGGGCTTAGAGGTGGCATCATTTGTGCAAAATTTCCACAGGGGCAGAGCTGGGATTTGAACCCAGTTCTGTTCAGAGCTTTCCACCAAGCTTCCTCTTGCCGCGTCCATAGGACGCCATAGGCATCAAGCTCGGAATTCTCGGGCGGCTGTGGTTAGAAAACTTTGTTTTTCTTCCTGTGACAAGACATGCCTGTGTCTCTCAAAAACGCTTTAGTTCCAAAGATAAATTTGATATACTGCAAAATAGCGTTGCAAATCTATAGGAGGAGAAATCTATTCTAATTTGATGGCTAAGGGGTTGATGTCTAAAGATGTTTGCCTAGACACAGTGCGTGTGTCTATACATTAGCAGATTCAAGATAGGTGCTTTTGTTTTAAATTCCTCCTTCTCGGTACCCCGCTTCTTGTTGGTCTGCTCTGCGAAATCCGTAGGTCTAGACTCCCCCACACCAGCTTTGTTTTCCCTTTCCATCTCTACTTCTTTCTGAGTCCACAGTTTTCTCCTGATTTCAGCATGTCTATTAAAGACACACAGACACACGCATCCTCGGGCGCTCCCAGCCTGTGGCACCAGAGTGAGTTTACACATCTTTGACTAACCGGCTGACGGTATTTAAGCCGTGTATTGGAATTTTTCCTGCGACAATAAATCAGGAAAATACGTTTTTGCTTGAACTCGGCTCTCAGGACAATAATGTCTTTGTGAGTCTGGGGCGGGGGCTGGGCAGGACGTGTGAGAAGATCTTATTCGTAGCCAGAGGTCTGAAAACACAGTGGGCATCTTTTAAGGAGGAGATGCCATTTTTTTTTCCCTGCAGAGATCCTTTGGGGATTTGAAGTTGTAAACAAATTGGTTTCAAGTTGGCCTTGTTACAGAAAAGAAAATATATAATGGGAAAGAGGAAATATCTTTAGGCTGCTGGCGTGGTCGATGTGGAGGTGACTTGAGTGACATTCTGTCTCACCTGGGAGTTTTAGAGGTTGGAGGACTTGCTCAGGCCACAGCTGGAGGCCCCTGGACTCCTCTCTCTTCCACAGCCCACGTCAATCCTGTCACTTCTTCCTTTGTAAGAGAGGAAGCCTCCACTGCCACCGGCCGGGTTCAGACCACATCAGCTCCCGTCTGGATGACTGCGACAGCCTCCTGAGGGGTTTCTGGCTTCCTCACTGAGTGTCTATTTGCTGCCCAACAGCCAGAGTGATGCTGTGAAGACAGAAATCAGATCATGGCGCTCTTCTGCTGGCTCCCACCTCACCCAGAGTAAAAGTCAAAGTCTTGACCTTGACCGTCAAGGCCCAACAGGGGGCTCTGTGCTCTTTCACCTCCACTGCTCTGCCTCTCCTTCCCTCCCCTCCCACCACATTGGCCTTCTCACTGTTCCTTGAACACGCCTGCAGTCAGGCTCCTACCTCAGGGCCTTTGCACATACTGTTCCTTCTGCCTGGAATGTGGTTTCCTCAGATAGCTACACGCAGCTTCCCTTTTGTACTTTATTCAAATGACTCTTCCTCTTGCCCAATCTAAAATTTTAATTCCTTGCCTTCAACACTTTATAGTCATCTTCCCCTTTTAATTTTTCCCCCAGAGTGCTTATGATTGTCTAATATATCATATACTTTACTTATCTTTCTTGTTTATTGTCTGTCTCGCTGCCGCACAGCATCTCTAGTGCTTTATCTGTTCCTCTGTTCTGTTGACTACTCTGTCCTCCATGCCTAAAACAGAGTGTAACAGATATTTCTCGCATGATCAAATGAGTGTCTCAGCCCGTTTGGGCTGCCGTAACAGAACACCATAAACAGAACACCATAAACTGTGGCCTATAAACGGCAGAAATTTCTTTCTTATTCTGGAGGCTGGGAGTGCAGGATCAAAGTGCTGGCAGTTCCAGTGTCTGGTGAGGGACCACTTCCTGTTCATCGGCTGCTTTCTACTCGCTGTGTCCTCACATGGCAGAAGGGCTGAGTGAGCTGTCTGGGGTCTCTTTTATAAGGGCACTAATCCCATTCCTGAGGGCTCCACCCTCAGGACCCAATCACCTCCCAAAGGTCCACCTCCTAATACCATCATGCTGGGGTTAGGTTTTGACAGTGAATTTTGGGGGTTGGGTGGGGTGGTCAAAAACATTCAGTCTGTAGCAATGAGTTTGTATTTTTTGTATAGGCCATGCAAACCCACATTCTCTACCCTAAAGGGTACAAGTTTTATACTGAGGATTTCTTTCTTTTTTTGGTTATGATAACTAAGCTCCCTTGCATGGGACCCCAGTAAACAGTCTGGCTGCTGAGTTCCACTTTGTGCTTGGTGCATGGGCACTGACTTTGAAATCTGGTGGCTCTCTGAGAGATAACTACAGAAGGAAGACACCTAGACAAAACTAGAGAAATAGTCACCTTCATGAGATGCTATAGTTATGGGACAGGGGGAGACGCGAGTGCCCTCAGATGCTGGGGAGGCAAGATGGTACCCAGGTGAAGAGCACAGGCTGTTGCTTCTGACCAGCTGGGTTCAGATCCCGGCTCCCCCTCTTACTAGTCGGGTGATGAAATCTGGGCATATTAATGTCTCCAAATCTTAGTTTCTCCATCGGAAAAGAGTGAAGATGACAATAGTGCCCACAACAGGAGGCTTCAAGGATCCAGGGAAAGAAGGCATGTACAATGGGTTGCAGGTTGACTGGCATGCAGTCAGGGCTCTGTAACTGTGCGCTGCGGTGGTTAGCCGAAGAAGGAAGGATCAGTCAGTGATGTCACTGAGACAAGAGGCCAGGAAGGACAGTAGAGGGTTTGCGTGTGATACTTGGAGCTCACATGCTGGGAACTGCAGAAAGGGGTCCCCAGAACTCAAAGCCTCCGAAGTTGGAGTCATCATCCAGTTCTCCACTCTGGCTCTGGGCAGAGGCTGTCTTTCTGGGGTGTCTGCCTGGGCAGGCCTCCCTTTTTCTGAGACTTGTTTTCTGCGTTCCGTGGGGAGCCCCTGTAGGCAGGTTTGTATGCATGACCTGCCCTTAGGCTAAAGCCGATTATACTTGACCCAGATGGGAACGGTCAGACCAAAGCTCCTGGGAATTTAGAATCGGGACTCAGTTCCTATTGCCGCTTGAGCTGGGAGGACGTGTGAACTCAGGAGCTCTGGGACAGCCCTGCTTGGCCATTGTGCTGAGAAAGTCTGTTTAGAGAGGGAGCGAGTACGGGAGCCTCTGCCATTCGGGGGCTGTCTGTGGTCTCCCCGTCCTCCTCCCCGTGTTTGGGGGATTTCTCTTTCTGTCACCCTGGTGAGAGCAAAGAAGCCAGTCACAGAAGCCCAAAAGGCCGCCTCCTTGTTTTGTAGCCTTCCTGGCTGCTGGTACAGGGGTGAGCGGTGCTTGGCCAGCTGTGCCCAGCAGCTTGGGGCTCGAGTCTGGAGCAGAGTTGCCAGGAAGCTGGGACACCCTAGAAGGAACTAGTGCTCCTTGGAGAAATGACTGATTCCTGGTCGGGGGCAGGACGTGTGCATGATGAGCCTGGAATATTTTGTCATCTCAGGGAGCAAGGAAGCTGCCCAAGACCACTGGCTGCTGCCAAAAGGACTCAGGAGCCAACCAGAAAGGGGCGCCTACCCGCCAAAGATGGAACAGTTTGAGCATGAAAAGGCATACAACCGCGATGGACTGCAAACATTTCCAGTATGTTTTAATTCACGAGTTGATGATTGTCCTAAAAACAGTAAACTCACGGGCTCCCTTCGGAGGCTGCTAGCTCACCAAAGCGTTGTTTTGTAAACAGCCAAGTAGAGGGAATGAGTCCAACATCATACTTTCTTTATACAAACTGTTTGTCAAGGTAACCAGACAATGGAACGGCATGTTTATCTTTGTAAGTATTCCAGCTAAGACGTGAGGAAGGAATGATAGACGTTCACCATTTTCAATACTTGATGAAATAAAGTGTTTGGGAAGTGAGGGCCAGTGGCTGCTGGCATCCAACAAAGAGGCACACGGGCACCCTGCCCTCTGACGGATGCGTGGCCACGACCGTGAAACAGAAGCAGCACCCAGGGCGGGTCAAGCCTCTGGATCTGACTACTGATCTTCAGGAAATACGGGAGACAGAGGAGCGTGCTAAATTAGACCACGGGGACACAATCGGTAAAATGCAGACTGTGGGAAACTGGCCGGGACCTGATGTCTGAAACAAATCAGTTGCAGGGGGAATAAAAGAGAAGAGGGAAAGAGAAGCCTGATACTGAAAGAGCCTTGTTAACCAATTGCGAGGTATGGGCCTTACTTTAATCCAGAATTTAACAAACAAATATAGTAGAAATGTTTATGAGACAATCAGATAAAATTGAACTCTGGATGTTTAATGATATTGAGGAATTATTTTTAATTTTTAAAGTGCGATAATAGTTTTGTGGAGAGACATATATTTTTCTGTAGAAATACATATTTCTATATATACAAATTTCTATATAAATATTTATATAGAATTTATAGGAATTTATATTTATATATTATATATATATATTTCTCAATTAAGGGCAATTTTGCCTCCTAAGGGACATTTGACCATGTCCAGAGACATATTTGGTTGTCTCAACTCGGGATGAGGCGGTCTACTGGCATCTAATGGGTAGGGACCAGGGATGCTGCTCGACACCCTGTTATGCACAGGACAGCCCCACAGCAAAGAATGGTCTGACCCAAGATGTCAATAGTTGTGAAACCCTATTCTGGAGATACTTGTTGAAATAGTTATGAGTAAAATTATAGGATGAGTGGTATTTGCTTCAAAATATAATGGGGGTTGGGGGGAGGGGAGGTGAGCGGGGATACAGATGAAACAAGATGGGCCATGAGTTGAGAATTATTTGAGTTGGTGATGGGAGTTCATTATACTATTCTCTCCACTTGGGTCTATGTCTATCTATGTGTGTCTATGTCTATCTGTATATGGGTCTGTGTGTGTATGTATACAGTATATGTGTGTGTATATGTATATATACAAATTTCTGTAACTACAGCTTGTAAACACCATGCAGGCGTAGTGGAGACTGCATTCTGCAGCCACACCCCAGCAGCGTGCCGCGCCTAAGGCCCGTGGTGGCGGGAGTGCAGGCTAAGAGGTTTGGTTATCCTCCGTGGGGGCAGGAGTGGCGTCCTCACCAGGCTCCATCTGGACCATGGTTTGGGCTGCGTCTGGCTGGCTGGCCTCTTCTTGTTCTGCTTTTTTTGGTCTTGTTCTTTGGGCTTCCTGGAGATTATGTGAGTCTTCTGATAGCCTTTCAATAAATTCCCTTTCTGTTTAGACCATCAGAGTTGGTTTCTGTGCAGCCAAGAATTCTGGCTGATCCAAGAAAGGAATGAAGCAGATGTAGAGAGAGAAGCTGATAAGACAGCATGGCAGGAGAGAGAGGGAGGGAGAGAGAGAAATCGGGAGAGAGAAATCTATATAAAATATATTTGAGAGAAAGAGAGAGAGGCTCCTATGGTTTTTGCCACTCCTGTTCTTAATTCCTATGCCTCCTGAGGCTAAAGTTTAAGTCTTGTCCTTGGGTTCCATGGGATACCCTTGTATTTCTTTTGTAATAAACTATTCCTTCCGCTTAAGCAAACACACGTGGTCCTCTGTCGCCCACAACCCAAAGAATCTCCAGAGATCCGTCGATTATGTGCTCACCAAACCGCCTTCTCGCCATGTCAGCTTCTGCTCACCCTGGGGAAGATGTTCCATAAATATTTGTTTAATGAATAAATGATTACAATTTGGCTCCAGACGAGGAACGAATGCGCTGTTCATGCCAGCAGCGGCATTCTGGTCCTCTTGGCACTTCTAATATCCTTGTAAATGAACACATTTTCTGTGCGTTCCTCCTGGTATCCACGCCAATCTTCCCTGAGTTTTTCCAGCATGCAGCTCACTCTCTGGACACCATCGACTAGGATCCTGAGCCCTTGGGCTCCTGAGGCCAGTGGGAATGCATCCACCCAGACAAGGTCATCCAGCAGGGCCCGTTGAGAGGCAGCTCGCTGTCCTCTGCTGGCGATAGTCCTGTATTGATGGACACAGCCCATTCAAACGTCGTTGATTAATGTGGCGTACAGGAAGGATTTCGAGGCTGGGTAGCAGAGAGTTTGAGAGAACAAGCTTTGAGTCAAACAGCCTTGGGTTATAACCCTAACTCCACCACTTGCTAGTGTGTGACCTCAGGCAAGTCATTTAACCTCTTTGTGCCTCAGTTTCCTCATCTATAAAATGGGCTGTTTTAAGGATTAAATGAAAACAATATATATGCACACATACATATGAACAGGAGCTGACACATAGGGAGCATTCTATAGATGGTATTTTTCTTTCTTTCTTTCTTTCTTTTTTTTTTTTTGAGGAAGATTAGCCCTGAGCTAACTGCTGCCAATCCTCCTCTTTTTGCTAAGGAAGACTGGCCCTGAGCTAACAGCCGTGTCCATTTTCCTCTACTTTATACATGGGAAGGCTGCCACAGCATGGCTTGCTAAGTGGTGCCATGTCTGCACCTGGGATCTGAACCTGTGAACCCCGGGCCGCTGAAGAGGAACATGCGCACTTAACCACTGCGCCACCGGCTGGGCCCCTAGATAGTATTTTATTATTACTAAACATTTGGTTTTTATTATTAGAGGGAGGTTCTTCTGGTATGATGACCACCAACCAGGAGATGCTCAGAGTAGATAGTAAACCTTTTGGCTCACTTCAAGTTCCTGTGGTTCCATCAGCTCAGGGATCTCATATTTGTTGACTCATCAGCTCAGGGATCTCATATTTGTTGACTCAGTGAGGGCCACCACATTAATTATGCAGTGGTGGTAACTCCTGAGGACGTGGACTGGTGGGGGGGTTTGTGTGTTCGGGCTCTGGGGTCCTGCTCACCTGGGCTCCACCACCTTCCACCTGGGTGAACTCAGACACAGGAGCAGTTTACTCGTCCGTGATAGGAGGGTCGTTACACCTAGCCCATGAGGTTGATGGTGAGTGGTTGTAATAACATGTGTCAAATGCCTGGCACGTGACTGGGGAGGGGTGTCAACAAATGTGTTGCTTCATTCCATTTATTTCTCTTTCCAGCTCTCAGGATTCATAATGACTCATTTTTACCAAAGAGGTCATTCAACTGGCTCCCACTGTTTCCTGTTTTGGGGAGAGGCTACTCAAAAGTTCCTTCAGGGTCACCCGGTCTGAAGGAGTACTTGGCGGTCCCCTTGCTCTGTTATCACAAATCGCTGCTTCCGATCATTTATCAACAAATGAAAACCCATGGGTCTTCAGACTTGCCCTCTGGCTCACACAGTGTTTTTAAAATTGGGAAATTCCACTAGAACTTCCACACTTCATTCGAGCTGAGTTGTGGATGGTCCTTCCATTCCGGGACAAAGTCTCCATTTCTCCACAGTCCGCACCACTCTCTAATGTATCACTCACCCAACTCACTTCACTTTCTTCTTATACCTGGCTAGTCCCTGAGATCATGTCTGTGGAGGTTTTAAATTCTTCAAATTCTTTAAATGCCATTCTTTAAATGGCTTCAAATTCTTTAACACTCCATCCATCAAGAGGTAGGGTCTACATTACCCCCTCTTGTACCTGGATGGGTTGTGCTTGCTTTGACTGATAGAGTATGGCAGAAGTGCCACTGAGTGACTTATGAGGCTAGGTTATAAAAGGTCAAGGCTTCTGTCTCGTCGTGTTGGGGGACTGGCTCTAGGAAAGCTGGCTGTCATGTAAGAAATCTACCCTGAGACTTCCATGCTGGAGAGGCCATGGTAGGTCTGCCTGGTAACAGCCCCTACTGAGCCCTCAGGTGACAGCCAGCATCAACTGCTAGCCATGTGTATGAGCCATCTTGGAACTGGGTCCTCCGGTCCCAGTTGAGCCTTCAGATGATTGCAGCCCAGCCAATGTCTGATGGCAACTGCTTGTGAGACCAGAATTCCTGGCCCACAAAATTGTGAGCAAAAGAAAGTGGTTGCTGTTTTATGCCATTAAGCTTGGGGTGGTTTATTTCACAGCAAAGATATCCAGAACAAATGTCCTGGTTTGGTCTATTTGATAGACCTCAAACTTGCAGAGGGTACACTAGAAGATGAGGTGCGTTATCCCTTTTCCAATGGATAGAGTGAGAACTAGAGATCGGAGTGTAGTAGTGGGTTCATCTATTCATTCATTCAACAAATATTTATTGAGCATCTACTATGTGCCGGGTATTTGATAAGTGCTGGAATTTTGGCAATGGAACAAAGTAGACCAAGATGTTTGCCCTCTAGGAACTTATATTCCCCATAAGGTAAAAATATAATTACAAATTAGGAATAAATATATATATATATATATATATAGATCTTCCTTGACTTATGATGGGATTGAGTCCCAATTAACCCATCATAAATTGAAAATATCGTAAATTGAAAATGCATTTAATACATCTAACCTACCGAACATCATAGCTTAGCCCCGCCTACCTTAAACGTGCTCAGAATACTTACATTGGCCTACAGTTGGGCAAAATCATCTAACATAAAACGTATTTTATAATAAAATGTTGACTGTCTTATGTAATGTATTGAATATTGTCCTGAAAGTGAAAAACAGAAGAGTTGTCTGGGTACAGAATGGTTGCAGGTGGACGGGCTGTTTGCCCTTGTGATCTCGTGGTTGACAGGGAGCTGAGGCTCGCTGCCCCCTCGCCCCATCACGAGAGAGGATCATGCTGCATAGCACTAGCCCAGGAAAAGAGCAAAATTCAAAATTTGAAGTACAGTTTCTACTCTCACACCATCATGAAGTTGAAAAATCGTTAAGTTGAACCATTGTTTAGTGAGGGACTGTCTACTGTGTATCAGCTGCTGCTAAGGGCTATGGGGAAAAATGAAGCAGGGGGAGGGACATACAAGAGCTGAGGCAGGGACGGGGGTCCTCAGACTCAATTGGTGGCCATTGAAGTATCTTAAGTGTCCTATTATAATAAGAACAACAACAGTAATAACATCCATTTCTTGAGTGCTGACTATGTATTGCCTCTTATATGTATCCCTCCATTTAAATTTCACAACAACCCTGAGTGGTAGGCATGATTACACCCATTTTACAGATGAGGAAACTGTGGCTTGGAGAGGTTAAGCCACTCACCAGAAGCCATACCAGTGGCAAGTGATGGAAAGGGATGAGCAGCCCAGACTGCTGACTCCTTCCTACCCTCCATTTCTCCCTGGACTGCTCCTTCTCTTACAGCTCCGTGGTCAGTGTGGTGAATCAGAAGTCAAACCGATGATCTGTGACTCCTCTGTGCAATGTCAAATGAAAAGAAAAAGAGGAAGAAAAGAGAGAACCATTCCCTTTGGAGAAGAAACAGGAAATGAAGGCACACACTTGAAAGATTATGTATTTAACATTTATGCCTCTTCCTCATGTCCCTCAAGTTCAGCTGAGCATCCGACTGTTGAAGCTGACAATTTATGAGAATCTTGGGCGAGTAACCGCTTGAAACCTCCCTGGGGCTCTAGCCATGGCAGGCAATTCATCCAAAAGACTGTGGGGCTTTTAGGGTAAAATACTTTTCTAATATTTTTCCCCTTCTGCTCATGCTTTTCCCAAAGGGCAACAAATGGTAGTGGTTTGCCAAGAAAGCACTGTATATGGTCTTGAACAAGACTGTCCTTACACCTCAAGTCACTCTCTAAGAGAAAGGGAAGTGATCCATCCCCCAAGCTTGAGTCTGCAGCTCCAGAACACCAGTGACCATTCCAAAACTGTCTCTTCCTTGGGCTCTCCATCCCTCCCTCTTTTTTTTCCTTAGGCCACAGGAGAAAAAAAAAAACAACACCACTTTTCTTTATTCCCTGTAAATTATTCAGAGTTAGGTTTTCTGGGGGAGAGAAAGCCTTAGGTGAGGGACAGGCTAGTGTGAGATGCTTCCTTGGACAGGTATAAAGTTGACTAAGGTGATATTGGCAAGGAGGATTCTGGGCTAAGGACTAGACCCCCTCCCCACCATAGCCAGGTGGGGTAAATAATGGCTGCCAGGACATGTTCTGGGCATTTCGCACATCTTGTTTTCCTTAATCGTCCAACCACTTGTGAGGGAGGCATAATTATTAGCCTTGTTGTTGTGATGGGTCAGTTGACTCTAAGACAGGTGAGGTGCCTTGCTGACGGCCGTACTGCTAGGGTGGTAAGTTGGGGCAAGGACTTTCCAGGCATAGGAAACAGCATGAGGAGAAGTGAGGAAGCGAGAACCGGCTTGAGATGGCTTCTGGTAGCTGGGTGTGGCCGGAGAGCCGGATGTGGGTAAGGGAATGGCAGGAGACGAGTTTAGGAAGGACTTTGGATGCTCTGACCTGAAAGACAGTGGGAACCCCCAAGGGATCTTTAAGCTGGAAGTGACATCACTTAGTTTGGATTTTCAGAGACCGTTCTGGACGACGGGCTGGAAGAGGACTCAAGTGGAGACAGAGTGACTGCAGAGGCAGAGCTTGTCTTAGGGACCATGGCAGGCAATGCAAGGGGGTTGAAGCAGACCATGGTATGGTCTGGGGCCTCGAGGAAGACACAGCCCAATGGGGAAGAGGAGGCACATGGGGGAAGATGATGCGGTGCAGTGCCAGGTCTCATATGCATGGAGCATCCAGCCTGGAACAACTGGTCACCTGGGCATCTGACGCCAAGTCTCGTGTGCATGGATTGGTGCATCCATATTGGATCAACAGAGTCTTCCAACTCTGCCTTGGCCAATAGAACCACATGAGTTAGCTTCCTAACTCCTGCTTTATTCTTACTGCTCTCCTCTTCCCAAGGGGTGTGTGCATTTGTGTATGTGTTGTGTGTGTGTGTGTTTGAACAGGGAACCAATCATGGTCACTGAACCAGGGAAGAAGGCTTCTTTTTATTTGTGAGATGCTACTCCCTCCTGCTCCAGCCCAATTCCATCAGCCCTCCAAAATCATTTCAGCACAGTCTTTGTCGTCAGGCAGATCTGAATTCAACTCCAAGCTCTGCCACTGCATTGTGTGACCTTCAGCAGATCACCTCACCTCTGTCGACCTCAGTTTCCTTATCTGTAAAATGGGGACTATCACGCTGTCTTCTTCCTACGGCTGTGGTAAGGATGAGATAAGGCACATTTATACATTTATCTCAGAGCGTAGCATGGAGCAGGTGCAAAAGGAAAATTAACCATCATTTCTCGCCTTGTTATTTGTGGCCTTATTCCCAGGTGCGACAATTTTGGTTCCCACCTTGACATAATCCCAGAGTCTTGAGAGCTGTTTTGTTTTCTACACAGATCTCAATGAATACGAGAAAGCCCAAAGATCTGACCAGACAGACTGTCCTCTGTGGTCCAGAGCATCTGATGCCCAAGAATGGTCCAAGGATCCCCATTGTGGTGCAGCCACATGGAACTAGCTCAGGGGCATTCTGGGTCTCAGTGTCTTATGACTCTTCTCATCGTCAGAAGCCCACAGCTGAATTTCCCTGCAGGGATCATTAATCACGCCAGCCGCTGATACCGCAACCAGTGGCGCTGAGGCTATTTACCAGGCATCTAGGGCAAACATGGTTCTTGGTTGTTTTCCTAGGTTCCAACCCACTAGGGGGAGGAGAAGCAAACTCCTAGCTTTCTGTGAGGAGGTCGTTGGAAGAAGCAGACCATGGATTACTTCTAACCTCACTTAATCAGAAGCTCAGTCCTTGCTTCCTTCCACCCTGTCCTTCCAATGAATAGCAGCAAATGCTGACCTGCTGGGAAATGTTGGATGGGACCGAGGGGAAAGGAGGGGGAAGGGAAACCAGTATAGACCCAACGTCCTCTCACATAGTCACCATCTATTAACTACAGGTTTCACCGAATGTTCACAACCAGCCTACGAGGTAGGTGCCACCATTTCCATTCCCACTTAAATTTCACATGAAGAAACTAAAGCTCAGAGAGGGAAAGTTAAATGCCCCAAGACGCACAGCTGGTAACAGACTCAAATGGCACTATGTTTTACTTCTTCCTAGTGGTTCTCACAATTGGTGCACTGTTCCATTTCAACAGATGGGGAAACTGAGTCTAGAGGCTGTTAGGTAATTTACTCAAGGACCCACGGCAAAAAAGTAGTAGGGATGGGCTTTGAACTTAGGTCTGCGATTTTGAATCCAGGGCTACTTCCACTATATAATCTGCATCCTTGCTACTCAGAGTGCAACCTGTGAACCAGCAGCATCAGCATCACTGGAAACTTGTTGAAAATGTGGCCTCTTGGGACCCACTTAGCTCTACTGGATCAGAGTCTGCATTTTAACACAATATCCAGGGGGTTGCGGGTACACTGAAGTTTGAGAAGCAGTAGCCTACATAGTCCGTCTTTGCTGTGGAAAGACATTCATTAAGGTCAGAGGCACTTTGGCAGCTAGTATCTAAAGATGGTCCGAGCAATTCATCCCCTCCCTCTATGCGCCCGCCACTCCTCACGCAAAGGAGTGGAACCTGTTTCCTTTGAATCTGTGCTGGTCTTGTGACTGGCTTTAGCCACTAGAATGCACCAGAAGTGATGACATGGGATTTCTGAGCAGTTTCCACTTCCTGCCTCTTGGAACCCAGCTGCCGTGCTTTGAGAAACCTAAGCTACATGGAGAAGGCACAGGGGTAAGAACTGAGGTACTCCGGTGGATAGCCCCTCTGAGCATCCAGCCAACCTCAACTGTTAGCCGGGGGGTAGACCATCTTGGATGTTCTATCCCAGTTGAGCCCTAGATAACTGTTCCCCAGCCAACAGCACACAGAGCAGAAGAATCGCCCAGCTGGACCCAGTCAACTCCCAGAGTTAGGAGAGAGAATAAAATGGCTGTTGACTTAAGTCACTAAACCTCAGGCGCTTGATTATGCAGCAACATGTAACTGAAGGAGAAATTGGTAGGGTGCTGCCGTAACGTAAACCTAAAACGTGTGGCAATGGCCTTGGAGCCAGGCAGCAGGTGGAGACCTGAGGTTCCCTGAGGAGACTGGAAGGGCAGTGAGGAAGTCGCTGTTGGAGGCAGGAGAAAGTGGGACCTGAATAATGAACTGCCAGAAAAATTAGCAAATGTTCCCCGCAGTAACATGGAGCTAGAAATGGTACCTAAGGAACCTGTCGATCTGCTGAAGGAAATTTCCAGGTGGAATGTTCAAAGTGCCAGCTGACTTTTATCAGCTCAGAGTTAACTGTTTTTATTAATTAAAATTCAGTACAATTAAAACTCCATTCCTCAATTGCACTGGCCACATCTCGAGGGCTCACAAGCCACATGTAGCTCCCTATTGGAGAGTGCAAACTTTACAGAGCATTTCCACTGCCACGGAAACTTCGATTGGACTGCCCTCAGCGGGTATGAGCAGGGAACTTCCAGGAAGTAGACCACACACTCAAAAGGTTAAACTAAAGGCCTACTACTCAAAGTGTGATCCCCGGACTGGCAATGTCAGCATCTCCTGAGAGCTTGTTAGAAATGGAACTTCTCAGGCCCAACCTCAGACCTAATGAGTCAGAACCTCGGGGGTGGGAGTGGGATGTGGGACTGGGGGCGGGTAGGAATCTATAGTTTAACAAGCCTTCCAGGTGATTCTTGTTCATGCATATTAAACTTTAAGAAGTACTTTAAAGAGTTGAACAAAGGGACTCCTGTAGAGTTGAGGGCAGGCTTAAGAGAAGCAGCAAAGGACAGCGAAACATCAGAAACTAGCAGAGGAGAGACTGGGCAGTGTTAATGAGACCCGAGGAAGTGGGTGCCCTGGAAGAGAGCCTGCCCCACTGGCCCTCAGGCAGCTGAGGGACACCATGGTACCGGAACCAGGGCAAGGCAGGCAGTGTTGGGGAGGGTGGCAAATACCCTCATGGCTCCCGCCTCTGCCCTCTGATTTTTTTACCTGAGTCCCTATTGGCCCCAACCAACCGAGAGCCAGAGGACAAAGGAGGCCCCTCTGCACGGAACGGGGCAGAGGGGGCTGGAGAATGGATCTGGAGGGGCAGATGGAGTCAGACCAGCACACACAGTTTTGACATCTTAGCTATACTTTTTGAAATCCACGTTGATCTATGAATGTATAACTATTAACATTAAAAAGATGTTAGTACCCTTGAAACTCATCTTATTTCCAACATCTTGGGGAAACGTGCTGTTAGGAATGAGGTCTCTCCACCCAATTTTAAGACGGGAAATAATCACTATTAATGTTTCCTTCCATTTCATTTTTCCATTCCCTCCCCCCTTCCCCTCCCCTCCCTTCCCCTCCCCTCCCTTCCCCTCCCCTCCCTTCCCCTCCCCTCCCCGCTGCCTTCTCCCTCTCCCCTCTTTCTATCCATCTTCATATTCTATAACAATATTATAGTAAATAAAGCGTCATGTCCTGTCTTTTTCATTTAAAGATGTTTTGAGCATTTCCTTGTGCCATTAAGGATTCTCTAAAAACATGTTTTTTAGTGGCTGTGCAGATGGTTGAAGATGATTGTTGTTGTAAGCTGTCTCAAATCCTTTCGGGAAGTAGGTGGTGTACAACGCATAAATTATAAATGAAAAGCACGTTGTTCTTAATTTTACCTTCAATTTCTAAAGCGCAGCAGCTCTTTGTGAATCTGTTTCTCCAAAGCCCCAGAGACTGAAGGGATAGCGACAATGACGAAAAAAGAGGCATGAGGTGGAAGGGTGTTGAGCTGGGGGTTCACGCCCAGGCTCTACCTGGTTTCTGCCCATGTGAACTTGGAGCAATCTGATTGGTCGAAGGAGAGTGCTTGGACCAGCTGAGGTCCAAGATCCTCTTTAGTTCCGACTCTGATTTCTGATACACAGCTAATGCCCATGTAGACAGAAAAAGCTGAATTTCAGAGACTGCCCGCCTTCTCCATGACACCCTGGCCCCAGGCACTAGCATCACTCATCTGTTAACAGCAATTGCCGCCTCCAACGGTCTCCTCCTGCCTCTCTTGGCCTCTGTGGTCTATTCTCCACAAGGCAGCTGGAGTCGTGTGTTCAAGGCAATGTCAGATGATGGCTGTCATCTTATTAGCCCTTGTCCTGGCTGATGAGGTCCCCTGTGATCAGGTGCCCCACCCCCTTTCTGATCTCATATTTTTCCTTGCTCACTCCACTCCAGCCAAATCTGTCAACTACACGCCCACTCGAAAGCCTTTACCCCTGCTGTTCCCTCTGCTTGGAATGCTGTTCCTTCACGTTTCCTCACAGCTCACACCTTATCAGAGAAGCCTTCTCTGACCTTCCTCTATAAATAGCTCTGACCCCCATCATTCCCTGTACCTTTCAGCAGTTTTGTTTTCTTTCATGGCACTTCTCCTAGACATGGTGTCTGTAGAGGTTTATTACTTCCTATTTGTCTATCCATAGTAGGATATAAGTTCCATGAGAGAGGGAACTTGGTCTCTTTTATTCATTATTATATTCTCTGCACTTCAAAGTGAACTTAGTAAGTGGTCAATAAAGTATAGTTAGGCAGAAATCAATAAAAAAAATATCGAATGAATGAATGAATGAATGAGTGCATAGAAGCTTTCTGGGGAAAGTTGGTCCTCAGGAGGAGAAGGTACACAAACTCCTCAGCTTCTTGGTTTGAATGGATGGTTTGATGCTTGGATATTTTGTACAAAAGCCATCATGTCATTCTCTCTGTCACCCATCTTTCCATTCCCTTAGGCCACCTCCTAACGCCTCCTCCTGGCATGCCCTCAGCTCTTTGCCCGAGTTCTAATTCTTGGTTCCTCATCCCTGCCCCACCCAGTGGTCTGTGATGCCCTCTGCACCTCACAGACTGTGGCAGTGACCACCTTTTCCGTTTTCGTGGCATTTCGTGTCTTACAATGCACTCTGCCCCTGCGATCCCCTGTCCTTCCACACAGTTGGGGACTTTACTTCCATCCTGTTGGGGACTTGGGGACAGTGATGAAGAGGCTGAGATGGTTCCTGCTCTCATCGAGCTCAGAATCTGGCAGGGGAGACCAACATGGAACACATAATAGGATGACTATTTCCTAAAATGACAATTATCCTAAGAGCTGTGGAGGGGACACATAACACTTACGGAGCGTCTCCACCTCCTCTGTGGTTAATCTCATTTTATCCTCACGGCAGCCCTCTGCTGTGAGCCCATCACAAGTCCTGTTTTCAGGCGAGGAGATGGAGTCTCAGAGGGGAATTTTCCCAAGGTCATATATGTGTATGTGTGTGTCTATAAGTATGTATATATTTGCATAAATATATCTTTATTTTTGTATACTTATTTACTGCATGTATTATACAATGTATAGAAAATATATTTAATGTATTTTTTAAAAATATATAAATATACAGTTGTATCTACACATATGTAATGTATAAATTGTATAATATATATTGTATATGTATACTATTTATATATTTATATTATTTATATGTTCCTATACTGATGAGGGGGAGAAGGCTGTGCTCCAGGGAACTGGGGTGATTTGCTCAGCGTCCTGCAGCTGGTACGTAAGTGAATTTGGGACTAAAGTGCCAGTTTCTGACTCCAAAGCTGGTGCTCCTTTCCGCCTACCGCAGCTGCGTCCAGTTCTGAGTCCCTCCAGCCCCAGCCCGAAGATGCGAAAATCCACTCCAGGATTAATGGGAGGAGGGCGCTGCCTTGCTCGCTTACCAGGCACAGAAGTGTACGTGCTGTCCCCGCGTTACAAGCATGAATTCATTAATTGAGAAGAACTTGACCCCAGAGCACCTGGCGGTCCAGTTGGCATTATTGCGTCCATTACTCAACACCGCGTTCAGCATCTGCCTCCTCTCAGGTCCCTGCCCGAAAGCTGGGCTGGAGGAGAAAGCTCCAGCTGCCAGTCTGTGCCAACCACCGCTGTTATCTGTGTCTAGTCGGTCCATGATCAACTCTATTGTCTTCTGTCCACACGCTGCCGTTGCAGGCATCTATGTCGTGTCTACGTGATTGGAACTGCCAGCAGAGTCTGTTACCCTGAGGTCCACGGAGCCTCCATCGAAGGCTGTGCTGCGCTGAGGGGGGAAGTTCTGCTCTCGTGAGAACGTAACCCAGGACCCGACTGCCACACTAGGAGCTAGAGAGGAAGTAGAGCTGGGGTCTTGAGAGTCTACCGTGCATTTGGAAGCAGAGAAGGAGCCCTGAGCCCCATAAGTCAAGGTGGTAGATGAGAAAATTTGATTTTCACACATCCTCCAAGCACCTAGACATTGGATGGGAGATTACATGATTTTATTTCATGTTATGTTCATAGTCACAGTTTTCTTTCATATATGTTTTTTACTTTACTACACACACACACAGATGCAGATATGTACATACACATTTTTTCTAGGGTGATTAAGTTATTAAAGTGGAGAGTAATGAATTGGATAAAGGACAGCGGATGGCCTGGCAAGAGGATTTAGAATTTGAAGGCCAGTCGTGGAATCCTGGCTCTGCCACCTCCTCTCCCTGTTCAATCCCTTTAAGTCCACTGGGCCTCTCTTCCCATCTGCAGAGTGGGAATTGCGACACCAGGGATGGCTCCTTGCCCGAACCATCCAAACGCCATGGGTTTATGTAATTAGATGCAACAGTTTCTGAGGTTCTGGAGCCTCACCCTCGCCTCTGCTTTCCTGTATGGTCTGCACAAAGAGTTGACAGCCACAGTGAACAAGAGCCAAAGGACAATTAGGAGGGAGAGAGGAGGGGAGCAACGAGTCACAGGTACTGCCTGGATGGAATGGTGGGCTGGGCCTCCCCGCTGGGTGAAGGCAGAACCGGGACTGGCTTTGGCTTCTGCCTGGTGGCTGGCCACATGGATGCCCAGGGACAAAAGAAGATGAGAAAGCTTAGGGAATGTCTGTGCTCCCCTCAGCCGAGGCTGGAGTAAAATCCAGCCTACCCTGAGAGGTAAGACCCATTATCCACCTTGCAGAGGGAGGAGGAGAAAGTGCGGAGAAAGCACGGCTAGGACCAGTGCTGCTGGGTCGAGAGGACAGAGCAGAAGAGGGCAAGTTCGCCTTTCAGCATGGTGACCTGCTGCAAAGCTTGGCCCAGTGAATACTGGATTAGCAATTTCTCCACCACTGGGATTGCGTGACACACAGATCATGGGCTACAGAAGGGCAGAAACTCTCTTCTCCCTTGAGGAAGAGGCTAGAAATATAAGCGCAGAGGAAGAAATACACCTTCATTTGAAACATTGTCTAGATTTGATCTTCTCTGTCAACGCGTTAAAGGCTAAGCCAGTGGTCAGTTGGGTATAGTTTTCCTCCTTGAGGAAGGAGCAGAAGCATAATTAGGCAATTCTGCTTCTACTTTCAGGAGAATTCCCTCCTAACACGTGCTCAGGTGTTTTCCTGGAAGCGGGTAGATGGATGGTTCAGCTCTTGCCCACCAGAATTCTCTGAAGTGGATCATAATGATGCATTCATTAAGTGAAGGCTCCCTGTATTACAGAGGCTGGAAATTCACTCTCTGTTCCATCGCCCATCCCAAACGCTACTCAGGGATGTTGTCCGGCATAGCTCCCTAGTGATCACAGCCGGTCCCTAATGGAAGCTGTGTAACTCTTCTCCAGTTGATGCCCTTCCCGTTATAAATTAGAGTTCAAAGCATTTAAAGTCTGAAATTCTCCTCTTCCCAACTTTTGCTCTGCTTTGTCTTAATCTGAGTAGTTTCATTCAACTGTATGAATGATAATAATGAGAATGATAGAAGTAGTAGTAATCATTGCTATCATGTGTTGATCACCTAGTATGAGCCGAGGACTATTCTAAGCATTTTCGGTATTAATTTATTTAATGCTCACAACTGTCCTGTGAGGTTGGTGCTCTTATTATCCTCATCCCCATTTTATAGAGGAGGAAATGGAAGCACAGACAGAAGTGATTTGCCCGAGGTCACATGGCAGGTGTTTCCTGAGTCCACACTCTTTTTTTTCTTTTTGCTGAGGAAGAGTCACTCTGAGCCAACATCTGTTGCCAGTCTTTCTCTACTTTGTAGGCAAGTCGCTGCCACAGAATGGCTGATGAGTGGTGTGGGTCCACGCCCAGGATCCGAACCCACGAACCTGGACTGCCAAAGCTGAGTGCACAAAACTTAACTACTACACCATGGGGCCAGCCCCCTGAGTCCATGCTCTTAACCACTAAGCTACATGTCTCTGTGTCCCTGGGGGTCAGTTAACAGAGTCAGTGTTATCTGTGGAAGGCAGAGACACAGAAAATAGGAGGAAAAGGAAGACAATCTCCATAGTGTATGCTTTGCTAGGGAGCTAGTCACTTTACAGCACTTGTGTGGAATTTAAAAATCACGAATTTAAACTCAGTTGGGAAAAACCTCCCACGTAGAGGTTGTGACTCTCTGCTGCCCTTATTCTGGGGAAGAATCCACTTATGAGTTGTAGCCTGTCTCCTCTTTCATGGAGTGGACTTGTCTAAGTAACTTACACTGGCCTTCCTGCCACATTTGGATGTTTCCTGGCATGGCACCCAGTCTCCAGGTGTTGCTGAGGCTTTCTTCTTCCCTTTAGAATCCTTCCCGAATATTTAAAGCCTCCGATGTCCATTTCCCTTTGGGTCTGTTGAGGACAAATCCCTCCACTTCCCCTCGGCCACAGATACCTCGTCCTGGACAACTCTCCAGGCGATTCTCGATGCCTGGCGTTCTCCAAGGGCCCCGTTGCCTTCTCTTGTCTCTATTTTTTGATCTTTAACTATATCCCAGGGATTTAGGTAAATTCAAGGAAAATCAATCGCTGAATGGGAAATTTAGCAGACTGGCTTTCGGGGAATTGGCTGTTGTGGAATTGGCGTTTGGTGTACTGGTTTTTCTGTGTATTGGCCTCATTCCATATCTCATAGTACATTAACCCTTGGTCTTCCTTCTTTGAAAGGAAGTAAGGAAAGAAAGAAAGAAAGGAAGGAAGTAAGGAAGGAAGAAGGAAGGAAGGAAAGAAAGAAGGAAAGAAAGAAAGAAAGAAAAAGAAAGAAAGAAGTAGGGAACAAGGGAGAAAGAAAGGACCATCAGTCCTGAGGTAAAACTAACTAACTGACTTATTGATAACTAAAGCCTGGCTCCAATTTAAAAAGAAAAGGGCGCAGCATGGACACATTTACTTCCCTGACACCTCAAAGATCTCAGCTCTTGTGCTCAGGAAAACCTTTTCTCCCAGTTCATCTGGCCTTTCTCCTTTGCTGTGCCATTGGCCATATCCAAATGCGAGGCCAAATCTGCTTCTAAAAGTGATCCCCGAGTTTCTGAGCAAAATTGGTGTCTGACATATTTCCTTAGATCCTTGAATTTTTTCCTTCACTACAACCCAAGAAACTCAAATGTCTATAAACTGCTTTGCAAAGAACTGGACACTGTCAAGGCTCAATAATGACGACGACGATGATGATGATGATGACAATGATGAAGACATCAATGTTAAACAATTATTTATTGAACTCCAATCATGTGCTGGGCTGTTTACTCAGCTCCGTGGATGCAGAATTGAGTAACAATAACTATAGTTAAATTTTATCGAGTGCCTAGCACATGCCAAGTGCTCTTCTAGATGCTTTCCATGGCTTGACTCACTTGATTTCACAAGCATCCCATGAGGAACCACTACGATCATCATTCCAGAGCATGAGTCATTGAGCAGCCTAGTACCTGCCCACGGTCACCCAGCTAGCAAGTTGGAGAGCAGCTTTTTCCACTGGTCTCTGCTGCCCCTTCCCAGCTCCCCAGAGCCTGTGGGTTAGCCTGGGGGAGAAGTTTGAGTGGCTGGGTTGAGAAGTGAGGTGTGTGAGAAGCCACAACGAAGGGGGACAGTCTAAATCTTCTTACAATCACTGTGTCTAAGAAAGTCCTTGAGACATCGCTAAACTGAATTGTGCTTCCCAAATTCCACGTGCTCAGCCTCCATCAATGGTTTTACAACCCAAATAGCCGAGTCGTGAAGGGGGTGGCTTGTCGTTGCTGCACCGTCTGTTTTTCTGCATTAGGCTTAATGTGTCTTCCTGGGAAACTCAAGCAGGACTCCACGGTGCATGTCCCCTGCCCCCTCTCTGGGCAGTGCTGAAAATGGGGTCCTGGAAACCTCGTTCGATGGTCACTGGGGACACGGACAGTCACATCCACATGTGAAGGTCATGCCTCGCTCTGCACCTTTACCTGCATGGTTGCCAGGACGTTGTCTCCTCCGCTTTCCTGGCCTTTCCCATCCTTTGGTACACTACCCCAGCCTCTTTAAATGGCCCCAGATGAAATCCCTGCAGGCACGTTGGCTCCAGGATTCTGACGACCACTCCCTGCGCATCCTCTCTGACTAATCCTCATCTCTTCTTCTTTATCTAGCTACATTTCCGTTCTTGACTTGACTCACCTCTGGGTGAGGAGACCCATTCATTTTCCTTCCTCCACCCTGCCAGGCCCCTCCCCAGCTATGTTCAGGCCAAACACCTGGTGCTCTTCTTTTACACTCACATTCAATCTGTCAGAAATCTTATTGGCTCTCTGTTCAAATACATCCAGAATCCAACCACTTCTCATCCTCCTTGTTGTTGTCTCCTGGTCCAAGCTACCATTATGAATCCCTGGATTGTTACAGCAGCCTTCTGGATGGTCTCCCTGCTTCCTCCTTGGCTCCCTAAAGGCAGAGGGAGCCTTTTAGAAAATGGCATATCCCCTCACTCCTCTGCTCACTGCCTCTGTGGTCCTCATCCACTCAAAGGAAAATCCGAAGCCCCACGTTGACCTAGAACGCTGCACTTCATCTGGCTCCTGACACCTTCTGACAGCTCCCACCACACCGCCCTCTCTCCTTCAATCTTAGTGCCTTCTTGGAAGGTCCTTGAATTTACTGAGAACTTTCCTGCCTCAGGGCCTGTATATTGTTGCCTCTTCCTGAAATAGTCTTCTGCGACCTGCCCTCAAGGCTTAGGTCTCTACTCAAATGTCATCTTATTCAAGAGCCCCTGTCACTTTCTACCCCCTTCCATGGTTTATTTCCCTACACAACCCTTACAATTTTCTGACATATCCTATATTTAGGCGTTCATCATGGTCTTTCTCCCCCAAGAAAGCTCCATGAGAGAGGGACTTGGTTTCATTCTCTATTTTATCCCAAGGCCAAGAACAGTGCTTGCCACATGATGCATCCTCAGTAAAGATGTAATAAGCACCTTGATTGGAGAGGCAGGATTGCAGAGTGGTTAGGAAATGAGACTCTGCATCAGATCTTCCAGAGTTTTAATCATAGCTTTGCTGGTTCATATCTAATAATCTTGGACAAGTTATTTAACCTTTGTATCTCAGCTTCTTCATCTGTAGAAGACGTATAATAATTTAGTAAATTAGTAATTTAATCCTCCCAACATAGAGTTGTTGAGAGGATTCAATGAGTTACTACTTGTGGACATTTATTCGCACTCTGATCTTAGACTTCCAGTCTCCAGACCAGTAAGAAATAAATTTATGTTGCTTATCAGCCACTCAGTTGGTGATACTTTGTTATAGCGGCCCAAAAGGAAAAAGACTCCCTCCTAGCATTTTGCGCTTCTCCCTTTATTGTGTTCTTACTTGTTGAGGATGTCCGATTTCCCAGCTAGACCATAAGTCTCCTAAGGGCAGTGCCCTTCTCTGGGTTACCCATCGCCGTATATCCCTTATGCCTGGCACAGTGCCTGCTGTAGAGTAGATATTGAATAAATATGCAGTGAGTGAATGTTGAAGGCATGGAAGGCTAGGCTCAATTATTTAAAATTCCCCTTCGTTGCTAAAATGCTGTTTGGGAACAGTTGGGAAGGAATGAAATCAACCTTCTCACTTAGATGGTGGCAGATTGTTGAGAGCAGTGAAAACAAGCCACTAGCATCACTGGTTTTTGGAGAGTTTTGTCTTCCCCCTGGGAATTCTGCGTCCTTCCTGGGGATGGGTGATTTTCCATAAGCCGGTCACATTTGAAACCACTTAATACCACTTGAAGGCCACTGTCACCTCTTCCTCCACTCGGGCCCTAAAATCCTCTCTTTAGGCTCAGGCAGCAGTTAATTTAAGGTAGCAATTAAACAGAACCGAGTTGCTCTTTAAATACCATAAATCTCTTAACAGAATAGCTTTCGTCTGCCAAACAGAATTAATCCTCAAAGCTAGAAAAATGCTCCAAGTGCATATATATGTGTGGTTGAGAGTATCTTTTTCCCTTTTGAAAAATAAATGGAAAGATTTTATATTAACTTTTTACTATGAAAACTTTCCAGCACACTCAGTAGTGGAGAGAACTGTCTAGCAAGTTCCCATGCACCAACACCCAGCCCAAACAACTCTAAGCAAGTGGCCAAGCTTGTTTCATCTAAATCCCCAAATTCCTTTTTTTACTTTCCTGGCTGGAGTTTGCCCAAGTCAGTCCCTGATATCATATCATTCTACTATAAACATCAAAGACAAAGACCTTTCTTTCTCTACAGTGCAGTGCTGTTAGCACGCTCAGAAGACCAACAATAATTCTCCAATAGCTTTCAATATTCAGTCCACACGCATTGCTCTCAAATGGGAAGTTATGCAGGCCTGGTGTGGGTTTATGTAGATACTCTCTGGAGAGAGGAGCAGTCTCTTTCAATTCACCTTCAAGGATGGAAGAGGATTTTGCAAGGATGCCTGAGGCCCAGCATGGGAAGGAGACGCGAATGCCTGCCTCGCTGGCCAGATGTACAAGATCAGCAGTCAGTCACTCCAACAGCAGATACTGTTGTCAGAGCACCTCGAGATACCCTTTGTGTCAATCTGTTTAGGTCTGTCTGCCTGACTCTCTGATTCATCCATCTGTCACTCTATTTGTCTATCCATCAGACTAATCTATCCAAACATCCACCATCCAGCTAGTGCTTACTCTCTCTTAAATCTGTTTAAGTGATTTCTCTAAGCTGTTCATTGGGACATGTAATTAATCCCATTGCCAATAATAACTCAAAGCCCATTGGTGTTGGCCCTACCTGCTGAGGCAGAATCTCGGTCTCCTGAAATTCTCCCCTTCTTCAAACACACACTATAATTTACTTACTTGATTTCCTGCCTCTTATTCTCTCTAGAATGTAAACTCCATGAGGGCAGGAATGTTGGTCTATTTTGCTTACTGTTGTACCCCAGAGCCTAGTTCAAGGCCTGGAGTATAGCAGGTGCTCAATTCATATTTGATGAATGAATGAATGAATAATTCGTTTTCATCCCCATTTTACAGATGAGCGATTGTACCTCGAGGAAGTTAAAGAACTCGCTCAGTGTCATATATCCAGAAAAGGGAAAAGCTGGACTTTGAAGACACATCTGTCCAATTCGTAAGCCTCATGTTCTTAACAGATTCTCTGTGGCCTCCAGTGGCAGAAGATACACTCTGGCTGCATTCTGCCATCTCTCCTGGAAGTTCCTGTTATTGTCAAGCCTAATGTCCTCTGAGTTGGTTTTTATTCTAATCACGTAGAAGACATGATTTGAAAAAAATCTGTATTATTGATATCCTGACCTTTTTCCTTTTGATTCGTGCATTTGTATGTCTTGATTAGAAGCAGGAAAGTTGATTTGAATGTGATGTGGACATGGAAAAAAATGCGATGAAAATAATCTGGACCCTCCTTTTACTGGCAAAAGACTTCAGGGATGTATGTTTTGGGAGTGGGATGGTCTATTTGCCAGAAGTCCTGCTCATTTGCTCATCTTAGCAGGTATTTCTTGAGCACCGACTGTATTTCAGGCACTCTACTGGCTATTGAAACGTACCTGTGAACAAGACACAGAGGCTCATCTCTGTGGTTGCAAGATGACCTCCAGCAAAATATGGGGCTCCCTTGAGTAGGAATGTAACCGAACTATATTTAGTTAAAATCTTTTGCATACTTGACTAATCATTTTAACCAATTATTTAATTATTATTTAACTAATTTTAATGCGTTTACTCCTTTTACTCATTTCATTACTTATTTAATTATTTAGCTAATTTTTAAATTATTTAATCACTTGTGCTTGTTTATGAAGCTTTTCTAATTTTTTAAAGAGATAGTCATGTTACTTTCTGGTAACTGTACAGAATGTTGAGGAAAATGTGAGACTATCCAATTTTTAAATTTTACTTTTTGAGACATGTCATTGCCATTTTGTTAGTAAAGATAAATGAAATGTTGGCAATTTCGTATGGTTCAATTTAATAATTTTTTGACTGTAAACTAAAATACTGGACCATCCCATTTAATCCTGGGGATCATATGCTGGAAGTAATATCATAATCTAGTACCGGCACTGAAGTGAAGTAGATGCTTAAAACTTGATCTTCATGGTAGGGTTGCCTTTTGGAGGTCATTGTGGGGAAGACATATAACTTGACAAAGAGTCGGAAAGGTGATGTGAAAAGTCAGCTTAAAAAGACTCCATAGGTATCAGGCCTGCAGAATGTTAATGTAACCTGATTGAATGTATTAACAAAGCCAAAGAAAGAAAGTGTCAATCAAGAAAAGATGGGCAGGAGATTGTGCAGCGTGGAAATGAGAAAGGAGAGAGACTATTGTCATACACAGCCCAGCACTGTCAAGCTAGGAGGAAATTTGACCAATGGACTTTTTTTTCTTTGAGGTATAATTTACATATGATAAATTCTTCAGAGCTCAATTAAATGAATTTTGACAATTGCACACAACCATGCAAAACAAGACATAGTACATTCCCTTCAGCCCAGGAAATTCCTCAAGCCCCTTTCAATCAATACTCTCCTCCAGACGAGCACTTTCTGATATTTTTCACTTTGAAATAATTTAGACTGCTTGAGAACTTCATATAAATGAAACTTCATATAGACATCTGGTATTTATCCTTTTGTGTGAGGCTTCTCTCACTGCCCATAATGTCTTTGGGATTCACCCATGTTGTTGGGCATATCAATAGTTTCTTTATATTGCTGAGCAATATTCCATTGTACGAATACACTACAGTTTGTTTATGCATTCTCCTGTTTGTGATTGACCAATGGATTTTTTTTATTGTAGTAAAATATGTATAACACAAAAGTTACCATTTTAACCATTTTCAAGTGTACAATTCAATGGCATTAAGCACATTCACATTGTTAGGCAACCATCACCACTATCGATTTCCAGAACAGACACTCTACTTTTAAACAATAACTCCCCATTCTTGCCTACTCCTTGCCTCTGATAATTTCTATTTTGTCTCTAAGAATTTGACTACTCTATGTACCTCATATAAGTGGAATCATACACTATTTGTCTTTTTTGTGGCTGGCTTATTTCACTTAGCACAATGTCCTCAAGGTTCATCTAGGTTGTAGCATGAGTCAGAATTTCCTTCCTCTTGAAGGCTGGATAATATTCCATTGTGTGGATAGAACACATTTTGCTTATCCATTCAGCCAATGATGGACTCTTGGGTTGTTTCTGCCTTTTGGCTATTGTGAATAATGCTGCTACTAACATTGGTGTACAGATATCTATTTGAGTTCCTGTTTTCAATTCTTTTGGGTATATACCCAGAGATGGAATTGCTAACTCACATGGTAATTCTATATTTAATTTTTTGGAGAACTATCATACTATTTTCCACAACAGTTGCACCATTTTATGTTTCCACTAGCGATGCACAAGAATTCCAATTTCTCCACATCCTTGCCAGGACATGCTATTTTCATTTTAAGACATTGACTTAAGTGTCTTTCCACTTATTTACGTCTTTACTTTATTTTGGCAATGTTTTGTAGTTTTCAGTGTATAAGTCTTTCACCCCCTGGGTTAAGTTTATTCCTAAATATTTTATTCTTTTTGATGCTATTGTAAATGGAATCGTTTTCTGAATTTCCTCCTCTGATTATTTATGGCTAGCGTATGGAAATCCAACTGATTTCTATGTGTTGATTTTGTATCTGGCAACCGTGCTGAATTTACTAGTTCTAACACTTTTCTTTTTTGCGTGTGTGTGTGTAATCTTTAGGGTATTCTTCATATAGGATTATGTAATACGCAGAGATAATGTTTTTTTCTTCCTTTCCAATTCGGATGACTTTTTTTTCTTTTTTAAAGATTGGCACCTGAGCTAACAACTGTTGCTAATCTTTTTTTTTTTTATGCTTTTTATCCCTAAATCCCCCAAGCATATAGTTGTATTTTTAGTTGTGGTCCTTCCAGTTGTGGCATGTGGGACGCTGCCTCAACATGGCCTGATGAGCAGTGCCATGTCCGCGCCCAGGATCCGAACCGGTGAAACCCAGGGCTGCCACAGTGGAGCGCGCGAACTTAACCACTGACAACGGGGCCGGCCACCAATTTGGATGACTTTCATTTATTTTTCTTGCCTAATTGCTCTCGCTAGAATTTCCAATACTATGTTGAATAGAAGTGGTGAAAGTCGGCATTTTGTCGTGTTCCTAATGTTAGAGGAAAACCTGTCAGTCTTTCAGCATTGAGTATGATGTTAGCCATTGGTTTTTCATATGAGGACTATGTCGTGTTGAGGTGACCAGTGGATTTTGTTTTGGCAAGAACATCTCTAATGTGGGGTTGAGTGTGGAGAGCTACAGTCAAAGGCTGTTTGAGTATTTCTTTTTCTATTGGCACAGTAAAGTTCCTAAGGGATGGAGCATGTCCACTGATGGCATAGGAGATAATTCTGTGAGGTACATTATAGCAGCATTAAATAACATTGAGTCCCACTCTCCTCTTGGCAGGATTTTATTTCTCACACAAAGTTCCTTTTCAATTCCTCTGATTGTGTCAATGAGAAAATCTCAGTCTGGTGGTACTACATCTTCAACACGTCTTTAACTCTAAGTGTTTTTTTTTTTTTGAGGAAGATTAGTCCTGAGCTAACATCTGCCACCAATCCTCCACTTTTTTGCTGAGGAAAATTGGCCCTGAGCTAACATCCATGCCCATCTTCCTCTGTTTTATATGTGGGACGCCTGCCTCAGCATGGCTTGACAAGTGGCGTTAGGTCCACGCCCAGGATCCGAACCAGTGAACCCTGGGCCGCTGAAGCAGAGCATGTGAACTTAACCACTCAGCCACGGGGCCAGCCCCAGTAATTGTTTTTTGTTTAATAAACAGAAGCAGATTTCAGTTTCTGTGCCTTTAGCAAGCCACAATATCGATTTGGATTTTAATGATATTGTCTTATTTTATTTGAGTTTATTTTGCCTTCTATTTCTGGCAAGTGATACAGATTTTCCACTATTTATATCTGTGAAATAATTATAGAGTAGAGATATAAAGTTTTATTTTAAAAATAAGTGTATTCAAGTAATAAACAAGAGAGTTGACCTTTAGAAACTCATGTAAATGCATCCATTTGATTAAAGGCTTTCAAGTGCCAAAGGAGGAGTTGGAAGCAGACATTTCCCCACCAGATGAATGGGGCTGTGCATGGGGAATGCAGCTGTGCAAGGTGTAGATTAAATAGATATCAACTTCGATGACACCTCAACTTTCCTAAACCCAATGAGGAAGAAGGGTGGGTCCCCTGTCAAGGAGGGGAGTAAAGAGCTATACTTTTTTAACCTTCAGACTGACCATTCCAACAATTTGTGAGTTCCCAAGGAAACGTGTGTTTTGTCTGTGTCCTGTTGCTGAAGATCAGAATTTCTATCAGTGAGTCTCAGCTGAGCAATAGTAGTGGAACGGACTGGGTGGGCATCCCGTTGTTTCTGACTGCCCTGGAGTGTTGGCCATCTGAGCGTGCCCCAAGCTTATTAATGGTGGCCAGGGTTTCCAAAGTGAGGCTGCCCAAGCAGATAAAAACACCAACACTTAAAATTCCATAATTCTGAAAGGCCAGCACGTTCCTACATGTCCACATACCACTAGTATCGCCTCTCAATCACCATAGGGTAAACAAAAGTTGTAAGCCAGTTTTACATTTAAGGAAGACCTATAGGCTTCAAGTATATTAGGAGCCATCTAGTGACAAAAGGAAAAAACTCTTGATATAAAGAAGCATTTGTTTAGGGGCTCCAAGCTCCGCCCATAAGGAGATAGTCTAGAAGCCCCTTATCAAGATGGTAAATAATAGCATCAGGTGATATAGCAGAAAGTCCTGTAGGCGGCGCCTAAATGACTGAAATTTAGGAAATATGAGGCAAGATCGTCTGTGACTGCGAGAGGAAGGCATCCGTCCATCTTATGTTGATGCCACTGAACATTTGACCCATCTAACTCCTCTGGCTCTGTGTATCTAATCATCAGATGACCTTTCAGTATAACTTGGCTGTTGACAGGAAGAGAAAATGCTGGTTACATGGAATTGGAGGAATTCAATCTGTTCCATAATTCAATAATGACTTTGCATTGAAAACTATTCAATTAACTTTTTGGTTTTCAACATTAATCTTGAGAACATGGGTAATGTGAAAGTGCAACTGAAAATGGATCCATCGTTGGTGTGCTGGTGAAATTGGGGGTTTGATCTGCAAAGTTAAGGATCCCAAGTGGGGCTGCAGGATCAGCACTGAGGTCACTGTTGGCTTTCCCCGGGGCCTCTGTAGGCGCTGGCTGGGCTTGAGATGCATCCAGCGGGTAGTTCCCTGAGGGACCAGCTGGATCCTGGTCCAGTGCACGGAGTCCTTTTGTGTCGTTCAATGCACCTTTGAAGTAACTGCTTATGTGCCCTACCTCTTCAAAACAACAAATAATGAACTCAATATAAGGAATTATGAAATATTTAATGATTGAGGATAGTTACGTGATTTTGGCAAACTAAGAAAGGGCGATCAGTTCCACTTGGGTGGAAAGTGGTTTATCTGGCTTTCTTCAATTCTAGATAATTTTCTATTTACAACATTCTATGTTGCAATTAAATAACTTTCAAGGCCTTCCCTCTTCTCTCTTCTCCTCTTCTCCCCCCTCCCCTCCCCTTTTCTTTTTTCTCTGTCTTCCCTCCTCCCACAAATATTTACTGAGTTCTTGCTTTGTTACATCTCATGCTGGGGGCAAATGATAAGCAATGCACATTGCCTCTAGTCTCTTGGACCCGGCAACCTGGTGCGCGGGGGGAGGGAGATACAGATCAGTGGTCGTATTAATCATTGCTAGTGTTTATTGAACAAGTTCTGTGTACCAGGCGCTATTCCAAGGGCTTTACATGTATGAGCTCATTTATCCCTTACAACAACACCATGTAAAGGTATTATTATGACGCACCGTACAGATGGGGAAACTGAAGTGCAGAGAGGTTAGGTAGCTTGCTTGGCATCACACAGGGAGTAGATGGAGAGTCTGGAATTGGAACTTGGGCAGTGTGATGCTTGAATCCACATTCCTCAACACTAACCACATACGATGCCACAAGGACCATAAGAGAAGAAATGCAAGGGTGCCATGGGATCGTGGAAGAGAGGCGCCGTGTGTTGTTATGGAGCTGACAGTGATGTGATTGGAGGATGGAATGCCTGATGTCACGGGGAAAGGACACAAGATCTTACTAAAGGAGAATAAAACCGCACGTGACAGGTAGCTTCTAAGTCCTCACGAAGGCCCCCTGCTACTGATAGTACTGCTGGTCTGATCCTCAGAGAGACTGCCTTCGGTCATCACGGATGGCCTGCGCCCTCCTGACAGTTTGGGAGACGCTAACCCTTTGCCTGCCGGCCCCCCAGGGGTGAGACCGTGGTGATGCCCAGCACATTCCTGTGTGTGTACAGTAGGGCGAGGTGAATTGAAGGACGTTTCCCAGGAGCGTCGCCCCCAGCAGGACCGAGCCTCCTGCCTGCATGGGGAGTCTCCCTCCAGCCCTAATTCAGGCTTCCTGCCTGACGGGGAGGTGGCAGAGGGTTCCCAGAGGAGTAGGGGCTTATATGTGACAGCAGGGGTAGGGAAAGGAAGATAGAGCCGGAGACATCGGGGGTACTGCGAGTAGTTGAGCAGGGACGGGGGAGGAGATGGGTCAGAAACACGAAAAAAGGCTGGAGGGAGAGTTGGAGGCCAGGCTGTGCGGGGCCTTGCTAGTAGGATCCTGAGTTGGAGCTGTGTCTTGTGAGTAACAGAACATTCTAGACACCTTTGGAAAGGCCCTATATAATAATCATGACTTAGGTGACTAGCTTTTCCTATACACCAGGGACTGCACTGACTACATGCATTAGTTTATTTGTTCCCCACAACAACCATGGGCTCTGTCATTCCCCCCGTTTCACAGATGAGGAAACTGAGCAACAGAGAGATTAAGAAACCTGCTCAAGGCTACTCATCCAGCAAGCGATGGAGCTGGGTTTGAAGGGAGAGATCCTAACTCCAGACTCTGCATGCTAAGCCCTTAGGCTGTGTCTCGGAATTGGTTGGGGGGTTAGAACCCTTCTCTTCCAAGGGGCGGACTTCTGCATGGCTGTCCAGGTCTCCCTTACCTGTGTCTGGAACCAGCTGAGCGGCTGAAAATTCCATCCCCCGCAATTCGGTTTCAGAGCGTGTAGGACTGAGCCGAGATGAATTCGGGTCTCATCTTGCATGCCTAACGAACTTGCAGAGGTATCTCAGAAATTCTCCTGCTTCTATTAGTGAGATAGTGTGCGAGGCTTATTTCCACTGACAGGCAGTTTTATCATTATTTTTAAAGCAGGGACTTGTCTCGAATAGTTCAGGCGGTGTCAAAAGAAGAGATAACAAAGCTCCGAGAATAAAATGTCGGTTCAGGAAAGGAGCTAAAGATCGGCTCGTCCAACCACCTCGATAGACAGAAAGGACAGGAATTGCCCCGGTGGCCCATTCCACCGCTCCCTCGGCCATCTGTTGGCGGGCTGTCCTTCTGGTTTCCTGGGGAGCATTGTGGCCTGAGAGAAGAGGTGGGGGCTTTGGTATCGGCGGCCTGAGTTTGAATCCTGGCTCTGCCAAAGTTGGGCTAGTTGCAGGACCTCGGGCACGTGATTTCTCCTTTCTGGAATTCAGAATCCCTGTTTGTAAAACTGAGTAAGAGAAATGCTTTCCCAGAACAGTTGTGAAGATTGCGTGCTTATTGCAATGCCTGGTGCCGAGAAGGCACTGAATAAATAGTGGTTTCTTGTCCCTAAATGCAAATGAGGAATAGGGAGAGGAAGAAGAGCTGACCTTGGAGAGCTTGCTGTCTAGCAGGGGAGATAGACCTGCAGACAAATGTGCTCTATCCTGGAGTCGAGGAATGTACCAAGTGCAGTGGGAACAGAGAGGAGAGAGAGCCTAACCGTGCTTGGGCAAGTGAGGGAAGGCTCTGAATAGGTAAGGTTTATCTAGGGCCTTGAAGGATGGGTAGGAGTTCACCACATCAGTATCAGAGAAAAGATTTCCAAGTAGAGGAGGCAGGATGATGATGATGGTGACAATGATGACTACAATGTTGATGATGATGATGATGATGATGACAATAATGAAGAAAAGCAAGAGTTACAAATTCCTCAGCAGGTTGAGTCCTGTCCACAGATGTGCTTTCTCTGGCTAGTTTAAAAGTTTGAATTTGAGTGCATTTTCTCTCCAGTTTCCCAGAAGCCCCACCACTTGTTGGGTCTTTCACCTGGCCTGGTTTCTACCTTTCTGTTATCTGTCCAATGTCTTAGGCATTTGAGTTTGGAACCCTTAAGAACATAGTGTGAAGAGCATTGACTTTGGGACAAAAAAGATCTAGGTTCAAGTTCAAACTTCTCCATGTAGTTATGTAAGAGACACAAAATGGTGATAGTGTTTGTACCTACTCAGTTGTGTGGTCGGGAGACTACAATGACAGTACCTGGCTGTGAAAGGAGCCCCCTTTCTTGCTGGATTTGGCACCAAGGGAGTTAGTGCTTTTGGGAGGTTTGGGGGAATCCCGGGTTTTCAGGCCAATTTTCTGTCTCACCCCAAGCTCTTGTCACGGGCATGTTTTAGAGTCTTCTGAGAAGTAGGAGCCAAGGTGGGATGAGAGACACAAGAGATTTATTTGGGGAGATGCCTGTGAAGGACAAAGGGTAGGGAGTAAGAGTGCAGAGGGAGAGACTACATCTGTGCAATGGGGGAGGCAAGGATGGATGGGCTAGGAAGAGCCTCAGATCATAGTGCGGCTCTGGGTAAGTCTGGGGTGGGATGATGCGGAACCCAGAGCTAAAGCTGCCCAGCGGGCTGTCAGGCTCAGATCTGGTACCCCTTCCATTCTCCCTTCCCCTTGGTGCTCAATCGCTGGCTAGGAGCAGCCCAGGGGAGCGACGCCGGCATGAATGCTGTGATAGATACGAGGGGACCCTGACTGGAGTCTGTCCACCAGCCCTGCTGCCTGCAGCAGGCTCTCTTGAGAGAAGATCTGACCAGGCACCTCCATGGTCGCTACGGCAAGCCTCAGTAAATCCTTGTCCAGTATAATTGAATCGTCTTTGCAAGCTGAAGACTCGATGCCCTGATGCTTCAGTACAGTAAGCATTTATCATCATGGTTCTGAGCCGAGTTGTCTCCCCTCGAAATTCACATATTGAAGTCCTAACCCTCAGTGCTTCAGAGTGGGACCATATTTGGAGATAAGGTCTTAACAGAGATAAAGAAAGTAAGAGGAGGCCATGGGGGCGGGCCCTAATCCAGATGATGGATGTCCTTATAAGAAGAGGCAGTTTGGGCACAGATGTGTACAGAAAGGAGATCATGTGAAGAAGATGTAAAGAGATAGGGAGTCAATTACAGGCCAAGGAGAGAGGCCTCAGGAGAAACCAACCCTGCCTGCACCTTGCTCTTGGACTTCTAGCCTCCGGAATTGGGAGAAAATGAATTTCTACCATTTGAGCCACTCAGTCTCTGATACTTAGTTATGGGCCCCAGGAAACGAGTACAAACATCTACCTAGATGCTGCGTGACATCCACAGGAATATGGGGCAGGGCCCTTGCTCTGTAATAACAGGGAGAACCATTTACTAATTAAAAAAAATCTATTTATTGAGCATGGACCCTTACCACATGTATTCGTTTCTAGGGCAGCCATAGCAAATTACCACAAACTGGGGACCTAAACCAATGGAAATGTATCCGCTCACAGTTAGGAAGCCAGAAGTCCAAAATCGAGGTGTTGGGAGGATTGGCTCCTTCTGGACGCCCTGAGGGAGAAACCATCCATGACTGGCTTCCAGCCTGTGGTGGTTGCCGGCCTCCTCAGTGTTCCTTGGCTTGTAGACCTGTCACTCCAGTATCTGCCTTCATCATCACGGCACTTCTTCTCTGTGTCTTTGTGTGTCCTTTTCTGTCTCTTAGAAGGACATTCTCATTGGATTTAGGGTCCACCCTCATCCAATATAATCTCATCTTGATCCTTGTCTTAATTACGTCTTCAAAGACCCTATTTCCAAATGAGGTCACATTCCAAGGCATGAACTTTTGGGGGACACTATTCAACTTACTACACCATGATTATCTTATTTAATTCTCCAAAAACCATATACAGTAAGTAGAATTAATACAGGTAAAGAATGGAAGTTCAGAGAGGTTAGGTCACTTGCCCAAGGTCACACATCTGGTATGTCATCAAGCCAGGATTGGAGTTGGGCATTTGAGTTCCAGAGTCTTCTTTCTTAACCTGTCTGTTACACTGCTTCAGGAAGAAAGGAATCCTGATAGGGTGACCTGCCACTCTCCAGGCAACCACTGATCTGATTGCTATCACTGTGGCTTAGTTTTGCCTGCACTGGAACTTCATATACATGGAACCAGACATTACATGGTCTCTTGTGTCTGGACTTCTTTCACTCAACATGATGTGTGTTTCATCCATGTTACTGTATGCATTATTTGTTAGTTCATTTCTGTTGGCGAATATTATTCCACCATATGAGTATACCGTGATTTGTTTTTGATGAACATTTGGATCATTTCCAGGTTTTGGTTATTATTAATAGAGCTGCTATGAACATTCTTATGAAAATCTTTTCGTGGGCACGTGTTTTGATTCCTCCTGGATGCCTAGAAGTGAAATTGTTGGATTATTCCAGGTGTCTGTTTAACTGACTGTCAAACTGTTTTCCAGAGTGGTGGTGAACACTTTACACCAGCAATCTATGAGAGTTCCGGCTCTTCCATGTACTCAACAATATTTGAGATTATCGGTCTTCAGCTTCACCTTTCTAATGGGTACAAAGCGGCATCTCATTGTGAGTTCAATTTGCATTTCCCAGAAGATGAATGCTATAGAGCATCTTTTCATATGGCTTCCTGGCCATTTGAGTATTTTTGTGAAATATCTGTTGAAGTCTTTTGCCCATTAAATTTTTTTTATTATGGGTTGTGAGACTTGTTTATATGTTCTGGATCCAAGCTCTTTGTCAGATATAGGTATTGTGAATATTTTCTTCCAGTCTGTGACTTACCTTTTTATTTCTTTATGATGTTTTTTGAAGAACAAAAGTTTTAGTTTCGATAAAGTTTAATCTATCATTTAAACAATTTTATGGTTAATGTTTTTTCTGTCCTGTCTGAGAAGTCTTTGCCTAAACTGATGTTTCAGATGTATTGTCTTACATTTTATTTGAGAAGTTTTTATATTTTTAGCTTCTAGGTTTAGGTCTGTGATCCACCTGGAATTAATTTTTGTGTTTGGTGTGAGGTAAATTTTGAGAGACCTCTAAATCTGCAGTTAAATGATTTATCCATGTGCTATAAAATAATAATAAACAGAAAAACAACAACAATATAAAACTAATATATACTCAGGACTCTTGCAGATATAAATGACAGAAAATCCAACTCGTAATTTAATAAGGAAAGAAAGATGTATTGGATCATGTAATTGAAAAAGTTCAGGAGAAGATTTAACAGTCCATAACTGATTTTGAATTATAAGTACCAGGACACGAAAGAACTGGATAACAATTCATTCAGGTAATTTTAGAAAAGTGGTAAACATGCAGGTACGGCTTGATCCAGGGGCTCGAAAGATGAGATTAGCATTTGACTTCTCTCTCTCTCCTCATTTCACATCTTCTCTCCTCTGTGTGGTGGCCTGTGTTTTCAGACAAGCTCTCTCCTCATGGTGGTAAGATAGTTATCAGCAGTTCTAGACTTACCTCTCATCCTGTAAACAACCCCGACTCCTCAATAGTTTGATCGATTACATTTTATTGATTTTTAAACACTGAGCTTCTAAAATGCCTCAGCATGGGATGGTGCCACGTGTCAGCTCGCAGCCAATGCCCTAAAGGGCAAGGAAAAACTTTGCTCTTGGGTTATCCATTTGCAAGTTTGGATTCTCTCTGTTTCCCCAGCACAGCATCTTTTTCTCCATTGAAAAACCCTGAGTTATTGACACATGCCTGTAAAGCAGTGGTTCAGACCTCTGGAGTCAGAAACCATCAGTTTCCACTTTCATATTATACTAGCTGTGTGACTTTGGGCAAGCTGTTTGACCTCTCTGAGACTTTGTTTCCTCATCTCAAAAAGGGGAATAATAATAGTCCCTGCCTTTTAGGATTGGTAGAGGAGAAAAAGGAGATAACGTATGTAAAAAAAATTAGGATGAGGATTGGTACCTAAATAAATATCAACTATTTTTATTGCGGAATTGGACAACAATGAATTCAAGTCATTCCACGGGGGAGATAAACATACGGGCTCCGGCTTTACTACTTCAGACTAATCACGATAAAGACAATTTTGAAATATTTGAATTACAGACTGCAAGACAGGGTGAGGGAGCCACCCGCCTGCTGTCTCTTACAGGCGCTGTGCAGGCGGCACTGCACACGATCATCACCAGCCAAATGAGAAGTGATGCTTTGATTATGTAGAAGAGCACTGGCTACTCCTCCAAAACTAGGATGAAGACATGGGCCAGATCTGAGCCCAAACTGGGGTCTCTTACTTGAAGGCAGCTGGTTGGTCAATGCAAGGTTGGCCAGACTTAACACCCAGGTAACCCAGGGAAGCACCAACAGAGATTCTGGCTGGTGGGGAGGCTGATTCCTGCACGCAGAGAGAAGAGGAGGACAGGTCTGTAGTGCTAAAGTGTAGATATCGAAAAAGCAAATAGAGAGGGATGAAGCAAAGAGCATGCGCCAAGCACTGGCAGTAGCTGCTAACGCGGTCACCTGCCCACTAGTAAAACAGGCTCTCAGCGATCAGAGGAGCAATAAGGGAACTGAGAAAGGGCCAGAAGCTCTCTACCCAGAATTTCCTTGCAAAGGGTGCAGGAGAGCCGGTGAACAACTCTCTCTTAAGAAAGCTTTTAAATCAAAGCAGTTTTATGACCTTTGAAAGCCAAACCCAAATTAACATAGTCTTGCTAAGTAGAGAGACTTTCCTGCTGGGTCTTCTATAATGAATAAACACCATTCATTTGTAATTAGCAGCACCCAGCTGCATAAGGGCAATTAATATGCTAACACAAATTAAAACGGTAGATCCTCTTAAGAATTTCAAACATCAAGCCTTTCTTGGTTTACTCCTGTTTGCCTTAGCGATTCTGGAATGGCAGGAGCTTTTTCCTTGGCTGTTGTGTAATCTTGTGCACACCAGTGTATGGAATACACAAGCTTTTCATGATATGGGGGCTTTGCTGGGGAGGGCAATGCCACCAGCCGCTTCTGCACCTTGGGTTTTCATTCTGTATCCAGAGGGGTTATTGGCTTGTGTAATTGGAAAGTCCAAGAAAAGATTTATCTTACTGCAAATTTTGCTATTGTTTTGTTAACCAATTGTGATTTGTCCTCGCCTCTTTGTGGAAAAGATTCTAAATAATCTATTATGTGGGAAAGCTCTGATCTGCAAAAATCCTTTAAGGCTGTCCCTGGGACTGCTTTCAGGACCCAGCCTCTCCCAGAGCAGCAGAGAAGGAGGCAAGCTGGGACTTAGTTTTGCCATTCTTCCCAGGGGAACCTGGGGGAGGGTTTGGGGTGGGGGGAAGCATCTCTTGTCTGTGGGGTAGAGCCACACCTGTCTCACCAGCTCTTGGTGTCAGCAGCTTACAGACCATTAATCAGCTCCAAAGCTGGCACCCCAAAGTCCTTTCCCAATAGTTCTGGGGGGCCGTTTCTTCAAAAGGATGCGATTTTCAGATGCATGAGCGTTTGTAAGAACACATCCCTTGCATATGTCAAGAAGAGCCTATAATCTTATTTTCACCCCTGATTTGATAAGCCAATCCTTTTTTATAGCAGTGCAGAGAAGCTTCAATTTTGGTCAAAGTATCATGAATTCTGAATTGCAGTAAAAGCATCCAAATCAATGAGCTGCCATGGCACCACTGTGATGCGGCCAGTGAGGTGATGGGAGGAATGTCATCATTGCCGGAGGCCTCCAGCCTCTGCAGCTTGATGTCGGGAAAGAACAAACATTGTGGAGACTGTGGATTTGAGTTCCAGTCCCACCTCTGCTACTTAGGAGTGGTACGCATCTGGGCAACAAATTTAGCTCCTTGAGCCTCAGTTTCCTGAGGACGACCCGCTCTACTGCAAAGGATGCTGTGACGGTTGAACTTCGCCTGGAACAGAAAAGAAAGCTCGATAATAGCTTTAATTATGATGAGAGGCAGCCAGGCACAGCAGAGGGAGCTTTTGGAGTCAAACTGACCTGGATTCAAAGCCTGATTGCAGTGTTTTTAGCAGTGTGACCTTGGCAATTTCTTTGTGCGCTGGTTGTGGTTGATATGACATACTTCATGGGGCTATTGGGGGTTAAGTGAAACCATATAGTTGAAAGCACCAAGCTGGGTTGCTGAAACATTGATAGATGTTTAATAAACCTTGGCTTCCCTTGTATACAGGTTTTGCAGAAGCAAAGTGGGAGAGTGGTGCAGAAAGACATGGCTAGGAATCTTGGCTCCATCCCTGGCAAGCTGTTCAGTCCAGGGCAATTACTTAAGCTCTATGAGTCCCAGTTTCCTCCTCTGTAAACAGGAGAGTATGATATGATTTATGACAGGGTTAAGTGGGAAAATGTGGTTAGTATGGCAATAACAGTTTGTAATCATTGAGCGCTTACTCTGCACCAGACACTGTGTTAAGTAATTTACATATATTAATTCATTAAATCTCCATAAAATTCTTGAGACTAGAGACTGTTATGAGGCCCATTTTACCAATAGGGAAATTGGGGCTCTGAGAGTCACATCCAAGGTCATTTGGTAGTGAGTAATGGGGACTGGATTGAAATAAGGCAATCTGGCTCCAGATCCCAAATCCTTAACTGATGGGTTACATAAACTTGTTTCCAACCCTTAAAGACTCATAAGTGGATTTGGAAGGAATTAGCAAAAAGGAGCTCCATGGCTATGCTGGATCGTGGCATCATGGACTAGATGCAGGCATGGCCTTCCTGGTGTGGCCAGGACACCTTTCAGGGGCCAGTGTGGGCTACTGGACTCTGAGTGGCCAGGACTGGGAAGGGAGGCTTTCCAAGGTCACACAGGGTGCGGCATCTCTAGGTTTGGCAAGGGGTAAATGGCAGAGAGACCATGTTTAGGGACTAAGTCCCATGGGTCAGAGTAGGATCAGAGTTGGGACAATGGAGGCAAGAACTCAGAGTCACTTTGCCTAGGCCTTCAAAGACGGGGATCCAGACACTCTCAGAGGTTCCAGGAAACAGGAACTGCTGGGCAGTCTCTTCAGGGAACCCCTGCTGGGTGGCTCAGGACCAATGTTTTTCTATTTCTCTCCATCCTGAGAGAGAGTCCAATTGGCTTGGGTCAAATGGGAGGGGCAGGCTGCTTTGATTGACATTTGCACTGTAATAATCAAGAAAGACAAGGCTGTGCTATAGCAACACCCTGCCCCCAAATCACAATGGCTTGAACAGACCTGGTGAAAACTGGGCAGCTCTCCTGGTGGTCCTCTTCTAAGCACTGACACAGGGATCCTGGCTCCCTCCATCATGTGACCCTGTCATCTTCAACACAGGGCCTGTATGTTGCCACAGAACGGGAAGAGTGTGGGTGGTGACTTGGGTTGTTTTGAGCTGTACCTGGAGGTGGCATTCATCACTTCTCTATACCTCCCATTGACAGAACATAGTCATAGGGTTCCAACCTCACAGCAAAGGAGGCTGGGAAATGTAGTCCACCCTTGAGCCAAGGAAGAGGAAATGGACCAGGGAAATCACCAGCCATTTTCTGCCACACTCACCAACCATGTGTGCAGTGAGAGAGGGGTAGTTCTTCCTCAAAGAGAACTCATGGTTCTGCTACCCAAAGCATGGGAATAACGGGTAGGCAGAAACAAGATACGGGAATCTAGGAGGGTTTCCTGGTGGAGGTGGTGCTTAAGCTTCAAGGATTGGTAGGAAGCAGTTAGGTGAAGAGGGAGGGGCAGAAAGCAGCCACCCCAGAGGGAGTGAAAAGCACGCAGGAAGGCCCGGACAAGAGAGAAAGCATTTCCCTGCCCTTCAGAGAACACGTTTGGGCCATCGTGGCTGGTGCACAGAGGAGTGCCCCTGTGGGGCTTATGTTCAAATAGGTGATAAGTGCTGTAGGAAGAAATAAAAACTCGAGCAGGGAAGAAGGTTCTGGAGGGCTGGGGTGTGGGGAGGGCAGACGACACTATTCAAGAGCATAGTTAGAGCGGGTCTCATTGAGATGGTGGAGGGTAGAGCAAAGCTGTGAAGGTAGTGGAGGAATGAGCCATGGGGAAGCCTTGAGCCAGAGCCTGCCAGGCAGAGGGAGGAGCATTTGCAAAGGCCCTGAGGTGGGAGTGTGGCTGGTGTGTTTGAAGGTCAGCAGGGATGCCAGAGTGGCTGGAGCAGAGCAAGTGATAGGAGATGAGGCCACAGAGATGATGGGAGTGGGAAGGGTGAACAGATCATGAGGGTTTATAAGCTGTTGTCAGGACTTTGGCTTGTACTCGGAGTAAAATGAGAAGCCTCATCTCCTAAAAAAATCAGAAGACTGGGCTGCACTGGGTCCCCATTCCTCCAGGGCAACAGGTGGCTGGAGTTTAGCATCAACTTTCTCCTTAGCGTTTGCTCTCCAGTTTGCCACAGTCTCTGCTACTCCCTACTGACACCCATCCTAGTGTGCTTCATTCGCTTGTGTTTTTTCTATGGCCCCTGTAGGCATTTAAGGATGCAATTCCTGTTTTGCGGTTTAATGTGTCTCAGGCAATGGCATCCTGAGGCACTGACTTCCTTTGAGTGAAATACTGGTTCTGGTTTGCAGAGAAAACAAATGTGTCACGAGGGGCCCCTGCTAGCCTGGATTGACGCTGGCTGGATCACCAGTCGTTAGAGGCAAATGGAGTCTGGTGTGGAAAGATCCATCACAACCCCCACTTTGTCAACTCGCCTCACATTTCAGAGACTCCTCCCACACTCTGTCTCTGGAGCCCTTGGCACCGATGTGGGGCTTAATTAAAAGAACACCAGGTGCCAGCTTCCCTCCACTGAGGATGGATGGGCTGGGATGGGCTGGGCTGGGAAGAGGACACAGATTCCCCAGACTCCTCAGCAAGGCTGGTTGAATTGTAATGTTGCTGGAGCTGGGGCTACGGACACTTGGAGAGCAGATGGATTAGGATGGAAAGCTTAAAAGCTGACATACCTTCATGTAGCTTTGGTGTAATCTTGGTCAGGGCAGAGGACCCTGCAGGACTTTTCGGTCTATGATCCTGGACTTGGCCCCAGTCTCCTGGGGGTTGAATGAAGACTAGGGAGGGGGCATGATTGCACGACAAGGGATGAACCCGAACTGCAAATAAGGGTCAGGTCCCAGGTCCTCAGCAACGGTGTGAGGTAGGGACTTTTGTCTCTTTCCCCAGAGTAACGACATACAGGTGATGATTTAAATGAGATAATGGGATACTTTCAAGGTTTTAGCCAGTGGTTCTCAGCTGCAGCTGCTCTTTAGAATCACTTCAAGAGATCAAAAACGTACAGATGTCTTGGCCTCATCTCAGGCCCATTGGTGCAGAATCTCCAGGGTGCAGTCTGGACGTCAGTCTTTTTAAACTCCCAGATGGTTCTAAAGCATAGTCAGGGTGGAAAACCAACACCTTGGTCATTTGGGCACCACGTTTGTGGATTTTGTCCTATCTGGCCCCAAAATAAAAACAAAAACAAAATGATGTTCTCCATTGCTAGCTGTTTACCATTGCCTACCAAAAGCTATGATCCCAACGCATGCTCTCTTAGAAAGATTAGCATCAGAAAGCACCAAACTGTAATCAGGGCTGAACACGATGTGAAAGAGGACCCCCTTCTTGCTGTGTGTCTTGGCTTTGCTTAATCCCATGGCCAGGTGCCCCCTCATGTGGTCTCCGCTGTGCACCTGTCACCAGATGCATCAGCCCTCTCCTCAGGGAAATCACTGAAGGATGCATGTGCCTGACACCCTGGCAGCTCGTGTGCTTCTTTCCCTCCTTCTTCCTTCTGTCTCTTGCCTTTTCTTTGCTCCTCTCTCCATTTCTCTTCCTTAGATTTCCTCCCTCTCTCTCTCCTTCCCATTCTCCTCCCTCCTCCCTTTCTTCCTCAGATTTCACAGAATCACCTATAAGCGCCTGCACCTTCCTCTCCATCCCTCGCCTTGGGGCTCAGCCCCTTCACTGCCCCTCTGCACCTATTACCCTGTGACCCTGTACCCCAAAGCATGGATCGGAGCATGTCTCTCTCCTGCTCTGAAACCCCAGTCACCTCAAACCTGCTCTTAGCCTGGAGCCTGCGCCCTCGCCTACTAACTCTCTCCTGCAGGATGCTCCCCGCTGGCCACTGAAGCTGGGCTGCACCTCGTCTGCTTTCCGAGCCTATGTGGACTCATGCTGCTTCATCTGCCCGAATGCCCACCCTCCCGCCTCCCCGTCTGCCCAAATCTGCCCCACCCTCCGAGGCCTCCCAAACAGCTCTGGAGCTGGAAGCCTTCCTCGGCTCCCTTTGTGGACCGCCTTTAGCACTGTGTCCTGATGCCCGTATGGCTTTCCCACTTTCTGCCCTATGTGGCGTGGAGGGGAGGGGTTTAGAGGCAGGCTCTGCAGCTACACCGCTTGGCTTCCGTTTCCGCCTCTCCCACTTGCTGACTGTGATCCTGGGCAAATCACTGAACTCGTGTCTCACGTTCCTCGTTTGTGAAATGCACCTAGTTTATAAGGCGGCGGTGTAGATGAAATGAATCAACGCACGTGCCCAACACAATGATCATTATATGATGACAATTTGCACACATGTCTAACCCCTCTGAGCACCCTAACCTCGCAGGATCCTGACCTGATTCATCTCCACACCACCAGTGCTCGGCACCAGGCCCACAGTAGGTGCACAGGACATGTTCGTTGAAGGAACAAGCAGATAGAATGAATGTTTGCCTGCCAAACAGGATCTTAGTTCCTAAGGAAATCTGGACGCCATGGATGGATCCCGGAAGTTATTCGCTTGAGTCATTGAGCGCATGCGCTCCAGAGCCAGACATCCCAGGTTCAAATTCAGATGCTGCCACTTCCCAGATGTGTGATCTGGGGACGAAGGGTCCTTCCGGTGCCTCAGTTTCCACATCCATAAGTGGGAATAAGGAAAGTACCTGCCTCATGGAGCCCCTGTGAGGATTACATCAATTAGCTCTTGCAAAAACTCTTGGCAAAGTGCTCGGCATCCGGCGGGCACTCAGAAAATGCTGCTCATGATTGCTGTTTTCTCTTGTGTACGTAATAACTGTCAAGCTTAGAGCTTCACGTCCTCTGTCGCCGCCCACTCTACAGACATCCCCTCCGGAGTGAGAAACCCGAGGAGGAGAGAGAGAGACTCACACCCCTGTGGCGGGGGCAGAGGCACATGTGACAGCTGATTACCTCTCGCCATTATGGATTCTGTCCTCCCGCCTTGCTCAGAGCTCCTTTTCATGAGACGGCGCAGGTGTCATGAGGACATCCAGGCATTATTTAGATGGCACAGCAGACTAGCAAATCGTCTTCCTGGCCCTGAAAAACCTCTCGTGTGTCATTTTTCCAGGAATCCCAGCAACTCATATTTCTCCATGATGCCAGCTGAGGGATAGAACTGAGGCGATCCCCTCTTCCCCTGGGCCAGGGATGGGGGGCAGGAGTTTGCAGACAATTCATCCAGGCCTCCAAATCTTTCTTTGTCTGGGTTGGCTAGAGGAGCGATTTATTTCTCTGAGGATAGTCTGCCTAAAGGAAGAGCCAGCCTACTCTTTCTCCCTCGTTGTTTGGAGAGAAATAAATAACAAGGAGAGAGTTGTCACACGGCAGAGGAAGGGAAGCTAGCAGGTCTCCCAGCCTGGTGGAATGGAGGGAATGGTAAATCCAGGGGTGGGCAGAGGCTGGGAAATCTTTGTCCTAAGGAAACATCTGTGGATTTCATGGGGGTCGGGAACCGTGAGCGCTCACTGCAAGTCCCCAAGTCCCCTTCATTGAATTTGATTCTCATAAGTTAGAAAATATTCTCCACATTTAAGTAAGCAGAAATGGAAGCTCAGAGAGGTTAAGTGACTTGCCCAGGGTCACTCAGCTAGTAAATAACGGAATTGGCATTCTAAATCAAATCTAATTCTTTTTTTACCATTTCATGCTGCCATAAGAGAGGAAGAAAAGGAGCTGTCACCTGTGGGTCCAGAAAACGAGGATATTCTGAGGCTTCCTGTGCTATTATTAGCACCAGCGGACCTTTGGTGAGCACCTACTGTATACACCATACACAGAGCCTAGGAGACGTCTTCGCAGAGGGCCAGCAAGAGCCCTGGAGTATCCCACAGAACAGTGGTTTTCACACCATGCTTCATGGGGCTCGTGGGGCCCGGGGTCCACAGAGGTGTCTTAGGAGGCAAGGAGAGGGTGGCGGGGTGCAGCAGAGCCCCGGGATCCTGAGGCAAAGCAGACAGAGCTGCTTCTCCCTCATCTGTGATGTAAACGGAGCTTCCACGCCCATTACAGTCGGGGAAAGCATTCCACGGTAACAGTGTGGTTGCAAGCAGGAGTCAGGCAGCCCCAGTTCAAAACCTTGCTCTCCGTTTACTAGCTTGAGCCAGTGACCTTGGGCAAGGCACTCAATCTCTCAGTGTCTCAGGTTTATCAACTGTAAAATGGAGAAGATAATAATAGCACCTGCCTTGCAGACTTCTTTTGAGAATTAAATGTGATGGCACATGTGACCGTTCAGCCTGGAACACAGGAAACACCAATAACTGCTAGTTCCTCTCCTCCTTCACGCCTTTTTAAACTTAGTCCAAATGTTGTTTGCGGCAAACACTCATTTTCCAAGAAGGATGGAAAACTCTGAATCATTTATTCAGCCATCCAATCAGCCATCCAGCTGGCTTAACTATGGTGAGTGCCTTCTATGTGCCTGCTACTGTGCCACAGGGTGGAGTTATAAGAATAAAGAGGGGGCAGGATGCAGAATGTTCCGTGTGATCTGCTCATACACCTGTTTATCCATTTATCCATCTGTTCACTTGTCTGTCCATTCATCCATCCATCCATCCATCCATCCATCCATCCACCCATCCATCCATCCATCCATCAGGTATTCACTGAGTACTTACTGCACGTCAGGCAACATGCAGCGATCTGCTTGGGTATTTCACCGTATCTTTAATTTTGCCTCCCTTCCCATACCTGTTGGCCTTCAGGGTCTTCTTAATCTTGGCTCTGGCACCTTATATGTTCTCTTAGTGTGTCAGGTGGTCACAAACATGCAGTGGGCAGGCTGCCAATGGAGGGTGAGATGTCTGCTATCCTGGTGGTTTTGGATGTGGAGTATGATGTGGACCTCTTTATAGGCACTTCCATGATGTCTCATTTTGTTGTACATTTTGTTGTGTTGTACAGCCCCTGATCTTGTTCTAAATGCTCTTCTAAATATAGGAAAGAAGAATGTGTCCTAAACACAGAACAAGGGGCATCCCCAATGATGTGGACACATGAAGACTGGGATGTGATCTCCACTACATTGCAGAGTAGAAGGACAGGTTTTGCTCTGTCTCTTTCCATGTCTACATGCATGTGTATATGTATGTTAGTCACATAGCCACCTTGGTATGTGTGTGCTTTTTGTGTATGCATATGAACCAGTGTATGAGTGGATATGCAAATATGCATAGGACTGGAGTGTGTGCATATTAGAATGTGCATGAATGTATGTACATGAGCATGGGTATCATGTACATGCATTGATACATAAGTGTGTGTTTCTATTTGAGCTTGTGTGTTTATGTATGAGTATGGGTACATGAACGGCTGTATCCATGAGTATGGAAAAGAGCCTGTTGGTTGTTCCCCACATCCATGATTCTATTCTTCTGTGGTGATAGACTTTTTGCTAGGAATGTGGCTTTTTAGAGTAAAGATCACTTTCCAGGCTCCCTTGCAGCTAGGCATGGTTATGTGAGTAAGTTCTGATCAACGGGGTGTGCGCAGAAGTAAGGTGAACAACTTCTAGGTCATGCCTCTAAAGGCAGGGATGTGCTTTCCCCACTCTTCCCTTTTCTGCACTCCTGCTGGCTGGTATACGGGCATGGGAATGAGCCATCTTGGACCACATAGTTGAAAGCAATACCCTGCATCTGGAAGGGCAGCAACAAGATGGAAGGATCCTGGGCTACAGACACTCTGGAGCCTCTTTACGAGCCCTGAACTGCTAGTGTGTGGATTGTTTCATGAGAGAACAATGAACTTCTTATTTAAGCCAGCTTCTTTTGGGTCTCGGTTATAGCAGCTACAGCAGCTGTACTGAGTTATATCTTAACTTAATGCAATGTGAGTACACGCACATAGTTCTGGTGAAGGTAATTTCCTCCCCGTAGGTTTTAATGTCTCAAATTAGATATCTGCATGTTATCTGGCTAGAAAGGTTCTGCCTGAAGTCTTGCAAATTGTGTGGCTTCTTCGGAAAGGGGACAATATGAGATTGCAGCATTGAGGGCCATTTGAGATGCCTGGGAGAGTGAAAAAGGGGTATCTTCTAGTTAGAGATCGGACTGCTGCCTGTATGACCTCAAGCAAGTCCTCCTATCTCCCATCTAGGCTTTGGTTTCTTCCTACTAGAACGAGGGAGTTGGACCATGTTACCCCTATGGATCCTTTCCAGCTCAGAGGTTTCATGATAGCAGTTTCGACATTATTAGGAATTCTCTTGGCTTCTGGTTCCTGGAAGTTCTGAGTATATTCCTAAGAAGACGTATTCAACTGGAAAGCATATGGCTCCTGCTGCTGCAGGCTGGAGGCCATGGGAGAGAAGTCCTGCAGCCAGCCATATGCACAGGGACCCAGGGGCTTTCCGTTTCAGATGCCCTGAATAAAGGTTTGAAAACCTGCAGGTGGATGGCTGCCTTAGCCAAAGAGTATTTGCAAAACAGGCATGAATTTGCTCCACAGTGCTAGGGTGCAGAAAACTTCACATTTCTTCATTTTTCTACGTCAAATTAAATCTAGCTCTGAGCCCCCACCCACATGACTGATGAGATGTGCAATATCTGTCATCACTGGGCTGCCTCCCCCACCTCACGGGATTGTGTCAAATCCTGGAGCTTATTTTGGTGCCAGCAGGAGCTTGGTCTCCAGCCTTCTGTTTTGGGAGATGCTCTCCACAGTGGCTCAGTTGAGTTATGGCTCAGATGCAGAGACCTCCCTCTAGCCTTGCCTTCAAAGTCATGGTTCTTGGTAATCACCCCTGGGATCCAGGCCTCACCCCATCAGAGGTTTGGCTCCTTTGGAGCACCGCAAAGGAGAAGAGCACAGGTCTCCAACATTCATAGGACCTGCCTCCCTCCCCCTCCTGGTCCTAGCAACTCCCTTTCTCTCCCAGGGTGACACGGTTCCCTCCTCCATTCACAGCATCAGACCTTCTCCTCTCGCCCCTGTGTGGCAACTCCAGGCTTAATTCCATGGTCAGTCTGACCTGCCCACTGAAGACATGAGTGGAGACTTTCTTCAGAAGGATTTCAAAGAAGGTCTGGCCTCTCCCCATCCCCCCAAGACTGGCCTAGACCTTCAAGTGACACTGCCCCAGAGAAACATAATTTGACCCACATATATAATTTAAAATTTTCTGGTAGCCACATTAAAAAAGTAAAACAGTGGATGAAATTTATTTTAATAAAATATTTTATTTAACCCAATATATTCAACATATTATCATTCGAACGTGTAATCAATATAAAATTATTCATGGGATATTTTACATCTGCTTTCAGTACTAGGCCATTGAAATCCAGTGTGTATTTTACACTTATAGCACATCCCAATTTGGACTAACCACATACTGAGCACTCAACAGCCACGTGTGACTAGTGGCTACCAAATTGAACAGTGCAATCTTCAAACAATAAAACAAAAACAAAAATGCAGCTGTTCTTTCATGAGGTGGGGAGAAAGAGAAACTTGTCTTTTCCTCTTTCTCTTCTCTAGCAGAGAAACAAGACAAAAATTAATATCTCAATGGATTATGTTGACACAGTGGGTTAGAGAGGGGAGAAGTCACTCAAAATAACTTAAGTAAAATGGGAACAGTTTTGGAAGAATATGAAAGCATCTTATGGAACCCAAGAAATGCAGCATTGCAGGAATAGAGAAGCCAGTGGCATCAAAGGCAGATTCTTTCAATATCAGTCTCTGGTCTTTTCTCTGGAAGTGTAACTTTCTCTGCCCAGTGGAGGCTGCGGGATGTCTTCTGTCTTTCTGGGCTAGGGCTTTACTCTTCTCTTTCAGAGATTGACTTTCTCCATTTTCCACCTTGAGAGGAGAGTGATTGGCCCAAGCATGACCCCCTGGCCCTGAATTTACATATTGCACAGGTCCAGTACTCAAAGCCAACTGACCCAGCCCCTCCATGAGAGCCAAGTCCAAATTTCTGAGAGGAAAAATTTGATTGGCTTATCTCAGCCAATAGCTTGGTGTTCCCTGGTCAGGGTTTTCCCTTATCCAATCAGCTATGCCCAGGGAGAGGTGGAGTCATTCACAACAGAAGAGCTGCAGCATCCCAACCTAAGGATGAGGAGGCAGTTCTTAGAGAACAGGGTATGTCTGGGTCTGTGAATGTCCACAAAGCCTCTCCTTCAATCATGAGTGAGGCGTTGGAACATTAAGTGTTCAAGGCTGCTCATTTTCTACCCAGTAAAAACCCAGTAGGAACAAAACAGACTCCAGACTTTGGTGTTGGACAAAAATGGTGGCTTGAATATGTCCAAGTTCATGGAAGCATTATTCTCAATAGCTGAAAAGGTGGAAGCAACCCAAGTGTCCATCAATGGATGAATGGATAAACAAATATGGTCTATACATATAATGGAATATTTTTCAATCCTAAAGAGGAGAGAAATTCTGACACATGCTACAACATGAATGAACCTTGAGGACATTATGCTAATTGAAATAAGCCTGTCACAAAAGGACAAACATTGTATGATTCCACTTATGGGACATCTAGAGTAGTCAAATCATAGAGACAGAAATAGAATGTGGTTGCCAGGGGCTAGAGGGGAGAGGAAAATGGGGAGTTGCTTAATGGCTATAGAATTTCAGTTTGGAAAGGGGAAAAAGTTCTGGAGATGGATGGCGGTGATGGTTGCACGACAATATCCATGTACTTAATGCCATTTAACTGTACACTTAAAAATGGCGAATTTCATGTTATGTGTATTTTACCACAATTTAAAAAACTGTTGGCATGACTCCTAGGTTTATTTTAAAGAAGTGGTCATTGGCTAAGGGAATTAGGAAAAAGCAGGTCCATTTTCTCTGAGATTTTCTCCATTCTCACAAAGAAGGAGTTGTTCCCGGATCACATCTGAGGTCACTATACCCTCTTTGCTCACGTTAAATTATACACAGTTCTTTTCTTCTTTGTTTCAATTCTAAGGCTTATTCGTAAACAAACAGGAAGTCCTGGTGATGACATAATAGTTCACACTCTAGGTTTAACTAGAACACAGTTGTGTTTAGAATGGGCAGTCCTTGAAGGGAGAATCTATGACAGGTTATAAAAGGAAATACATTAAGTTATAAGTCTTTGCAATCTCTTTCTGCCCCAGGCCTTCCTTGCTCACTCTCTTTTCTTGTATGGTATCTAGGTGATGCTAGAAAGGGAAAACTGGAAGAAGCCAGAGAGCTGAGCCTGAACAGGGTGGGGAGAAAAAGCAGCGCCAACTCCTGATTTTTGAGGGAGTTTTAGGAAGCATGGAATGAGGGAAGAGAGACAGGCGGGGGAAAGGATTTTTGAGTTTTGCTGTGCGCTATGAAGGTCTTTTTCCCTTGGCATTTTTAGCAAAAACTGCAGCAAAGATGTAAATTGCTTTTCAATTACTGTTTATCTGAATGTCATAAGGAGATGAGGTAAGGCACAAGGTGACAAAACTGTATCTGGGTCACATTTGCATCCCCAGGACCTAGGAAGCTGTCTGTTCTAAGGTTGTGACTGAGTCAGTTGAATTTGACAGAACAGTGACTCCTGCACACCATCTTTAGGATCTTGTCCTTAGCTCCCTTCTGTCCCCTCGCACCACCCCAGCATCTTGTGAGAGGCCCTTCTGAAGTGAGCAACTGAAAGAAGCAAAAAGCAGTTCCTTCCATGAGGGAAATACTGCAGCTTTGATCACTTTATGTCATTCTGGAGCTCCACGAAAGAGCTGAAGCGAGGAAAGATAATGGTGGTGACAGAAATTACGTTGAGAATAGCTGTATATCACTTCATTTAGCATAGGGGGAAGTCAAAATGTTCATAAAAGTCCATTTGGTCTGAAAGCAAATAACTTAAGTCATTCAAACTCGGCCTTGTTGGACCGTAAAGCTGCTGGCAATATTTCGTATAAAGGACTCTATAGAAAAATAAATTATATTTATTGAATTGAACTTCAAGTAATAACCCTGCCAGCTACTCTTTTTTTCCTGGCCTTCCACATCCTATGAATTTTGATGAATTGCAAAAAGGTCTATGGCCACATAATCACTTAAACAAAAAGCCATCCAGGTAATAACACAAGAACCTTTAAACCAGAGGTAAACGCATTCGCTGTATAGGTCTGATCGTTACTTATTCTCTCACTGCTCTGATTGTCTTTCTCCAAAATAATGGTCAGAGCAGCACCTTTTGTTTAGGGCCCTGGATGTTCCTTGGCATCTACCATTCTATTCCACAAGGGACTCAGTCCTGGATGCTTTTGGCTGGGTTCCTTCCTCCTCCAAGATCTGAATCTTGGCTTTTGGTGGTCCAGCCTGATGCTGCACTGGTGCAACCCAGTGGTGCCTCCTTCATACAGAACAGATGCAGGGAGCTTGCTGATGAGCATCCCAGAATCATGCCAATCCATAAAACAGCACACACTTGGAATCCCACATAACTGCTGGAATCTTCCTCTCCTGATTCTGGTTTGTCTGCATTGTCTCTTCTGAAGACTCAGCTCTGACATCCCTGCCTCTAGATAGCGCTCTCTGATTCCCCCCCAGGCCAGCTTATGTTACGTGCCTTTCCCTTAGGCTTTGTGGTGAGCATTTCTTGAAATTTTGACTTCTCAGGATCTTTGATCTCCCTGTGTTTGGAGAATTCATTCATTCACTCATTTGCTCAACAATATTTATTGAGAGCCTCTTGCATCCCAGGCAGTGTTCTTGGCATGGAGACACAGCAGTGAATAAACCAGACACAAATTCCTGCCCTCTGGAGCTTACATTTGAGAAAGGAGAGATAGACAAGCATATAAATAAGTAGACATAGAGTATATGAGATGGTGATAAGAGCCACAGGGGAAAACATACCATGGAAGGGTGATAAGGAGTCGGGGTGGGGGAGAAGGGAGAGGTATTTGAGTTTCAAATTGAGTGGTCTCACTGAGAAGGCACATTTGAGCAAAGCCCAGAAGAATGACTTCCTCTTTCCCTAAGAGTTTTGGTGGTGGGAGACAGAATCAACCTCTAACGGTGGAAACTCAACAGGTGAGGTGCTCATTTTCCCAGCATGCCTTGCAGACAGAGCAGGGATGTGTGACCTAGCATAACTGAATGCAAAGACCTTGCTTTGGGATCTGGAAAGCTAAAGAATCTGGACAGTAGAGAAGCCGTCCTGGCACAGCTGTGGCAGCAACACACTGGCGCCAGGGAGATGGCAGAAGGAGTCCAGTGCAACTTATGTTGTCCAGTGCTGGAGTGGTGCTCTTAAATTATAACAGCCAATGATTGCTGACTGCAGCTGCAGAGTCCTCAGCGTGGTAACTTTGAGACTGAGGTATTAGCTACAGCTGAGTCTCCCTTTTTCTGCCTGTTTTCTGAGCCTTGTTGTTTAGGCTCCCTGGTATCTTTCCAGTAAATTTCTTTTCTGCTCAAACAAACCAAAATTGGTTTCTGTTGCTTGCAACCATGACTCTGACTGGCACATCCCCATTCTATCCCGTGCTTGCCTCCATCAGTGCTTCTATCTCAGTGTATCATAATGCCTTGTTTATCTGTGTGTCTTTTGTTTGCCATGAGCTCTTGAGAGGAAGGACTACATGTTTATTATTCATTGTCATGCTCTTGATTTCTAGCCTGTACTCGGTACACAGTAAGGGCTCAGTATGCTTTTGTTGAATCCATGAATGAACAGAAAAGGAAAGAATGCATAAATGGAACTTCTGAGTCCATGATTTCTTAGTCCAGAGGCCGTATCCAACCATGCCAAGGCGATTCTGTCACTCAAGTCCAGTGCCCGTCCCTTTCAGTAAGCATGCAGATCAAAGGTGGGTGCTGTTTCATTGTTGGCACTCCATTCAGGTGCCCCTGCAGAACTCATTGCTTTTAGGAAGGGGGAAACATGTCTAAATGAGTCCTCAATCTCAGTTCGAAAAAGGGAAACTGAAAATCTACTGAATGCAGAATGGAACCAGGACTCTGGACTCTACTTCTGCAGAGCTGATGATGTTGGGCGCATCATCACTTGGGTCTCAGTTTCTCCTTCTGTAAAATGGGAGATGGAGCTAGATCATGTTTCTCCCAAGGTGCACTGGTGACATTACGGGCTGGACAATTCTGTGCTGTGGGGGATGGTCCTGCGCATTGTAGAATGTTTAACAGCATCCCTGGCCCCTAATCAATAGATACCAGCAGCATTCCTCTAATTGTGACAATGTCCCCAGACATTGCCAAACGTCCCCTGGGACATCAACTTGCCGTTGGTTGAGGACCACTGAATTAGATGTTATTTAAGCAGATTACAAGTTCTAGAGTCGGAGCCAGAGTTGGGACTTGTCCTCTGCCGTATCCTAGCACCTAGCCCAGAGTGAGGCATCGTAGCAAGCCTTCAACACAAGCTGAATGAATGAGAAGAAATAGACAGTTCCTTCCAGTTAGATAACTTCTTTGGCACCAAGAGAACCATGTAGATGGTAATGATACTCATTACTCATGTGACCACCCTTCCCTGGGTACTGTTTAGCATTCCTGGGTAAAAATGAGCCAAGGCGCTGGTAAAAACCGTCTTTCTTTCAACATTGGCAATGAAATAGTGACTATGATTGCTAGGGAGAGTCCACTCAATCCTGACAGCCGTCTCAAACTGTATCCCCAAAAACTTAACTCTGAATTTTACGAGTATGACAAAAAGTTTAGTTGAGAAGAATGAGTACAAATTTTGGAAGGAGAATTGTATATAGTTTGTTGTTCAGTTAGCATAAGATTATACATAAAGATCATGAATATTAATTTCCAATTCCTAAATTGTTCATTATCTTTTGCTATGTATGACCAAGGACGTGGTTTCTTTTCCAGTCCATCCGGGACTTTCCTTTTCTTATTTTTCACCTTCTACTTATCTACCTTTTGGCATTCCACACTGTCTCATAGGGATTGCCTTGACCATGTAGATCATTTTGGGGTGTACTGCCATCCTAACAGCATTAGGTCTTCGGATCCAGGAACATAAGATGTCTTTATGTTTCTTTAGGTCTTCTCTATTTCTGTCAATGATGTGTTGTAGTTTTGCACTTCTTTTGTTAAGTTTATTCCTAAGTACTTTACTGATGCTAATGTAAATGGAATATTTATTTTTCAATTTCTTTTTCGGATTGTTCGTTGCTAGCATATAGAAATAGAATTGACTTTTGTATATTGATCTCATATTCTTCAACCTTGCTGAACTCATTTATTCATTCTAATAGTTTTTTAGTAGATTTCTTATATACAAGAAAGATTATCTAGTGGATTTCTTATATACAAGATCATGTCATCTGCAAATAGAGATAGTCTTCTTTTCCAATGTCGATGCCTTTTGTTTCTTTTCCTTGCTTATTGTCCTGGCTAGCGCCTATGTTACAGTGTTGGATAGGTGAGAGTGGACATCCTTATCTTGTTCCTGATCTTAGGGGGAAAAGGCTTAGTCTTTCACCACTCAGTGTGATGTTAGCCATGAATTTTTTTGTAGATGCCCTTCATCAGCTTGAGTTTTCCGTTCCTAGATTCTTGAGTGTTTTTATCACAAAGGGGAGTTGAATTTTGTCAAATGCTTATTCTGTGCCTATTCAGTTGATCATGTGGTTTTTGTGTACTGTACTATTAATGTGGTTTATCCCATTACTTGATTGCCAGATGTTAAATCAATCTTGCATTTCTAGGATAAATCCCACTTGCTCATGGTGCATAACTTTTTTTGTATATTGGCGGATTCAATTTGTTAGTATTTTTTGAGAATTTTTGCATCTATATTCTTAAGAGATATTGGTTTGTAGATTTTTTTTCTTGTGATGTTTTTGTCAGGTTTTTGTATGGAGGTAATACTGCCCTCGTAGAAGGATTTGGGAAGGGTTTCTTCCTCTTCTAGTTTCTGGAAGTGTTTGTGAAGAAATGATATAATTATTCTTTAAATGTCTGGTAGAATTCACCAGTGTTGCTGCCTGGTCCTGAGCTTTTCTTCATGGAAAGTTTTTTGATTGCTAATTCTATCTCTTTACTTGTTATAGGGTATGAAGATTTTCTGTTTCTTTCCAAGTCCAGCTTGTTTTTACAAATAGACTTTTACTGGAATATAGCCATACTCGTTCATTGACAGATTTTCTAGGGCCACTTTGATGCAACAGTGGCAAAGTTTAATAGTTGGGACAGAGACTTACAGCACATAAATTCTGAAGTATTTACTATGTGGCCCTTTACAGAAAAAGCTCACTGACTCCTCTTGTAGAACGTGAGATTTTTCAGGAATGCATGTGTTGCACAAGAGTAAATTTGCTTATATTTAATGAGCATCTATTGGGTTGCACCATATTAAATTGGTATCTGTATAGGTCAAACATGTTCAAATATTGGCTCACCCTAATATAATTTGCCAAGCGTACGAAAATTAGAGGAATACAGGCTGTGCTCTCAAGAAGCTTTTGGTTTAGTGGGGAACACACACACACGCACACACACACACACTCACCCCTGATGTCAGTGAGTGTAGTAATTACTATTATAGAGGCATGAACTAAGTATTGTAGGAGCACAGAGCAGTGTGTGGGTAATTCTTAATAGTAGGGGTGAGAGAAAGGGGCTGGAAGCTGGAGAGGTTTCTGGAGAAGTGGCTGTGTTTCTGGCTGCTGGGCATTTGAAGTGCACCTCACAGGACCCATAGGATTTCTTCAGGTAAAGAGAGGCATTTTCCAGAGTTTTCCGCAAGGGTGGGGTGGGATTGGCATTGAGCCATAAGAAACATGCTACATTTCTCTCTCGTTTTTTTTTTTTTAAACAGAATTGTTGCAGACAATTCACCATTAGAAAATAGTTTCTTAGAATTACAGGATATTAAAGATCAAATGAGTATGATTCCCTAATTTTTCAAATGAAGCATGGAGGCAAAGCCATTTGCCCAAGGTCACCCCACTCTTGACCGATGATGTTATTGGCAGAACCAGAGCCTGTGTCTCTTGACTATCAACTCAAGGATATTTCCATTAGGCCACTCGGTTGTGCAAGACAGCAGACTCAGAAAAATCATTTACTGGGGACACTGGGGGAAGAAAGACCTGGGTTTGAGTTCCAGATCTATTGCTTACTGACCCTGCTACTCTTACAGGATTTATGAGCCTGAATTACCTTGTACGTGGGCCCCACAGAGTAGAGGTTCAGAGCTCAGAGTCTGAAACCAGCCTCTCTAAATTTCATCTCAGCACCGCTACTCACTAGATGTGTGACCTTGGTCACATTATTTAAACTCTCTGAGTCAGTATTATGGGGATAATCACAGTACTTACTTCATAGAGCATAGGACTAAGTGAGTTTAGGATTAAAGGCGCAAGACACTTAGAATAATGCCTGGGACATATCAAGTATTATATGTTAACATTAGTATGAAAAAAAAAACAACCCAGTGAATCGTAGGACTATTACAGGACTAACGAGAGTGATTTAGGTGAAAGCGTTTTTCGAAACTTGTAAAACAGCACAAGTAGAATTTATTATTATTCTCTGTATGAATTATACTGGCAGCCTGGAGAACGAAGCTGATGATTGTCATTTATTAAAGTCTTACGTGCCAGGGGCTTTACTTATGTTGTTTAAGCATCACAATAACCCAGAGACGGTTATTAGATTTTGCTGACAAGAGTGGCAACGTAGCCGAGTATAGGAAGGAAGTATATAGATTCGGGTCCAGGCTGCTGGGTCAGAATCCTTGCTTGGCCACTTACCAGCTGCGTGAACACAGGGGAGTTGCTTAAACTCCCCATGCCTCACCTTCCCAGTCTGTAAAAGAGAATGATGAAAACAGTAGTATCTGCTTCTTAGTTTGTTCTGAGGGTTAAATGAGTTAATTTTGTGAAGTGCTTAGGCCAGTGTTTGACACTCTGTAAGTGTTTGTTTAAGAAAGAATGGAAGAAGGGAGGGAGGGAAAAGAAAAAGAATTGAGGAAAGGAGGGAGGGAGAAAAGGAAGGAAGGAAGGAAGGAAGCTAGCCTGAGTGAGATTAAGTAGCTTGTTCGCCACACGTGGCCAATATGCACGGAAGTTGGGACGTGAAAGCAGGTCTGTCTGGGTCCTCTTGGAAGCTTGTGCCCTTTCTGCTCAACCAGGCTCAGGCGAGAGGCAGAGACGGGAAATGTGTATCAAGCAGAACCAATCTCCCAGCTTTCCAACAACAGCATCTCATTCCAAATGGATGAATGATCAGGGAAGGCATGAGCCGTTAAGTAGTTTTCAAAAAGGATAAAGGTCAACTTGGGAGCTAATCCACTTCACATCCAGCCAGGGCCTCTGAGGCCACTTGGTGGGTAGGTCCTCTCTGCACTGTGTTCCTTGCCCAGGACTTGCTGTGCTGGAGCTCAGAGCTCTGACTTTTCACCTTCCATTTGGCAATAGTTTGGAAGCTCAGGCAGGGGCTCACAGGTATAGGGTCTGGATCTAGAGATTGCAGACCACTGGCAATGGTTGGAATTCGTCCTGCCCTGGCATCTTGTTTTTCCAGGCTTTAGCTGCTCTTGGGCAGTGTGTGGCTGGATCATCTATTGAAGTCTTCGTTTGTGTTTTGTTTTCCTGGTACCTTATTTGCTGGAATTTAAGATGCCATTGATTTTAAGATGCACCACTATTTTATATTTCACTAAGAAAAAATGAAACACGCTACCAATTAAGCTATGACATATGCTTATCATTTAGAATTTTAATTTTATATTCATGAAAAGAGCTTGCTAGCCTTTTTGAGGCATACATAGATTTGAACATGTATCACTCTGATGGATATACAAAAAAGAAAATTTAAGCAAAAAATAGTCTAGGGTCTTTCTAAAACCTCTTCACATTCAATGCAAGATTCTTGTGAATCACTTTTCAACTCAGTCGTCTGTGATCACAGGTATCTGTGTTTTCCACTCAGTATCAGCTTCTGTGCTGTTCAGAGTGTTGGCGATGTGGCGTTTCTTAGAAGAGTGCTCCATCATTGTCTCCGGGATTGTCTTTCAAGCCTCTGACACTCATTCTACAAGTTTTGATGTTGATTTTCCTGATCTTATCAGGAAGTTGCAATGACAGGTTTTCAGATAACAATCAAGACTCATATCCCTTTCTTAGACAGTCCTCAATGGTTTGTTGACTGAAAGGTCAAGGAGTTGTAGATATCCAGTCATGCTGCCTGGAGTAACAACTTAATTTGGACATACTTAGGAAATGATAACTATGTCTTGACTGCCATAGACCAATGGCTATGATAAGATACCAAGAATAGTGAGATGCCTCATAATATCAGAGATATTAAAAGGCAGGAAAAGATGTACATCTTAGAATAGACGAAATAAGCCATTTTCCAAGAAGGTTGCCACCCCTTTGTATGTCTTTGCCTGCAAGATGAACCTCCTTCCTGGCTTTATTTGGGAGTTTACTGGGGAGATAATACTAGGCGGGCTCTGAAAAAGCAAGGATGGGAGGCAAGTTCTTTTGAGGGGTTGCAGCAGAAGCGAGAAGGGCAGAGAGAAGAGAAGAGTGAATCCCAAGTCAAGGAAGGTTGGCAGGTTCTGTGAGAGGCTGGAATCTGTGACTGGCCCCCTCACAAGGCCTTGGGGTGTCAAGACTGACTTAGGGTGGATGGTCAAGGTGCACCCATCGAGGTATGCTTAGACACTGGGCTTCCAGCACCTTCTGGGGCTCTCACGGCCAAGCAAGACCCATCATTGTAGAGCTGCCTAACTCTAGAAAGCAAAGTGGCTTCCAGAATATTCTGCTTTTTCTAAGAATTTTGAGCCTCTTTCCTAATCCTGAAGGGTGAGAAGAAGCTCTGATAATGAATTTCCCACTTGGCCAATGGGATGAAGCTGGAATTCAAATTCGATTTAGAGAAAGTAATATACTTTCAAATGAAGTATGGAGGCGCTGGATAAAGATGTTTCGATCAATGACAGATTGCATATATGACAGTGGTCCCCTAAGATTAGGACCATCTAGCCTAGGTGTGTGGTAGACCATACCATCCCGGTTTGTGTAAGTGCACTCTATGATGAAATTGCCTGATAATGCATTTCTCAGAATGCATCCCTGTCGTTAAACGATGCATGACTGTAGTGTGACAGTTTTTTGTACACTTACCTTATAGAATAAGATCTAACTTCATTTCTGTTGCATATGTTAAAGAACTCTGTTTTTATTAAATTGAAAAGCTGCTCTGGGTGGAAATAATCCTTGAGCCCAGCCCCAGTTTCCCCAGAATTTCTCTGTGTGGCTTCATTGGGCTTTATACAGTTTTTTCTCAATGGGTTGCTATAGGCCTTTGGGGCTGGACAAATCCTGCACATTGCAGATAGTTTTGCAAGTGGCTCCTCCCACTGTCGATGGTGCTCTCTTGGTCACTGTGCCAACCCCAAATGCTCCCCACATTTCCAAATGGGCCCCATCAGGGAGGTGCCACCTTTGGCGGAGAACCATTGGGATAATGGGCTACAGCTATGGTGTTGCTGACTCATGTGAGTAACTTGTTTGAACCCCCTGAGCTTGCAATTCGTTCATCATAGCTATTGTGATAATTTAAAGATAGAATCTTAATAGGGGCAGCAAGAAGTATGTAAAACAAAGAAACAAAGAAACTGCAAAATAACCAACCGCATAAAAACCTCATACTCTCTGAGAGCAAGCATGGGAGAAATCAAATAAGCTTTATTATTAGTGCTGCAATGGTTATTCTTAGAATTTCTAAAAATGCAAGAAACTCTAAACAAGTGCTACTTATCTGGTTTCTGCTCAACATATTCTGGGAAACTGGAAAAAGAAATCATGGTCATAATAATTACTTAGTTTCAGACTAGCGGCCAAGAGAAAAACCACTCCTCTTAGTGAGGGGAAAGAAAATGAAAAGTTTTCTTACTTCTCTAGCACTTTTCTATGCCAGATATGCAGTAAATGTATTACGTGGATTTCCCATTTGACCTTCACTGCAGTGTTGAGGTAGGCATTGTTGTTCCCATTTCACAGATGAGGAAACTGAGGCTCAGGGATGTGACATCGTTTGGCCAAGGTCATACAGCTGGAAAGGGGCAGAGCCGTTCTTCAAAGCAAGGCTTTAAGACCTACAAGCTTTTCATCACAAAACACTCTCCAGGTCAACCCGAGGAGGGTGTCTGTCAAAGCAGCTTTTAAGGCAGCCTCATTGGAAGGAAAATTCAAATTATGATTGAGGGGTGGTCAAGGTGCAGCTGGGGAAGTAGTGCTGAGCGTGGAAGGTCAGGTGAGCTGAACACAGGAGAACCAGCCTGGAGTTCAGAAGCCAGGAGGGCTGAACGCAGGGTGGAGCTCGGAAGGAGGAATGGGTGAGAACAAGGCGTTCATAACTGAACTTGTGCGTGTGTGTGTGTGTGTGCACGCGTGCACACATCCCTGCACCTGCCTCTCCGGCGTCCCCATTGCCTGGACCAGATGCAAGAATGGGAATGGACAGTGGAAGGAACCATGCCGTGTTGACAGACTGGACCTGATGTGCTTGGTTTAAGGACACTGTCTGTGTGCTTCCAAATGGAGACTCCGGCAGTAATGAGAATGATGCTCGGGCTCCTCTCACAAGTCCACCGAAAGCTTTTGCTTCTTTAGATGTTCCTCTAGAATGAACCTGGGATAGCGATTTCATTCCAGCTCCATTGCATTTGCTGTTCACTCCCATCTGTTCAGCTTCATTACAGCCAGTTAGCAGATGTAGAAGCTGCTTGCTCTGTTCTAGGCAACGGAGGGTCACTGCTCCATCCTTGGGACAGTCCACACCAGGTCACTCTGCTTTTCCCAGATGTTTGCTGGTGTTGCTTCCTTTGCTCTCCCTTTGTACAGGACCACCACTTTCAGAATCGGTAATTTTCTTTTCTGTGCTCCAGCCATGCTGGACACATATCAGTCCTCCAAAAGTGCCAGGTTCTCTCAGGACTCCAGGCCTTTGCACATGGGGGTCCCTCTGCTTGGAGCCCTCTTCCCCCTCCCCAGCGTCTATGCCTGGCTAACTCATCCTTCACATCTCAGCTGAGACATCACTTCGCTCTAGAAGACATTCTGATGCTTGCAGACTGAGGAGCGATCCATGCTGCTGTTTCCATATCATCTTGTATCCGCTCACCCCAATCAGGGGACTTATCACCCCTAAATGATCATCATGGTTGTCTGATTACCTGCTAGTCTACTCTGTTAGGTGGTTAGCACTATGAGGGCACAGACTCTGTTTCTTTTATTTGATGTCTGAGTTAAGTTCTTGAGATTCAACTTTGCAATGATCTGGTTAGTTACTGACAGTGTTGGTGCTCCTTTTTTTTTGCTGAGGAAGATTTGCCCTGACCTAACATCTGTGCCAATCTTCCTCTATTTTGTATGTGGGTCACCACCACAGCATGGCCACTGACGAGTGGTGTAGGTCTTCACCTTGGAACCAAACCCAGGCCACCAGAAATGGAGCCCATGAACTTAACCACTAGGCCACGGGACCAGCTCCTTGGTACTCCTTTTTTAAATGCAGAGGAAAGTTCCAAAAACCTCTTAAAGAAGAAGATTTTATATACTTATGTGAAATGGGTGGTGCCCACAGGCTTTCTAGTTTGATGAAACTAGAAAGCTCTCTTCTCACTAAAAGCTATTCTTCTGACATTAGACCATCCACTCTTTCGAGTTACAGGAAATTGTCTCCTGTTGAGATGCACATATTCCTGGGAAGGTTAACCAAGTCATTTGGGATGAATTAGGTTTTGCTCAGTGGTCTCAAATTGGGCTGATCAGACGGATTACTGAAGGAGTTTAAAAAAATAGAGATACCTGGTCCCTATCCACAGAAATTCTGCTTCAGTTGGACTCCAGAACGAATGGTTCATTAGCGTGCTTGTACTCAGCCAGCTTTTTAAAGGGAGACCTCCTAAAACCTGTAGAACTGTGTATTCTGAGGGTAATCTACAGGTTTAGATCTAGTTACAGAATCCAGTTTATCACAGATTTCCACTAAGTTAATCTCCGGTGAGGAAAACAGCTTCCTAGCTGGCAGGCAGCTGCCTCAGCATGGTGGGAGCAGAGGTTCCTCTGGGGCTCAATTCCATTGTGTTGCTTTGGGAATCACTCTTAGATGTTCCAACCAGAAGGTGTTTGTCGGTTCTCCCAGTGATTCTAACATCCATCTCTGCACAAAGCACAAACCCCAGAGATCTGTGCTTCAGTAGCTGGAGTGGGTTACGTTCTCTGCAACCAAACCCTAGAAAACCCCTATGCATTCTAATTCAGACCTCAGGCTTTATCATTCATGTCTGTATCATTGACAAGCTCGGGGGCCTTGGGAAAATGAGACCTTATAGGATCTTCTCTCCACAAAGTTTTGACCATTGTGCAGGTTGCACCATGATTCCATAAGGCCCAGAATCTTTGCTTCCTTTGTGGTTCCTTATCCTAGAGGAAGGTCCATCAATGACTCATCTCTTCCCTTTCTGGAACTTTTAATCTTTTATCAGCAGTTAACCTAGTGTCTGCTACAGCATAGGTTCTTATAGACAATTGTTGAATGAGTCAATTAAATAATGAATTAATGAGTGAGTGGATGAACGAATGGGGGAAGGAAAAATACATGTGAAATGGTAACACAATGTTTGGTACATAGTAGGCGCTCACTAAATTTTCATTGAATGAATTAACGAATCATGTCTATGAAATACCTAGCATAGAGCCTCGTCTATAACGTGTTAAAATGAATGAATGAATGATAATTTCCTATACCTATATGGACTCTTTCCTCCACCACCTCTGCTTCCACTCCCTCCTATTCACCTAGCCAGGTTCCTGTCTCTTGCCTTGGAGCCTTCCTTGGCCCTAAGCCATCCATCAACATCCATTAATCTGTCTTCTGTCAGCTACCTTCGGGCTCATCCCCAATCAACACTTTCAAGTATCCACATTTGCATACCTTACAAAAATGAGGAGGTGAATAATAACGGATGCCATCTGCTACCTACCTATTATGTCTTAGACACCTACTAGGTGCTTTCTGTGTATCATCAAAAAGTTTCATTTTAGCATAATTATCTCCAGTTCACAGATGAGGACACTGAAGCTCAGAGAAGTTAAGTATCATGCCCAAGGTCACACAGCTAGTAAGTCACAGAGCTGGAATTTGAACCCTGGTCTCTTTAATGCCAAAGCTGCTGTTTTCTCCACAACCTGATGATCATGTAGCTATAAACAGATGTGAAACAAAGACGCATTTGCATCTGAATGCACATGTATCTACACAAGAGTCCGTCAACAGCAGAGCAGTGACATTCTGGACTGAGTGATTCTTTGTGGTGGGGCTGTCCTGTGCACTGTAGGATGTTTTGCAGCATCCCTGGCCTCTACCTAGTAGATGCCAGTAGCACACTCCACCCCAATTTCGACAACTAAAAGTGTCTCCAGATATTGCCAGATGTCCCCTGGGGAGCAAAATCTGCCCTATTGAGACAAAGTGATCTACGTAATTGAGGAGGAAGCAGTTGAGCATGGTTGAAAGCTTGTAAGCAGAGGAGCTTGTCAGAAATGCTGGGACCCTAAGTTGGCCAAGACCTTGGTTTGGCTGATGATCAAATGGCTGAGAAGTCCTCCCCAGGAATTAGAGGTCAGCTTGCAGCCTGTTGGGACATGGGAACACCATGTGAATTCAGGAACTAGGTTAAGGAGCATCTGGTCCCATTGGAAGCAGTGGGGTGTGATGGGAAAATGATGCACTGGGAGGCAGGCGCACATGGCTCCAGCTTCAGGCTCACTACTAAATCATTATGTGGCCTTGGGTCATTCTCAATGATCTTATAAGAGTCCTAACATTTATTGATGATTATTATGTGCCAGATACTGGTCTTAATGCTTCATATGTATTTACTCATTTAATCCCCATGACAATCCAATAAAACAGCTGCTCCATTTTCACAGGTAAGGAAACCGGGCAAGAAAGGCTAAGTAATCGCCAAGATGACACGTGGTGGCGTCAGGAGCCTCTATTTCCTCCGTGATTAAAATGAGGGATGGGAATAACTGATTTCTTAGATATCTCCCAGTCTGAAAATCCTAGGATTCTAGGCAATCACTGATTTAACATACATTTATGGAAGATAAATATATGCTGGACAGTATGGGGCATAAATCCCCTGCAGGAACTTATGGGTCTAGGACAGGGGAGTGAGACAAGCACGTTTTTATTTAAAAAAATTAATTGTTTTGGCCACTATTAACTGGGTGCCTGGTGGAGGTCAGTCATGTGTTAGGCATTGGACCTGAGTTAACTTTAATTCTCACAATAACCCTGTGAGGTCATTATCATCTTTTCTCAGATGAACAACTGAGGCTCAGAGAGGTGAAGTGACCTGCCCTGTGACTATCAGAGCAAATGAAATCAGAGAGGTTTAGAGAAGCTCTCCTGGAGTGGAGGTGGTGGGAGGTGAGTGTCTCATTCCAGGCTCAGATGGGCCGCCCTCCCTCTCTGTCACTGGGGGAGGACATGGAGGAAGTCAGCACAGGCTCCAGATCCTAAAGTCTTGGCTTCTTTGGCTCCGAGACTGTTGGCAACTCCCAATGTCTTTCCCTCTCTCCTGAAAACTTCCACGGAGGGAGCAAGACTCTGGGTGGATGCCTGGAGGAGTTGGTGGCTCCATCAATAACAACCACAAAGCAATTCTCTCTTCACAGCTTGCTCCCAAGAGTGGCTGAAAGGCCCAGGTGTGACTGGGGGCCCCTTTTCTCAGAACACCAGATGCTGCTCTCCCCACCTGGTATCCATGGCCCTGTTGTCCCCATAACTGCTCTGTGTTGCATCTACAAGCCTGGCAAGGTCCTTTTCCCATGCCTTGTCCATGCTCTTTCCTCAAAATGGCCTTCTCGTTCCAATTCCCTCTCCCCATCTAACACCACTTGGCCAACTCCTACTCATCCTTTGTGACTACACTCAAAATCACCTCCTCCCAGAAGCCTTCCACAATTCTCCCAGTTTAAAGGGCAGCTCCCTCTGGACTTCCTTGGCTGTTGGTTTATACCTTTATTTTCATAATCATTATTCATATTAATGTCTTCCTCAGTCACTTAGAGGCTCCTAAAGGGTAGGGACTTGTGTTTTATTCTCAAACTGTGTACCCCATTGTGCCCAGTTGATAATATTCATTCATTCATTCATTCATTCACTCATTCCACAAATATTTTTTGAGTACCAAGCAAGCACTGGGCAAGACTTTAGGGTAGCTAAGGTAAATTTTCTCTACTATCCTGGAACCCAAAGTCTACTTCAAAAGAAAAATAATCTAACAAAAATTGTGACTGAGTGTTCTAAATGTTATAAAAGAGGTACATACAAGGCACAGAGTGTAACAAAGCAGGGAGGCTGACTCTACAGGAAGTCGGGAAAGATCTTCCAAAAGAAATGTTCCAGTTGGGCTTTGAAATATAAATATAAGTGGGAGCTTGTCAGGTAGACAAAAGAGGTGGAGAGAAAAGTCTTGCTAGGTGCAGGGAACAGCCTGAGCAAAGACCTGGAGGCATGAAACAGTGACGCGAGTTCAGGGAATTGTCCCTTTAGCCTGGATGAAGGGTAACATATTTAGAGGTGGCAGAGGATGTGACTGAGAGGTAGGGATTAAGGGGGGTAGTGAGCAATGGATTCTGTATGCCCTACTGAAGAGTTTGAATTTATTCTGATAGGTGGTATGAAATGTCTATCAAGGCCATAGGCCAATAACCTGCTGTCACCATCCATAGGCAGAGTCTCGGCAGCCATGTTTGTTCTGGATGAGCCCACATCCTTGGGCATAGCTGATTGGACAAAAGATGGACACTGGCCCCAAACTGGACAACCCCAAATCCTCTCTCCCAAGATTTGTAATTGGAGCTGAGAAGGAGTTGAGTCAGTCTCTTTTTGCGGCTAGTATTTGACATGTGAAATCACTAGGTAAGCTCCCTTTTTGGTTCATTAGGGTAGATGTTATGGGCTGAATTGTGTCTCCTCAAAATTCATGTGTTGAAGTTCTTAACCCCCAGTTCTAATCTCAGAATTTGACTGTCTTTGGAGGCAAGAGTCTTTAAAGAGATAATTAAGATTAAATGAAGTTATTGGGGCAATATGACTGGTGTCCTTACAAGGAGCGGAGATTAAGATACAGACTCCCAGAGGGAAGACCATATGAGGACATAGGGAGAAGAAAGCCATCTACAAGCCAAGGAGGAAGGCCTCAGAAGAAGCCAACCCTGCCGACATTTTGATCTTGATCTTCTAGCTTCCAGAACTGTGAGAAAATAAACGTTTGTTGTCTCAGCCACCCAGCCTGTGGTACTTTGTTATGGCAGCCCCAGCAAACTAACACAGTGGGTCTTTAGCTAACTTCCTAACCATTTGGCCATCTGCCTTGTGGTCTGTAGATGGATCCTTTTTCTGCTCAGTCCCCAAATGATGGCCCATCCTGTCACCTCACAGTCCACAATGGGAGTGTTCTGAGCCTGGTCGGGGAGGAAAGGGCTGCGTCCTTCCTTATCGTGGAAACAAACTATCCTGCTGTTCCCAAACTGAATGCACATACACTGGATTCTAAGGGGAGTTTGAGCAGTTCTTTGCTCAAGGACTCAGGGTTCAGGTGCTAAGACCCAAACTATACAGTGTCAGGCGCAGCTGGGCCTTAGTCTGAGCATCTTGACCATAGGCACCGCTCAGAGTGCCCCAGGGCCTGGACTTTGAAGTGCGTCCCATATGGGACTCCCTCCCCATTCCCTACTGCTCTCCTTTCCCTCCCACCCTTCCCTAGGCCTCTCCCTTTATCCCCTTCCCCATAGGGCACCCCAACCCACTTCCCTCCCATTCTTGAATCCAGCCTCCACTTCACCAAAATCGTGTCTCCATACCCACCAGTCCCTTCTGGCGGCAGATTTACCAGCCTTGGGCTCTGACAGGCAAGGACACTTCTCTTCTGCCTTGGTTACTGATGCCTGTAGAGGGCAGTTCCAACTGAGGGCCAGGCTGGACTGTGCGGACTGCATTTTTCCCACAGAGAGATTGGAGCATCTCCTTATACTCTGCATTTCTGCAGCTGGTTGTTCCCGAGAGTATTTGAAATGAAACTGATCTCATCACCCCAAGAATCAATTTGTTTCCAAAATATACCCCTGAAACAGAAACATCCTTCTGATCTGCATAGAATTTAATATTCTTTTCATTAACATAATTTTACATTTATTTCCTGTAAGCTAATACCTTGGCCTCATTATGTTCTTATTTGCTTTCTTTTAACTCAGAGTTAAATCATAAATCAACTTGGCAGCAAATGCTCATCCCAAGTTCCTTTTGTGTTGGAGCTTGACTGGTCTTAGTTTATCTCACTGTATGTGTGAGCCTAGAAATGGCGATGTGGCCATAGGCTACCCACCCTGGGCATGAAGGGGCACAGAACTTAGAAGGGAGAGGATAATGAAGCAGACATCCGAGAGAAGGAGAGAAGAGTGATGGAGATGGGAATATGTTTTTAGTTTCAGATCATATTCTGGTTTCTGTTTCCAGAATCTTCCTGCCCTTGGGTGGCTGTGGCAGAGATGGATATCACCCTGGATTTACAACCTCCTTTCTAGAGTAACAGTAGAATTCCAAGTTTTTAGTGCAGAATATTGCTGCCCAGATTTAAAGACTACATTTCCCAGCTTCCCTTGCAGCTAGGTGTGGACATGTGACTATATTCTGAACAATAGGATGTGAGTGGAATCGATGTGTATGATTTCTGAGTTGTACCCTTAAAGCCACAAGTACTGCTTCCTTCTTTTATCTTTTCCTTCTTTCTGCTGGCTGGATAGCAGATGTGGTGGTGAGCATTCTTAGCCATGCAGGTGAGAATAATACTGAGGTAGGGCAGAGCAAAAAGACAGAAGGAACCTGGGTCTTGGACAAAATGGAGTCACCTCATAGACTCTGGCCTGCTTATGTCTGCACTATTAAGGGAGAAAAATAGCTAACTTGTTTAAGCCATTTTCATATTGGGACTATGTTACATCAATGAGATTTATAACCATCTTGATTACTGCAGGTAGCTTTTTTTTTTGGTTTGGCCACTATCTCTTTGTCTGTTCCTGCAAATTCTTCAACTCAACCGGAAGTAATAAAGCCCAGCTTTCCTTTCTTGGTCACTCAGATGGAAGCAGTAAATCTGGGGCTGTCACTGCCATGCTCCCACTGGGTGAAGGCTCACAGGAAAGGGAAAAGTGAGGCCAACCTTCAGAGAGAAACAGAAAGGAGAGCTAGAGAGGCCTGACAGCACTTGAGCCCCTGGTTCCAGTGGTACCTGAAGCTAGATCTTCCTCCCCACTTTCTGCTGTTTCCTGATGTGGCCCACTAAATTGCTCTTTTGGGCCTAGGCTCATTGAAGTTCAATTTTTTTCTTTTTCCCCCATGCTATCAAGAGTTCTCACTAATTCCCATAAGCCATCATAAATTCCCTCTGCCCTCATCTTTTCCACCCTAAAGTTTGCTGGATTTCATTTTTGCTGCTGGCTACCAATGAGTTCTAAAAATAGAAAGAGAGGCAGGGGTGGTTTTCAACCAGAGGAGAGAGGGGTCTGATTTGCCTTTTAGGATACTGCTTGGGGGTGGTGTAGGGGTTTATCTAATGCAGAGGTGAATTCCCAGCAGCCAGGCATGGGCAGAGGATTCTGCAGGACTCTGTATAGCAGCCCAAGCTCTGAACCTTCATCCTTTCTGGAGTGAGACAGTTCCTCTCATTCTCCCGGGAGTTCCGAAGGCTCAGACCACAGCTGCTGCCCCCTCCCAGAGAATGGTCTAGGAGTCACCCTGAGCCTGAATAGGAGGCATGGGGTAAGGACAGGGGCTCTATTTCAGAGAAAGGCTTTTGCATGCATCTCGATTCAACCACAGTGACTGAGGCAGAAAGGTTAAGTAAGCAATTTGCTCAACATCACACAGCTTTTAAATGGGAGTCCAGGACTCGAAAGTAGATGTATGCCTTAGCTCGCTCCTCTGTCAGGCAGTGATAATAATCTCCATCTCACCAGATTATCGTGGGGCTTAATTGAGATCGTGTATGTTAAACAGATTGCCTATGTAAATTCTCGATAAATGGTAGCTGCAATTATTTTTTATAATTATGATTTTTACTAGACAACTCTCTGAGCCCCTTGGTCCCGGTCACCAGAGTGTGGCTCCAGAGATGGCAGGCAGGGCTGCCATGCTGCACAGCTCCTTGTCTTTAACGTGAAGGGAGTCCCCTAGAGGAGAGCCGCTGACTCAGGCATCAGCCCCAAAGGCGGGTCAGAGAGAAGGGATCCTAAGGGTGAGTCTACTTTGTAGACTTTTCCCAAGGAAACAACTGTTTCCCTCTTCTATGGGAAGCGGAGGTGTTTTAGTTTTAGTCCAGAAATGCCCTCCCCCCACTGTGAGCCCCGCTTTGCTCTCAGTAGGAAGATGCTTGGATGGGGGGAGGTCTGACAGGCTTAGAGCTGCCTGCAGTTTCTTTGAAGCTACAGCTGCTCCCCTATGCACTGCACCCCTTGGGCTTCTCTGCAGCTGGGCCCAGGGAAAAGCTTTAATTAAAGCTAGAAAGACCCCCCACAGCTGCATTTGCATTCTTCCTGGCAGCTGAGGCAAAGACTCAGGTGCGCTGGGGGGAATCTGCCCAGGGTCACTCTCCTCCTGAAGACCTCCTGTGTTCCCCATGGCCCTCTGGGCAAAGGCCCAGATCCTTACTGTGAGGAACAAGGGTCCATGTGACAGCGACTCCTGCTCAGTGGGCTGTGATGCACTGGTGAATTCAAACTGTTTGTAGGAGGTTCACCCAATTTCATCAGTATTTATATGACACCACAAACCAAGGAGCGCATTTGAAGAACGGTAGATGGTCACTATTAGGCTGATTTGCAAAGTGGAGATGAGCGCTGAATTGCTCAGGCCAGAGGAATTTTGAGAGGTCATGTAGGAGGGAGAGAGGAGAGATGAAGTGGCTGGTAGGGGTGAGAGACTTGGGGCGTTTAAGGGGGAAACTGAAGATGTTTCAATGCTATGGTATGCAGTTTAATGCCCTTTCCCCACGCTTCCACTGATCTGCAGGAAGCCACCCACTTCTTATCGCCAGATTGTGGAGCGGATTCGTTTCGGGGATGTGTTGAAGTGCTTAACATGGTCTGCCCCTGGATGAGATCCCAGCTCTGGAGGCTGCCTGTGGGAGGCCCTTTATACCTGGTTATATTTGCAATTTACTTTTGCCACAACTTAGAGCCACACCACAAATGGAGATACTTCCAGAATAAACATTGCTCTGTGGGTATCCTGCAACACAAGAGGGGAATGACCTCAAATATAAACTCCAAAGGGAGAGAATGTTGTCCATTGTATTCACTGCTGTACCCCAGTGCCTAGAACAGCACGTGGCATTCAGCAGGTGCTGAATAATGATTGTTCTGTGACCTGCTCCAGTTATCTCCCTTGTGTCTTCTCTCACCCTGCTCCACACACTGTTTTAGCCCCCCTTCCAGTTTTGTGCTCTTGGAATGTGCTCTTCTTTCTATTTCATTCACTCAGACATTCATTCAGCAAATATCTACTGAGTTCCTGTTCTGTGCCAGGCATTGTGCTAGAAGTTGGAGACACTCAGTGAGCAAAACATGGAGTTACATACCAGTGGGTAGACAGAGCATTAATCCAGCCATTAGATAAGTAAATATAAAATCACAAGCCTTGACAAATGCAATGAATAGCAAGTATGAGGGGCTCTAAGACCATATTAAGGTAGGATCTGTTCCAGAGAGAATAGGTGATATTTGATCTGAGCTCTGGAGGTCCCCTGAGCCACTGAAATAATGAAAGACTGTCAGTGTAGCTGGAATGGTTGAGAATTGGGGGGGGGGGGGGCGTGTTTGGATATGAGATTAGAGAGGCCAACAGGAGCCAGACTCTGCAGAATCTCGCAAGCCATATTAAATGTTTTGGTCTTTATCTTCGAAGCAGTGGGGAGCCATTAAAGAGTTTTAAGCCAGGTGGAGATGTTTAACATGATCAAATTTGCTTTATGAAAACGTCATTCTGGCTGCAGAGCTCCTTGAGCTCTCTGCCACCCATCCCGACCCCACAAACCAGTCTGGAGCACTGCAATTACTTTATTGGTGGTGAGGACAGCCACAGTAGGTGACTGAAATCTCAGCCATGTATTTATTGACTCTTGGCTGCTGTTCATAATGAACTCTCAGCTTCCCTGGGGGACCCTGAGTAGATTTGCTGAGAAGAGGAGAAAGGGCGGGGGACGGTGAAGGATGGATATGGGGCTCCGTGTTCTGTTCTCACATCTGTCTCCCTCTATTGACGCCCGCTGCCAGGATGATGTATTAGAATTCAATAAGCCCCGCTCGTCTTTTCCTAGAAAGGGAAGGGCTGGAAGGGGGAGAGGCAGGACCCCCGCCGTTAATGAAGGGGGAAGCAGTTCAAACGAATCATTTTATTAACTAGCAGGGGGAACCCATGGTCGGTGTAAGGCCATTGCTGTTATTAATTCCAGTTCTCACCCAGAAAGTTTAATGACGATTCTGGCGGCAGCGAGACGTGACATCCGGAAGCTGAATAAGATGGCTGCGCATCAGTCTCTCTGCTCCAGGAACCAAAGCAGAAAGCCTTTTGCTCTCTCTGCCTGGGATGTTGACTCCAGGAGAGGGAGCACCGTCCCAACAAGATGAGGGAGATCAGGCAGCGCTCTATCTTATCTCCTGCCCAGGAACGGCTATGATAATGGCCTCTGCTGATGGAGGGCACCTCGTACTTGACTTATGAAGTGAGACAGTGGATATTTGGTTCAACCAGAATTGCTGTTCAGAAGAAAAAGCTACCTCTGTTGGGAAAGCACTTTGGCTGGTGCTTGGGGCTGAAGTTTATTCTTGGAAGCACCTGGGTGGATTTCCGGGGTTGTTGGGGAGCAGAGGAGCAACACGAGAGACGACAGTAAATTTCACGCCAGGTGAAGATAGCAATATGGTGGAAAGCCACCTGCTTTGCGATGTCATCCTTTCCCATGACCCTCCCAGCAAATTGCTGAGAGTCTTCAAAAGTCACAAAAGGGTCGCACGGACTTGACTTCTCAGAGATACTAGAGAACTGGCTGAGCCCTCCATCTCTGCTGTAACAGCGCGATCTCAGATCCCAGGCAGCATGGGCGGGCTGACTTGGGTCATGTGCTCACTGCCGGACCAATCACAGTGGCCGGGAGAATGTGACGCTCTGATTGGCTTGGGCCTGTGTCACGTGCTCTATGGCCGGAAAAGGGGGTGGAGTCCCAGCAAAGCACGTGGCTGAGAGCTTGCGGGAAGGGGTTTCGCCCGTGCAGCGTTTTGTGTGATTTGCTTTCTTTGTCTCTCTCCTGCGTTTGCCTCCTTTTTGTCTCTCCTGTTTGTTTGTCTACTGCCGTCAGTGGTGACCAGAGCTCCCCATCACTGGGTGCTGTTGTATGTCAGCCCCTCCGCTGGGTAATTGACATGTTATCCAATGAGATGAAGAAGGGACTTACTCTTATTATCCTCATTTATATATGTGGAAACTGAGGCACAGAGAGGGTACGCAGCGTGTCTGAAGTTGTGTAGCTGGCACATGGCAGGGAGGAACCAGCAGGACTTCACACCCAGGTCTGCCTGGCCAGCGTCCACGTTCACAGCCATGGCTGAGCGCCCCTGCTTCTCCTCCCCTCTGCTGGGGGAGAAGAACGGTAAAACTCCCCCAGGAGAGAGGCTCTGGTTGGCTCTGGCTTGTGGGGAAGGGTGAGCCAGGCGCCTCACTGGCCCTCTTAGTTGGATTTGCTGCCTGGAACTGGGACTCTGATTTCTGCTCTGGTCTTTTGTGACTGGGGGCAGCTTGCTTACTCGAAGGGCAGTGACTTGAGTGGAAGGAACCGCCGGTGGCCATTTCCTCAGGATAGTGACAGTGGAGGCAGAAGGTCTTGCAGCTCTGTCCTGCCAGGCTCAAGGATTCCTCAATTTGGCCAGATCCAAGGACTTGACAACTCAGACCATGGACTGTTAAAGCTGGTCCAGTGTTCCCGTTTTGCAGAAGGAGAAACAGACCCTAAGAGGGGACGCAGTTGGCTAAGGTCTCACAAAGGAAGTCTGTGACAGGAGGTCTCAGGACACAGATTCTAGGACTCTTTCTGCTGCCAAGGATTGGCCTCCAGCTGCAGACCAGGAGAGAGAATTGGAAATGCCACCCTCACGCACTTGGCGACAAGAGGAGTTTGTTAGCTTTCTTCTTTCCTACCTGGGCTCACTCTGCCCACTCTCTCAGAGTTTTTAAGAAAAGGCTGTTAAAAAAAAAAGAAATCCAGTCTCATTCTGATGTTTTATTAACGGAGACTGCTGGTGTTTCAATAATCTTAATTAGGGCTGAATTTTACTGTATTCAGACTGCAGGGAACATCAAGGAAAGGGAGCCACTGAGCAAACCAGAGGATCAGATGAATAGATTAATTAAATATCACCACGTAGGCAGCTTGAGGCAGCAGCCCCTCCTCCCTGCCGGGGAGGAGAAACGCAGGAACTGGGGATCCACGGGTAGCTGGGCGGCGCAAGGCCTAAGAGCAAGTTTCCATTTGACACCAGGCACCAGTTCTTTCTCAGCCAAAGACTGGTTTCCTGTGATAACGGCAAGATGTACAGGGAGGTTCCCCCGTCTGGCCGCTGCTTCCCCATTTTCCCCCCAAGTCGTATGACGTTGTGGCTATTTTCTCTAGTGAGTTTATTCGATTTAGTGTTCCCCTTCTGCTTACTGTGTGCCAGCTGCTGTTCTCAGTGCTTTACAAAAATCAAGTCACATAATCCTCACAGCAACTCTCTGACCTAGGAATTATTATATCTCCATTTTAGTTGAGGAAACTGAGGCAGGGAGAGAGGAAGTAATTTATCCAAGTTTTCGTGGCTAATAAGTGGCAGAGCTGGAATCCAGGCTCAGGCTTCCAGGCCAGAGTCCATGTTCCTAACCACTGCCCTTCTCTACCTTTTGGTACTGGTTACTTATCCCTTTGTGAGTCCAGGGCTGTAATGTCCGGGCTTCCTTTGTATCCTTAAGACTCATCCTCCAATGAGTCTTATCTCATCAAGTCAGCAGTTAGCCCTCAGCAGGACCAGAATCTCAACTCCATATTAACTCCTGTGGTTGAGTCAATCTCTGGCTCCCGATCACTTGGCTTGGAATCCAGATTCCATCATGTGCTAGCTGTGTGACCTTGGGCAAGTTGCTTAACTTCTCTGTGCCTTAGTTTCTTTATTAAATGAGGGTAATAATAATGAAGAATAAATGAATTGATAGGTGAAAATCCTTGAAATGGTATCTGAGATGTGGAAAGCACTATCTAAGGGTTTGATTCACTATGAGTGTTATTTTTATATTTTCATTGTATTCTGCTTCCCCAAAGCCTTCTGATTCTCTCAGTTCCTGACCCGAGTTTATTTTCTGTTTTCGGCCCTGATTTCCCCCTCAGACCTCAAGCTTGAGCTGTTCCTCTGGCTCTGAACTCAGCCTTCTCAACTCCATCTTGATGTCATCTCGCTGCTTTGTATCACTGCTTCTGGGGAAATGCCTTCCCTGGTCTGGCCTGGCCGCGGGTGCCAACACCTGTCCCCTCACCCTCACCCTCAGTGTTCTCTGTGGGCCACTTGCTCATAGATGGATGGAACCTTCTGGGCTCTGAAAAGGGCTCTGTTTTTAATAATCGCAAGAGTAATGATGAGAAAAAAAAGTCAGCCCCATCTCTAAGACCACTGGCGGCCCGTCAATCCATCAAGAAATGTTTGGTGAGAACTGTTAAATCCTAGGCATTGTGGGGATATGAGGATCTGAGACAATCCTACACTTAAGGATTAAAAAAATTGGGGGCTAGAGAAAAATTCCCATAACATAAAATTGACCATTTTAACCAAAGTGTCTGACTCAATGGTGTTTAAATACATTCTCAATGGTGTGCGGCCGTCATCACTATCTGGTTCCAGAACTCTTGTATCACCCTGAGTGGAAACTCCATACTGATCAGTGGTCACTTTTCACTCCCCATCTCCCGAGTCCCTGGCAGCCACTGACATGCATCCTCTGTCTAAGGCATTTAAGGATATTCTAATCTACCTGCAGAGACAAATGAAAAAAATCGCTAACATGAAGCAACATGTGCCAAATGATACAGCCTTGCTTGGTGGTTAGTTGTGTGGGCTCTGGAGCCAAACCGCCTGTGTTCAAATCCCAACTCTGCTGCTTGTTGCTGTGTGGCTTTGGGTAGATTAATCGACCTCTCTGGACCTCAGGCTAGATATACATAGAATATAAAGAGGGGATTATAGAAGTCCCTCTTCATCGACCAGTTGTGAGGATTAAGTGTGTTAGTGCAGGTTAGGATCTGAGAGCAGTATCTGGCTGTAGTACGTGCTGTATAAAGATGTGCCATTGGCATTGGCATGGATGGGAAGTCCTGTGGCTTAAGCTTTTTGAAGGCAGGAAGCCTTTCTGTCTTGCCTACCTGGGAATCCAGGTGCAGCACCTAGCACGATGCCTGGCATTCCGTGGGTGCCTGGGAAATACTTGCTGGATGACTGAATAGGAGTTTAGGAAAGAGGGGAGACTACTGAGGGACACGCACCCTACTTGGGGATCCTATACTCAATGTCAAAACCCGTCCACAGCTTCTTGGCAAACCTTATTAAGAACCACCTGAATGCTGGGTACCGTGACCTGTTAGGGACAGAGCAGAAGCCCAGGCCTGTCCTCAACGGGAATATGGTGATAATGATTGTGACAATAATTCATCAAAAAGCCCTTTATTTGTCGAGCATTTAACACGTGCCTGGAACTGTGGTAAAAGTCTTACCTGCATCCATTTGTTTAATTTTGTTTGTGACTCAACTTGTGAGACGAAACCCACTAGCACAATATAATAATAGCAATGAAAAGCCCGCTTTTTTTTTTTAACACAGCAAAATGTCAACAAGTGCAAATGAATCTTGTGATAATGGAGTCCATCTGGGAGGCGGGGGTGCTGAGAACAGGTGAGGACAGCCGTGGAATTCTGATGAAACATGTGCATCCCGGATCCAGCCAGCCTGTTAATCATCTGGATATTTGCCGCCTGAGCTGTCGGTTGCTTTCGGTTTGCATTTTCCTTTCTCATCCTTCAAAAGTCACCTTTAACTCTCTTCTAGGACAGATCTTATCACGCTTGCTGCCTCTTCCAGGCACGAGCGGAGGGATGGCAGAGCGGATGTTGCGGATGCCTCTTCAAACCCGTTCCTGGAGAGAAGGGGCTGTTGTCTGTCTCTTCCTCCAGGGCAGTGCTCGACGCAGGCTAATTGGATCCAGGAAGGGGTGATAGAGGTGGGCGTCAAGGTGCAATGGCCTGAATCAAACCACAGATTAATTAAAAAGTGTCCAAGTGGATTGAATGTTTCATGACCTGAGGGCTGAACTCAAGGTCTCTTTGGAATAGAAATCAGATGTGAATGAGTGGTTGGGGGTGAGGGTGGATGGGAAAGAGAAGGAAAGGGCGGGGAGGGGGGAGGGGAAAGAGAGAGGGCGAGAGGGAGGGAGGTTAGGGGAGTGGAGAAAGAGAGAAGGAGTCAGGGAGAAAGGAATGAGAATGAATGTAAGAGTTAACCAAAATCAAACAAACGTCTCACCTCCATCTCTGGATGTGCCCAGAGGCCGATATACTTCTTGGAGGACTTTCATGATGTTATTTGAGCTGATCCTTTCAAGAACCCTGGGAGGGTAGATAGAGTGCATTCCTGGTCACAGCTTACCACCTGGAGCTTGGAGCCCAGAGGGTCCACCCCCACCCAGGCACCCTGGGGTTGAGATGCAAGGCCAGGTCTCCGACTCCATTGCAGACTTGGCAGGAAGCCTGGGGATGAAGGACATTTCACAGCTCCAGAATAGTGGGTTCCCAGAATCTCGAGAGGTATTTCTTCCCGAAAAATGTGTTTTCTTCTTTCATTTCTTTCTTTCTTATTTTTTTGCAAACTATTTCAATTATTTATTTATTTTATTTTATTTAAATTATTTTCTTGAGGTCACATTGGCTTATAACATTGTGCAAATCTCGGGTGTACATCGTTACATTTTGGCTTCTGTATAGGCTGTGTCCTGTTCACCACCAATAGTCTGGTTTCCATCCATCACCATACACATGTGCCCCTTTACCCCTTTAATCCTCTGCTCACCTCTTCCCCTTGGGTAACCACCAGGCTGTTCTCTGTATCTCTGTGTTTGTTTGTTTATCTTCCACATATGAGTGAAGTCATATGGCATTTGCCTTTCTCTGTAGACTTATTTCACTTGGCATAATATCCTCGAGGTCCATCCATGTTGTCACAAGTGGCACGATTTCACCTTTTTAATGGCTGAGTAGTATTCCATTGAATATACATACCACATCTTTTTTATCCATTCGTCCGTTGATGGGCACTTGGGTTGCGTCCACATCTTGGCTATTGTGAATAATGCTGCAATGAACATAGGGCTGCATATATCTTTTTGAATTAGTGTTTTCATGTTCTTTATCAGGGGATTAGTTCAGTAGAAAGAACACTAAACTGAGAGGAATGTGGATTCCCTTGGGAGACCGGGAAAGTCTTTGCTGCTCTGGGTCTCTCTTCAGGCCTCAGCCATATTCTTTCTGTCTCTGTGTCCCTGTTTCAGTGTGTGGGGGTCTGACCATCTCTGTGTTCATCTGTCTTTCAGTGTGTCTGTCTGTCCTTCTTTGCCTGTCTCGCTGCCTCCCTTCTGCTCCACCATCCGCCTCTTCTCTCTGGCCACCATCTCTCTGCCCTGTCTGCTCGGTTAAAACCCCACTCACCTTCGCCTCCTCTCTCTGCTCCTCCTCTGCCTCTTCTGCTCAAGTCACATTCAGGCGTCTTTGCCACTTACTTGCCCTCCTCATTCCTGTCTTCCTTCTCCTCTCTTCCTCTCCCTCCTGCCTCTTTCCTCTCTCCTTCTTCTCTTTCCTATTCCGTTAAGGATATTTGCTGGTGGCTTTAGTCAATCCCAATCAGTAAGCATCTCTAGACCCCGTATTCTGCATGCCAGCCATTGAACGGGGGCCCCCTGGAAATACAGACCCACCTGGTCCCTGTCTGCAAGTGGCTCTTACTCGATAGGTTTTAGCAGCTTCATAAAACTTTCATTTTGTACTTAGCCTCAACCTGCAGGTGGCGTGGAGTGTGGTCACCTGCAGAGGGAATGGTCTGGATGACCCAAACCACAAAGTGAGAGGGAGGGGGGAGGCTGGTACCTGGGAGGGCAGAGTGGGTAGGGGGCACGTGACTGTGTTGTGCAGGGCAGTGCCACTGAGGGGGCAGCACCTGTTCTTACCCTCCTGGGAAGGTGGCCCTTAGCTGTTCAGTGGGTTAGGCCTGGCTCTGCCTCCACCTTCAGGGGGACAGTCTCGTCACTTCTCTGTTGTCTCTGGGCTCTTTTCAAGGACTACGATGTTACATAACTGGTGTGTTCTGGACTCTGTGATTCTGCTTGGTGACTTCTCAAACAAACCACAAGGCTGAGGGAGCCTCATGGCTCTGATTATCTTGCCCGTTCCTTGTTCTGCATATCAATTTCCCTCCCCGAATCATTCGTAGTCTATACATCCGGCTGGCAGGGAGGATGCCTGGGGAAATTACATGGTTTTGCACACGAGATTTGTTAGAAGTTGGAAGAGAGACTATCTCATTTCACTGGATAATCTCTTATTTATGGGTTTGTTCTTTTCTTAATATTAATGAAACTTACTATCTCCATCTTGCTGTGACAGCTTTATCAAGAATTCTGGGGCTGCATTTCCATCCAGGTAATAGAACTGCAATCAAATTGAATGGGCATAAATAACAGGAAAATCCACTGGTTGGGGATGTCTGCAAGCCCGAAGGGCTGGGTCTCGCAGAAGCTGCCTCCTCTGGTGGGCCGTGTGTGTATTCACTGGATACTCTGAGATCAGGGTCCGCTGTGTCCAACACTGATACCGTGGGACTTTATAAAAGTCTTCTAGCCTCTCTGGGTTTGGATTTTCTGTGCAGTAGAGTCTTCTTTTTGAGGCAGTATGTGCTGTAGGAGAGGCACAAGTTTTGGAGTCTGACTCATCTGATTTGTGTCCTGCCTCTGTGAATTAATAACCATGAATTTCCTGACTAGTAAAAGTAAAGAAAGTTTTTTAACAGCTATAGCATTTATCCAGCTTTACATATAACATTCCGTTAATTCTCACAATCACTGGAACATAGATTTATTTTCTTGACGAAGAAACTGAGTCATACACATAGACTCAGGTATTCACTTTCATTCAATAACACATACTTTAAAAATATTTTATGATTGTGTATTATATTTCACAGTTAAAGGTTAAAAGCTCAAGCTTGGAAAGACTGTGACATTTATCCTGAGTCGGGTCCCTGGAGGGTAAGGAGCCGGGCGGTCTGCTATGAAGGACCACACAAGCTGGGCACTGCGCAACTCTGGGAAGGACCATTTACTTAGACCAGGGGTCAACAAACAATGGCCCTCGAGACAAATCCAGTCTGACACCTGTTTTTGTAAATAAAGTTTTATTGGAACACAGACGATGCAGTTCATTTATGAACTATTATCTATGGCTGCTTTCATGCTTCACTGGCTGAGTTGAATAGTTGCCACACAGACAGTAGAGCTCACAAAGCCTAAACTATTGGCTGTTTGGCTCTTTGCAGAAAGAGTCTGCTGACCCCTGACAGTGTGAACTCCCTTGAGCTGTTCCCCGTGGTAGGGCTGGAGCCAGGATTTGAACACGTGTCTCGTTGAGTCCTGAATGACTAAGTTTTTCCTACCCTGCGGGGAAAGTATGAGAACTCTTGAGATGGGAATCCCTCTGTCAAAAATATTTACAGGTGGGCCCAAAGATTTAGGGAGAAGGATGGTCCTTGCAGCACTATTTTTCACCAGGAAGATTTGGAAATAATCTGAAAATCCATCTCTAAGAGTATGGCTAAACAAAAGTGGATACGTTCATACAATGACAGATCGTGCGGACGTTAAAATGAATGAGGCAGACCCATGTGTACTGAACGTTGTCTGTAACAATTCATACGACCATACATCTATGAAATTGTGTAGGCGCTATATCTACTGTATTTTGTCACTCTAAAATGCCACTTATTTCAAGATGCACCATTATATGTGCCACTAGGATGGGACGAAATTGGCCCTCGTACAATGCCTTTGATTGTAAGATGCATCCTTATTTCAGAGATTTTAAATTTGAAAAAAAAAGTTCTTCCAACAATAGATGAAACATGGCTTATTTATATATTCATGTAAGAATACGTGTATTTATGAAAATGTGCAAAAAAAGAGTCCGGATGGATACACAGTGAAGGACGTAGAGATCTCTCTGTGGGTGTAAGTGTAATTGAGGGGTGAAGGGGGCAAAGAGGAACTTTCACTTTTTAATTTTTTATGCCCCTGAATGGTTGAAAAGTTTTACAATGAGTGTGCATTATTTATGTAATTTTAAAAAGTATTTTTTAAATGAAAAAAATCATTTGGTTACAAAATACCTACAAAGTGACTCCTCGAGTACCTGGCACAAAGTTGGGGGACGACCAGTTTCATTCTCTTCTCTTCTCCCTGGTCGACCACCAAGAAATCATTCAATGAAGAGAGACAAAATATTGATGTGGCACATTATAAATTTCTGAAGAACAGGTGCATTATAAATTTAAAATGTCATTGCTACTTATAAAAGGTTTCCTTTTGAAGGTAGGTATTTCGTCCACTTTTTAATCTTCCATTTTCTGTTTTTCTGCAAAGACAATTTTTCTGTTAATTATAGACTATAATGAACTCTGAAAATGCCATATTATGTAAAGAGGTTTTGTGTTCTAGGCTTCCACAAAAAGCGTATTGATCAGGATTTTCCCATGTGCCTTTACTGCACAGAAAATTTAGGAAACAAATGACTTATTAGTCATAACTGTAGGAAATACTTTATTAATGTCATTTCAAAATGAAAGGAAAGTTTACGCACAGTCATTTTTTTCATATCCATTCTCCATCCTGACTTCTGAAGGAGAATGGGGACAGGGCTGTTCAGAATAGAAATTAACCCCCAAATCATCTGCAAAGTGGAAACTTCGCTTGGAAATTCTCCACATTACAAACAGAATAGGAACATTGATAAAAGCTGCATCTTTTGTGTTGCTTTTCCCCATTTTAAAACACAAACTGGAAATTCACTATGACATAATGTAAGTGAAAAGACTTTTATGCCTAGAAAAGGGACATTTATATTAGAGGATTTAGGGTCATAGATTTCAAAGTTGTAAGAGACTTTGGGGGTCACATAGTCCAGCCCACTGTCCTGTGCAGGAATCCTGTACTGTGACCTCCAGGGCTGCAGCTCAGCTTTTTCTTGCAAACCTTAGATGCTTCAGAGGACACACTGTTTAACTGGATGAGGAAAGTGTAGTGCAGTGATGACCATGATAGCAATAAGCCTTGGGTGGCAGAGGACAGGGATAGCTAAGACAGTCTGTAGGGTCTAAGAATACATCCTAGAAATGGCAGACTGTTGGTTACTTTATCAGTTAGAATGGCTTTTAGCCATGTGTAATATAATACTTGAATAATAATGACTAAATAAGAAAGACAGTTATTTGATATAACTAAAAATATCCAGAGAAAAGCTATCCCAGGTCTACTTCAGTGGCTCAAGGATATCGTTAAAGAGTTAGGTTTTTTAAATCACTCTGCTCCACCTTTATCAGCTTGTTAGTCTTTCATTCTTAGGCTTATTGCCCAGTGGTGGCAAGATGGCTGCCAAAGCTCCAGGAATCATGCCCTCACATGATCAAGTCTAAAGACAGGAATCAGAGAGGTCGCCAAGGAGAGAGAGCAAGAGGGAGAGCTCTTTTCATGTCATTATACTTTTTTCAAGGAGGACCTAGAAGAAACCCTCTAGCAGATGTCCCCTTATATACAAATGTCTAGAAATAGATCACATGTCTCCCTAGCTGCAAGGGAAGCTTGAAAGTGAATATATTGCTTGTTTAGCCCTATAATGGGAGACGAGCAAAGGTGACGGAGTGTTGAAAATGACTCCTGGGTTAGCTAATTAAGTATCTGACATAGTTACCAACTGTGCCAGCAGATATTCATTCCTCAGTTCTTTCTTGATTTGTTCAGGAATGTGGTTTAGGGGAGGATGGGTCCTCTCCAGTCCGGAAGGGTGAATTGTGATTGGACTAAGAAATTCAATTCCTCATGCCAGCTAGGAATGGGGATGGGAGGCAGTTCTGGCCAATGAGATGTGAGAGGGTATCTCCCAGAAGTCTGGGGGACCTTCTAGGAGACTTAACCCCTATCTTAGAAAGTAAAGGATATGCCCCCTTGCCCTCTTTCAGAATCTGAACATTTTTGTTTGAGGACTGGCCCTTGGAGTTACTGCAGCCTTATCAAACCACAAAAGAATAAGTGTGAATACAAAACCCAAAACATTGAAAGTGGAATACTGGAAAGAAAAAGGGGCACGTAGCCATCTGAACTCTGGAACTTCCTGCCACCGTACTTTTGGTTATGTTTGCTTGTTATCTTTGGTTTGCTCAAAAAAGCAGATCCTGGGGCAAAGCTCTAATATGCCCCTTGTCAGAGGGTGCAGTATCAGAGAGCAGGTGTGAGGGACAGAGAGAGTGGAGCAGGGAAGGAGAAAGGGCCAATATGAGAAAGCACTATCAAGTTGGCTACCACTAAGTGTGACTGTCCTGTGAGGCGCCATGTCACTGCATTTTTGGAGGGGGATAATTTATCCACTTACTCTCCCATTGATCAAAGATTTGCCTATGGTGTGTTAATTGCCTCAAACTTCTGGGTTTGTTATGTATGGGAACCAGCTCAGGTCCTACAGTGTCCAACAGCTAGGCATTAGCAGGAAACCTTGGAAGGGAGATGAGAAGCGTGTGGTCCAGGAGCAGGGATGAGTTGAGGCTCTGATGGAATCTCCAGTGATGGATAGAAGGAGTCAGGTGATATAGTGTCTAGTACTGTCCACCCCTTGCATCAATAAGATCTTCTCTTGACCTCCATTTTTGAAAACAAGATGCTGCTACTACTTCTTTGACAGAAAAGTTACAAGTCTGATTTATCACAGAGTCCCCTTCAAGGTGGTAGCCAGATAAACTCTCTGCAGAGACTCAAAGCAAGAGGGTTTATGAAACTATGATCTCTGCTGTTGCAGCTGGTTGTGAGCTCATAACTCACGTCTATCATCTCCCTCCTCCACTACCATGCCAGGTTTCTCTCGGCCCTGTTGCCTTGCACTTGGTTAGCCATGGTTCCTGAAACTGCCAATTTTCTATCATCATGGGGCATGGAAGCACCAAAAGATGCCCCAGGGAATTCTCCCTGCCCCCATTTTGTAGTTTTGCCTCTGATTCTTCAAGTACTCAAAATCAATGAACCTCATCAGTACTGTCACTCCTTTCCTTGGCTGCTGGCCCAATGGCGTGAGAAACCCAATGCATTGATAGAATCAGAGTGGCACATAAGAAGTATCTAATTCAGTAATAGATAGTCTGTTGTTTAAGCCATTTTGAGTTGAATGTTTTTTTATCCTGCATAAAGCATCCTCACTAATGTATCAGAGGAAGTGACAGCTCAGGTTGAGATCCTAAAGAAGAGTAAAAGTTAAAATAGGTGAAGATGACGGGCAAGCATCTTTCAGGCAGATGAAAAAACATGTATAAGAATCTGTAGGAGAAAAAAAATGTGAAGTGTTTGCAGAGCTTAAAATGGTTCAGTATGGCCAGAATCAAGATTATTTAAAAAGTTGCTTGTTAAAGCTTCTTGTGTAATGTTGGCAACTTGCAAAGGAGATGTTAGTGCCTTTGAGAAACCATCTTTGAGAGAAACCTTGTGTCACTAAAATAAGAGCTGAGGTTGCCTTGAGAATTGAAAACATTGGCTTATGTCCATAACCGCATCTCATGCTACTGGATTAGTCTTCCCCAAGATTTTCCTAAATCGTATGGCTTATGTTCATATCCCCAGCTCTAATTTTCGTTACTATTAGGTGCATTTGTCTTCTGCTTTCTGTGGCTGTGCTCTTCTCTCTTCTTTTCATCAACCCAAATATGCAACAAAGCTATTTTCCCTTCCTCTCCAAAATGCCGGTCAACCAAGGGAGCTGCATAAAGTCAATACTCACTTAATATTTGGGGGAAGAGAGCTGATAAAAGGGGTTAAATTTTAGCAGACCCAATGGCTGAAGAGGACAGCCTTATTGTAAGGTTCCTCTGCCAGACCTGTAGAGTATGAGGGGACTTCTCGTTGGCCAACATCATTCTTCAAGTTTCCTGCCTGCGGCCATGATATTATCCTTCATCTCCAAGAATCTCCTCACATCCTCCTTACTCATCTTGTCCAGAAGCTTCCAAATTCCTCCTGTATTGTTATACAGAGACTCAGCCTTTCATGGATGTCCTCGTTCTTCCAGACTCCAAGGACCATCTTTCTACAACCAGAATTGTTCATCAAGTTGTTTTTGCTAAACACAAACACAGCCCTCTCCCTGAATCTCAACTCGTAATCTGAGAATTGTTTCCTCCACACTTCAGTTGAGAGAGAAGGAAAACCTGGGAGTGGGAAGGAGTGGATCAGGGCATGTTTCTTAGAGAGGATACTAATCCTGAGCTGCAGGATTAAGGCAAAGTTGCAGTTAACTAGAGAAAGAGGTGAAGAGAGAACATTCTTCTTGAGAAAGGACATCGAGGCACAAAGGTGGTGAATATCCATCCCTTCTTCCTCCCTCCCCTCCCCCTGGAGCATCTTTCAACCTTCATCAAATTGTTTGAGCCAGTGGATGGAAGAAGGAATCCTATGGACGTAATCTGAAAGGCCACCAGTCCAGAGGCCACGAGCCACTGTCTCTAATGAGAACACAGAGGAGAGTTCCTTCAAGCTGTGAATATGCTCACTCTTAGGTTGGCAATACAGTGAGATGCACTGAACATTCCTTTCAACTTCCAGCCAGCCTTCCTACAATGCGGAGGTTAAGTGTACAGACCTTGGAGCCAGACTGCTTAGATTCAAATACTGGCTCAACCACTTGGTAGCCATGGGATCTGAGGTCAGTCACTGAACCTCTCTGTGCCTAGGTTTCCTTGTCTGTAAAACTGGGATAATGATAGCACAGGGTTTTCTGAAGATTAAATAAGTCATGTCTACGCCAACTGCTTAGAACAGTGCCTGGTACAAACTAAGCCCTTATTAAACGTTAGCTCTTCATGCAAAGCCTTAACTTGACTCATTGACAATGCTGGTGGCTTGTGGATTCTCATGCGTGAGGCATGAACATTAGCTCCAGTCCAGGCCACCTCTTCTACTGCACAAACTTTTATAGTGGGAAATGGATCTGATGCCATCAATTAGGTTAATGGACATGGCTTACCTAACTCAGACCTCTCTTGCTTATAATGGGAACGAAATTGGGAGAAAGAAACACGGATGTAAGAAGAAAAGTCATCTCATACATTGCAAAGGAACACCCAGCTCCTTTATGAAGCAGTTGTCTGCCTGCTGGGAGCATGTTCTTTAAGCTTCCTTTGGTTGCTTACAAACTGTGATGCTCACGGGAACTTCAAAATCACGGATGCCTGGGTCCCTCCTCCATGAATTCTGATGTGACGGGTCTGGCTGGTACCCTGGATTTTGGGATTATTAAAAGCTCTCCAAGTGATTCTAACTGCAGCCAAAGTTGACAGCCACTGTTTTAAAAAATCCCGCTTGCAGACCACACCCGAGACAAGTCCAGCCAGAATCACTGAAGGTGACTGGTGGGCCATCAGTATTTTCAAGAAATCTCCTGGTGACTTAAGGTGAAGCCGGGTTTGAGAGCCACCCTTCTCGAAGCTCATTGATTTGGGTCTAATCTCAAGGTTCGCTAAGGATTTGCTCAGCGGTCTTGTTAGTTTTACAGCTCGCAATGACAAAAGAAACACATGTACTTTAAAAGAAGAAAACCTTTGTTATTGAAATTCCTGCCAAACCACCCCTCCCCCAACGTTGGCTTTGCCAGTCTGATATTGTATTTATAATGTGATTTTTGGTAATGTGAGATTCCTAAAGATCACAGACCTCATGCTGCTAATAGCCATGGACCGCTGTGCTTTGAGTCCCAGAATTTACCATTCTTCTGGTAAAATTATCCCCAGAATTTTCTTTGAAGAACCACTCTTCTTTAACTTTTAGTCTGTGTTCTTTGCTTGGCTGGGTGAGAAGGAGGTCCTGATTAGTCAAAGCCAAATGGCACATCCCGTCCATATGGGTATCGCGATTGGTTCTAAGATGAGCACAGGGTCACTTTCTGGCCAATGAGAGTTGAACTCAGGTTCAGCTGTTGGGAAAGATAAGCTTCGTCTCAGCAGGATGTGAGGTTGAGAAGGTGTGAGGTCTGGAGCTGTTGAGAGTGGCCAGGCCATCTGAGAATGAAGCCCCCATGCAGAGGAGAGCTGAGCTGAGAGTCATGGTGAACTTTCTTCTGCTCACTTAGTACAGCTCCTGAAACCAGCAGGACCAGATTACGTGGCAGTTTTTCTCTTACCTGAGTCGATGAATTCTCTTTCTGTGAAAGCCAGTTGGAACCAGAGTTTTCACCTAATCGCCATGAAGTGTCTAACCAACATAGCAGAACAGAGGAGAGAATTTGAATAGCACAGTTTTAGCTTTTCAAAGGAATTTCTTGCCTCCTTCTTTATTTGGTCCTTGCCAGAATGCTATGGAGTCAGAGTAGCAGGGTGCTAGACTGTCATCTCTGTGGGGACAGGAAATCTGGGTGCTTTGCTCCCTGTCCTTGTCACCTGGCACAGTGCCTCACACATGGCAGACACTCAATAAATAACTGTTGAGAGAATGAATGAATTCAAAATTTTCACAATGTGGTTTCAGCCTTACTCAGGACTCCTTTTTATCTACAATGATTCATCCACCATTCCTTGAATGGACTTGCCATTTCTAGGTTTTTACCTGAGTTATTCCTTCTACCTCAAATACTCTCTCTGCTTCCTCTGCCTTTCAGATCCTCATTCAGCTTCAAAACATGAGATAAATGCATCTCCTTTATGAAGCTCGCTTGGGCTCCTACCAGTTTGATAGAACAACTTTTCACTCTCTAAGTTCCCGTGGGGATGGTGATAAAGATTCAGACCCGGGTTGGAATCTCCATTGTGTCACTTCCTAGCTGTGTGACCTTGAGCAAGTCATTCAACTGCTGTAAGCCTGGGTTTCCTCGGTACAAAGTTGGCATAAAAAATCCTGCCAACCTCATATGCCTGTTGTGGAGAGCAGATGAAACACAGCATACAAATTTTCTGTGGGGTCTAACACAGAGAAGACAGCAATTCTAAGAGGTACTATTATTATTGCTGTTTCACAGGTGAGGCATGATGCGATTAAGTGACCTGTGCCCAAGGTCAAACGACCATTCATTCACGGGTTCATTTACAAGTTGCTATTTATTGAGCGCCTACTATGTCTCAGCACTGTGGGTGCTAAGGATACAGCGGTAAACAAGACAGATAAAATTCCTGCTCTCATATTCAGGAGGAAAAGTGGATCTGACATAAACAGATATCCATGTGTGTTATGAATGTTACAAAGGGGAAGTGTGGGGTATGATGGGGAGGAAATATCAAGAGGTTGGCACTTGGCCGTAAGACTTCCCTGAGTTATGACATTCAGACTCAGGTGGGAAGAGCAAAAGGCCTCTTCCTCCGGTTACATAAGAGCCAGGATTAGGTTCTTTCTGTCCCTGCTGACCCCGGGGGCGCTGACTGGGCAGCCTGGTGCCCTTTCTCTGCAGAGCCTTTTCCTGGCCAGCCCCAGGGCTATGTGGCACCCTCTTCCCTCCAATGTGGGGACCATGAGAGAAAGACAGTTTTCTTCATGGCTCTGGCTTGTCTGCCTCTGGCTCTCTTTATCAGTGCTGCCAGTAATTACAGCCGTCCCCTTCACCCGCCTCTCCTCTCTGACCAGACTTCTGATGATACTTCATTGTTCTCTGAAATTGCCTCCATAAGATTTTAAATAAAAATGAGAAATGGGCTCTTACAGCCTCCCTGTTAGCTCAATGCAATTTTTCCTTCCCTCCCCCGACACCACAGTCAACGAAGTCGACACAGCCGCTGCTCAAAGACTAGCCTTTGCCAGAGGCTTCTGACAGAGGATGCCTGAGGTTGGGAGGTTATAAAAGGACAGTACGCAGTCTGTTGGCACACACTGTAGTTTAAAAATCTGGGAATTTCACATGAAAATCCATATTTCTGTCTTCTCCTGAAAAGTCAGAATTGGCAGTACCATTCCCACATCTCCAAGTGGCCATACTCAGCTGTGGTTAAGTGGCGGCGGTCTCCTTTAGGTGGAGCATGCAAGCTGAAGTTCACGTCAGACCCCACTGATCCCTATTGTATCCCAAACCCAGCCTGCTTCAGTCATTTACCACGCTTTCTTGGTCTCTGAAAGCATTTAACTTTGCATTGAATTTTAATTTGGATTTAAAGTAAATCTGGCACATTGTAAGTGCTGAATTAAGAGTAGCTATTATTAATAGTAATCACGGTAATAATATTCAGAGTACAGCCCTAGGGCTGGATAAAAACAAGATATAGGAACTTTCCTGCATAGCAGTTGGGTAGGAATAGTGATAACTCAACCAAATATTCAAAATGATACCCTCCCTTCTTCCTAATCAGCACTCCTACCTTAGAACATGTCTTAGTAAATTGCACAAAATCCTCAGCCATAATTGAAACAGAGCATGTTGCAGCTAGGTGATTATTATTATTTACCATCATCACATAATTAGACATAATTTCAATAATTGCCAAAACAGAAACTCCATGAATAAATATTCCCTAGGAAAACACAAATTAATGAAAAGAGAATTCAAGTTGGTGGTGAGGTCTGCAAAGTCCAGAGGGCACTTTCCCTTTTGGGTCAGGCTGGGAAGATGTGCACAGAGGAGAATCAACAGACATACGGACCAGCCAGGCCTTTGGGTCTTCTTGAGAATGGATTCAGAAGAGTGAGTTTTCTCTGGTTCTGTCTCCAGCAAAGTGGCTCTGTCTGCTAGCGAAGGGGAATAATAATGTAGCTGAACTTGAATCTGCTTTCTACTAAACTTGTGAGTGTCCTTCTGCCCCAGTTGTTTTCCTTCCTTCCTGTCTTCCTCCTCCCTTCTGTCCCTCCCTCCCTCCCTCTTCTCTCTCCATTCGTCAGTCATTGAGCAGCTGCTCTGTGCTGTGGGCGCTGTCCTAGGTGCTGGTAATACAGTGGGGCACAGGACACACATGGAGAGTGCCTTGTTGGAGTTTACAATGTAGGAAATGAGATTTAGTCTGTCATTCCACACCTTCTTGCCGATAACCTACCATGTGCCAGTCAGGGACCTAGGTGCTGAGCAATTTCTGCAGCAACCAAGCCAGGTATGGCCTTCGTCTCTTGGAGTTCATGTTCTAGAGGGAGGAGAAGACTGATAAAATAAATAAAGAATCAAAGTAAGAAAATAGCAGGTACTGATAAGTGCTACGATGAAAATAAAACAGTGTTAGAGTCTGAGGAGACACACTTAGAGAGCCTGGCCTGGACACAATAAAGCTCTGTTTCTGTTTTCTTCCCTATCCAGACAACCACCTATGACCCCTCCCTTCTCAATGGGCTCCATTCTTCTCTCCCTCTTTGTCTTGGGGTCTGGAGTCAGAGAAACATGGCTTTGAATCCAAGCTCTGCCACTGTCATGTGTCCCTGAGCAGTTTGCTTAATGTCTTTGAGCCTTAATTTCCTCATCTGTAAAGTGTGAGTAAGGATAGACCCTGCCCCTCGGGACTGAGGTGAGGAAGAATGAAATGTCGCATGTAAAGTACTTATACAATGTCCAGCACGTATTAGACACCCAGGAAATATTTATTTTTAAATGAGTGAATGATCTGAATCCTGCTCATGCTTTCAAGATGAGCTCAATCTTCACCTCCTCTCTGAAACTTTCTGCTTGACTTCCTCCCACTTCCATCACCACCACGCACAGTGCCTTTGCTGTTCTAGGACCCAGTTGTGCATTATTGGTTTATTTTACCTGTTGATTGTCTGTCTCATCAAACCTATCTAAGCTCCTTGGTCTCCTTTGCAACCCTTGCTCTCATGCACTGAACACCCTACTGAGCCCTTGGTAGGTGGTCGATACATGTTTATTGATTGATAACAGGCACATGAGTTGATTTTCTTTGGCCTGATGCCTAATCATTTTCTGCAGACCAGGTGAAGGGGAGACCTGTGTGTCACGGTGTTAGGTCACATTAGGACCCCCCTCACTCCTTGTAAAGATGCTGACACTCTGGTGTGCAAGGCTATTAGGATTGTAGCCCTCAGATTTACAAAGACTGAATGCAGTGGATAACGGCCACCTTTCTTGCATGAAGGAGAAGTAAAGGATGGTCACAGGGCTTTCTTTGGCTCCATTTGTGTGTGTGAGGAGCGTTACACTGGCAGTAATTACGGAAAGGAAAGGAAATGGAATAAGTACCAAAGGAAGAATTAGTTGTACTCAAACTAATTAAAATCCCGTAGAAAGAATTCTTCTCCTATTTGGAAAGGTGATCCAACGTGACCTTGAGGCCATTGTGTTAACCACTGCACTTTTCATTTGAAGGGGAATAAACAGCAGAAAGATCATTTGAGAAAGGCAGCCTTCCACTTGCCTTTAAGAAATTGAATGACCTTGGTTTCTGAACCACTTCCTTCCAATGAAACTAAACTGCGCTGAACCCTGTCAGTTAATAAGGGGAAGATGATCAAGGCCAGAGAGGAGCTCACCCAACTTAGTCCCTGGCAGGAGCTGGGGGCCTTGGGGAGGACAAAAGGAGCAGGAGGTGAGGGGCTTGGGCCCTTGGTCAAAGTTGATTGAGTTTTTTCACTTTGTTTAGGAAAACAACAGCACATTGAAGAAACGTAACCTTTCCTCCAAGATGGTATTTACACTATATCATGCATCTTAATGGTGTAGAGGGATTCTTCTGCAGTCTAGCACAGTTTAGAAAACTTCCAGGCAGATTATCTGCCCAGAGAAAGGCTGCTACTGTCAAGACATAAAAGCAACAAGAACAATAGCTATCATTTGTGTGTTTCTGATTGTACCAAGTCCTTTGTACACATTGTCTCATTTAATTCTTGCAACTATTCATGCTGGCTGCTATTTTCTTCCCATTTTGCAGATAAGAAAACTGAGGCTCAGAGATGTTAGTAATTTGCCCAGGGTCACACAGCTTAACTGAATGGCAGTGCTGGGGCTAGAATCCAGGTTTTCCGGATTCTGAAACCACCATGGGTCTTTTGTATCAACCAGGCCACTCTCCCTACAGTAGTGTTTTTCTCAGACAAGATGTTAATGGTGCTGTAATCCCATGCGGGAGGTGCCTTTGTCTCATAGTGCTCTGGTTAATGGTTATATATTCTCTAACCTGTACTCCATAGCTGTTCACGGTGATTGTTTGGTATAAATTGGCAGGTGTGTGAGAAATGCCTTAGGTAAAGTCAGAAGATACCATGTGACTCTAGCCCTTGTGGACTGATAATAGCTTATCCATCTGAATTGAGAGAATGGAGCTCACAGCTGAGGTAGCTAAGGAGACACAGCGGCACAGTGTGGTCGTGATGTGTGCCGGCCCTGTGGTCTGACTGCCTGAGTTTAATCCTGGATCCACCACTTCATAGTTGTGCAATTTTGAGCAAATTACTTAAGCTCTTTGTGACTCTGTCTCTTCATTTTCAGCATGGAGAAAATAATAGTACCTATCTTATAAGGGTATGCTGTAGATTAAATGAGATAGTTATATAAAATAACATACAGTAAGTGCTTAGTATACACTAGCTATTAAGGTACAAAATTTGGTCCTTGGTCATGGGAAAACCTGAGTTTCTGGAAGAAGGTAGAAGTGGTCAGTTCACTGGAGAATGATCCCCAAGAAGGACTTGTTTAGGGACAAATTGGGTTGAACTGACAGGAGGAAAAGGGAACTAGGAGCTGGGAGCTGGGAAGAGGATGGATCCACAGGACTTGATGCATTCTCAGCAGATGTCTCAGGTAGGTGTCCATGAGAGAAGCCCTTGCTAGGAAAGGCCAGGCCAGACGGAAGGAGAAAATCCAACTTAGGAGAATTCCTATGTCTTTCCATCCTTCCATCCATTCATCCTTCCATCCTTCTACCCTTCCCTCCATCTATCCACCCATCCTTTCATTTCAGGGTCTGCCATCCCTTCTAGACTTCCATCCATCTTTCCGTCCTTTGTTATTCCATCTGCTCATCCATGCATCCTTTCTACCCACCTGTCCTTCATCCTCAGCATTGCATAGTGGGTAAGAGGACGAAATGTGGAGATGGAGAGTCTGGCTTCCAATCCTATGTCATTAACTACTTGCAAGAACATGGACACATGCCTTACTCTCTCCAAGTTCCAAGTTCCCCATGTGCAAATTGGGATTGTCTCCTGGAGGCAAAGCGGTGTGGCTGGAGGGTTGTGAGCAAAGGAGTGACACAAACCTATTTGTATTTTTGCAAGTTTGCTCTGTCTGCTGTGGGGAGGATAGAGGGAAGGAAAAGGAGCAAGACCATCCAGAGGGAGGTCAGCTGGAAGATGTCGCAAAGAACCAGGGCAAAAGATGATGTGAACATGAGCCAAGTAGTGAGAGCTGTCACATCATGGGCTTGGAGGTGTTAGAAACAGTGCTACGTCCTTTGCGTGAATCATGTCATTGAATCGTCCTAATAACCCTAAGAGTTAGATACTCTTATTATTTCCATTTTACAGATGTGGAGAGTGAGGCTTAGAAAGTTTAAGGGACTCACTGGGATCATGTAACTGCTAAGGAGCAGAGCTGGGATTTGACGACTGACCATTGGACTCTGACACACACTCTGCAGCCCCAGGCTACCCTCTGTGCACAGACAGTGGAAGCAAGGATGAGGAAGAGGAGCTATTTCCAAGAGACACTGCTGATGTCAAAGCAGCAAGATGACTTGACCGACTGATGGAGGGAGGCAGAGGTATGCTGGCAAGCTGGCTCTGTGGGAAGAGAAAGCCCTGGTTTGTAGTGTTTGCCAGTTTGTATGGTATAAATACTCCCACCATGGCTGATTTGAAGTTACTAATAGAATGTCCCCAAATGTGGAGCTGGGAAGAGACGGTGGGGGTCAGAGAGAAGAGCCAAGGATGCCTCGGGAATTTTCAGCTTGTGGCTGAGTACAGGTAGCTGAGGTCAGCAGTTTCGGGGGGGGGGGGTTCTAATTTTCCTTGGGTCAGATGCAGTTTTCAGAGCCCCCTGAAAGTTTGGAAATCATTCCCCAGAAAATTGCTTATTGTCACAAAATCTCAAAGCATTTCAAAGTTTTCGTTGTCATACCAGAGCCCTTATGCTACACAAAAAACTCCAACATCCCAGTGGCATTTAATAAATAAGTCAACAATAAGGACGTATTTAAGCTCTAGTGGTTGTAGGTTGGCTGAGTTTGGCTCAGTGGCTCTGCTCCACTTGTCTCTCCTTCTCCACCTGGGACCAGCAGGGTAGCCCAGCCATGGTCACATGGCAACGGCAGAAACCCAAGATGGTAAATGGAAACATTCAAGGTCTCTTAAGTTCTAGGCTTGTAGCTGGTGCCCTGTCACTTCCATTTCATTGTATCAGCCAAAGCAAGTCACATGTTCAAAGTCGAGGGGTGGGGAAATATATAATATATTCTATCCTTTCAGTGGGAGGAAGCGAAAAGTCCCATGGCAAAGAGAATGGATAAAGGGAGGTGTTGCGACATTGAGGCTCATGATTCCATCCAATGCAAGGGCATCTCCCAGGTGAGCAGAGCGACTCTGTGCCTGCGGGCAATAGTCAGGCTATTTCCTCCCCCAGGGTCCGCCTCTAGCCTCCAGCCCAGTTCTGTATTTCCTTTACCTTAGTGGGGAGATCCTAGAGACTTGGGCCTCCTTGCTTTCCTCCTCTGCTGCTGGGGAGGCTGATTTTGTCTCACAGTTTAGAGACCCGAGCGTAACGTCATCCCTCCTTTGCCATTTTGACAAGCCAAGCGACTTTCTCCCGACTCAGGGCTTCCAGCGAGCCCGTCTGAAAGGTGCTGCGGATGCAACTTTCCCTAATGCTTCTTAAAATTAGTGCCTTTTTTTTTTTTAGAAATAAGCCTTATTTATACCATACACACAACAACAAAAAAGGGAAGATAATTAGGCATACACACTGCAATCAAGCATATTGGGTTCGTTGGAATCATTAAACTTAATTACTTTCGCTTGTTATTCCTGGGGGCTATGATATCAGTAATAAATGCCAATGGGATCTGCTGTATGTTTTATTTAGCTGAAACAAGGATTTGGTAATTTACTGCCTCTCTGAGAGAGTTTTGTCAAAGTGAGGAATATGCTGAGTGCCTCTTGCTTTTCATGGGGCCTGCTGGAAAACACCTTTGCTGAAAAACCGGGATATTGTCTTGCAGCCTGTCTCAATGCCCTGCAAGATTCTGTCCTTTAAGATTCCTGCCCATCTCCGGGTGGAATTAACCACAGAGCTAACCATATGTATGTAGCCCTTACACTGGACATTTCTTATTTTAATCCTCATAATTACCCCATTTTGCAGAAGAGGAGACTGAGGTTCCAAGAGGTTAAGTAATTTGCCTGAGGTCACACAGCTTGTAAGAGGCAGGTCCAGGATCTTCGCTAACACAGAAGTTTCCTGAGTCCAGGATTGAGGTTAGTACTTCTTTTGTGGTTCCCAAATTTGGGGGTTGGTTTCTCCTCCAACTTCTTGGTAAGTCTTATCAAAGATTCTTGATAAGTCTTATAAACTCTCTCAACCTCAAGTTCTAATAAAAGCCAAGATTCATGAACATTTGCCACATGCCTGCCACTGTACTAAGAGTTTTAACTACTTTATCTCAGGCTTTCCTCCCAACAATCTTATGTTGTAGCATGTGCTTATTATATGTTACTGTCACTATTACTATTATACATTGATACATCTATGTGTCAGGCTGATGTCAACAAATGTATCAGTTAGGAGTGTGTTCAAATGCAGGTTTTAGCTGCCCACAGTGGTTTCACCAAATAGGGCTTTATTTTCTCACATAACAACAAATCCAGAGAGACAGTCTAGGCTGTTATGGCTGTTCGTGGTGCCATTAGAGACCCACACTCCTCCCATTATTTCAGTTCAGTCTTCCTTAGAGGTTGGCTTTTTTCTTCATGGTTGCAAAATGGTTGCTCCACCTCCAGACATTGCATCTGTCTTCAACAGAGGGAGAAGGAGAAGGTGAAGAGCCAGAGGCCAAAGCATCCTCCTTGGTAGGCTTCCCCTTATTATTTGTGCAGGGTCGCCCTTTCTGAGGTCTACTACCAACATCTCGCTTAACGGCAGTATGTTACGGGCTCACTCCTCACTCAACGGAGCCTGGGGAAGACATTTTATTTTAGTTGCACACGTGGATGCCATGAACAAACACAGGGTTCTGTGGTAAAGACGAGGAGAACGGATATGGGCAGGAGTGGGAGAATTAGCTGTGTCTGGCACAGCATCCTCAGAGGATCAGATCAACAGGCGTTACTTATCCAGTGCAGGCTGAGATTTTTCTCCTTGAAAAGCTTCATTTCACTTGCTATTATTTCCTTTAATCCTCACACAGCCTCCTGAGGAAGTTAGTCCACTTTCATTCCCAAGCGCTCTCAGAGAACATTTTCCTGGTCGGTTTTTTTCAGCTTCAGAAATGAGGAGCAGGGGGAGGGGGAGGGGCTGCCTCTGCCATGGACAGACCTGAAAGGAGCTCATATCCCCCCTCCCCCCACTGCCCCCCCCCCCCCCCCCGGCAGACAGGGATGGCAGGCTGGGGAGAGCCTTTTGGATTGGGAATTGGGGTGGAGGATGGGTGGAGATTTAATTATCCGATTAGCCAGGCTTGGAGTCAAAACTCTCAACATGCTCCTAATTAATTGATCAGATGCACCACCTGCCGACTTCTGTCCTCCAACGGCTCCCAGAATGCACTGTGGTGCAGGAGGGAGCACAGAGTCTACTCCCGCTTGGGGCATTGGGGAGTTCCCCATTAAGTGGGTGTGCAGTCAATTAACATATGAGCCCAGGGACCCCTGAGCATGCCTTGTAATGATCAATGAGGGCTGCTAGGAAGAGGGAGTGTCTTAGCTTATTGATTACGTGTTTCTTGGGGGAGGGGGACACTTGGTACACAGTGGTAATTTCTAACAGCCATTTCCAGCACAAATTCTGTGTTCCAAGGAGGAACAAGGTAGGAAAACAAGAGTATGAACAGAGCTCAAGGATGATGATTGACATGTCTGTAAAGAGTGTTTGCTTAAAAAATTTTACTTATAAAAATTATATATATTACTAATAATTATCATAGCATTTCTCGAGTGATATTACGAATGAGACACTGTGCTCAATGCTTTGCTTATGTTATCCCACTTAATGCTTACAGGAGATTATGAGAAAGTCAACACCCCGTATTTCAGATGAGGAAAGAGAGGGTTGGAGAGGTGAAGAGACTTACTCAAGTCACACAGCTAAGACGTGGAAGAGCAAGAAAGTGAACCCAGTTTTTTCTGCCTCCAGAGCCTGTACCTTTAAACATTAGTCACTCTATCCCCAGTTCATGTCATTTTAGGAGAATTGGATCATGCTAACAATTATAAAGAAAGTAACCATCCAGAATGCCAACACTGCAGGACAGTCTGTCGCTGATAGACTAATCTTTTCCTCCCACTTCTTAGCCTCCAGCCCCCTTTCCATTCGCCTTTCATTCACCCCTCTCCCCTCCACTGTTACCAGCACTGTTTCAACTGGGGGTAAATAGCTGATGCACACGGGGCCAGTTGTTTCTGTCTCTCTGATTTAGAATGGAGTCACAGAGACTGTTAGCTGGGGGAAAGGGAGGGAGTCAAGGAGCAGGCTCTCTCCACCTCTTAGCTCTGCTTTCTCTCTGTTAACTTCATTCTACAGCAAGTTGTCGCTAAAGAGAGGCAGGAACGGCCATGGACAGCTTCAGGCTTCGCTGCATCTCCTTAGCAGCCCAGCCAACAGGCAGGACCTCTTTCCCAATGATTCCAGCAAAGCCTCCAAATTCACTCCACTTGGGCTGGATGGACCACATGCCCGTCCCTGAACCAGCCACTGTGACTGTGCTGGGTCTGGGTCATGTGAATGGGATCAGCTCCATCTGAGCGTGTGAATGGAGAGAGGGAAAGGAATACCAGAGTCCCATTATAAGAAGAAAAGGGAATGGATGGTGGACAGGCAATATCCAACAGATGTACGTCAGCATGGACCAAGGGCAGTGCAAAAACTCCTTCAAGCGCACATTTAGGGGATGGGAAGAGTAGGAACAAGAAGCAGCAGGTTGCAGCCAGGTAAGTGGGGACCCTGAAGTCTATTAGGTGTCATCCAGAGCTAAACCTGCACATGAAGCCCATGCCCATCTTAAAGGCCAGTGTCAAGAGGAACCCGGGAATAAACTGCAGTCTTTAGATTCAGGCAGAACTGGCTTCAAATCCCTCACTGTTTGACTCAGGCAAGTCCCTTCACCTCCGTGAGCTTCATTTGCCATAACTGTAAAGAGGAGATTCATAGGTAAATACGAGACAGTGGTATAAAAACAGCACAGCACCCGGCCCACCATAGACTCTTGACTGCTATGGTTATGTCCTTTCCGATCGCTCATACCACTTATCACCATGTGTCAAAACCCTATGTTTGTGTATTTATTTCCCATTCTATCATGAATACTTTAAAGGCAAGAGCTGTGGGTAATTTATTTCTGTTCTGCCAATACTTGGGACATGGTAGGTGTTCATTAAATATTAATTAAGTAAATGAACTTTGTTTATTTGAAGTCTGGCTCAGGGTTAATTAGATGGGTGGCCAGTGATGGGAATGACCCGGTGAGCACCATTCCTTGAGAAATTCCATTTTAACTCTCATTTCAACTTGTCCAGAGCTTCACATCTGCACTTTAAATCTAAATCCTATTCTGAACCCCCTTAAATGCCGAGTCCCTAGTGGACGTTAGCCAGTCCTTGAGGTTGACATAGAGAAAGGTCAGCTCATAGTGAAAGCGGGGAGGGTTTCAATGTGAGCAGTAGAGTGTGCGGTGTTTTATGAGAAGCCATACAGAGACGAGTACTCTTCGTAAATTTAGCACGGCAAGATTTTAATGAATGTGGCCATTGGGATGTGTGGGGTTTTATATATCATGCCCCATATTTATATTTCTATCAACTTTTCTCACTTAAGCAATATATTTATTATAGTCCATTTCACCATTTCTCACGAGATAGATACTGTATCATGTCAGACAAAAATAAGTGGGGTGGGTGTGGGTCTGAAATAATGAAAAGGCTGGCAGAAAAATTTGGAGCAGAGGAAATAACAGTAGCTTATACTGTGAAAAACCATTCTCCATTTTGCTTGAGCAAGTGGGACAACGGGGGAGCCTGAGTGTCTTACTGTGTGGTCCTAGGAAATTCACTGTCCCCCGCCCCCATCCCCACTCATTTTTGGCCTCAGTAAATGAAAAGTTGGAGTAATCGTCTGAAAAGGTGAGCAAAGTTAAGGACTGTCTATTCCTCTAAAACACATACTACATTCTGTACCCAACTTCCTCATATTCCTGAAGCCTGATTGGTCCAGCTCGAATCAGGTGATCTTCCTGCAAACCAATCACCCATAAGGTCAGATGGTAACCTGGTGCCTCTGACTTCACCATGTTAAGATTGGGGGATGGGAGGGAGGGTGGCAAGTTTTCTAGGGTAAGAAGAAGGGGCTTCTGCCAGGGGGATAATCCCTTAGGCATCAGGCACAAAGCGTTTTTGTGTGTGTGTGTGTGTTTTGAGGAAGATTAACCCTGAGCTAACTGCTGCAAATCCTCCTCTTTTTGCTGAGGAAGACTGTCCCTGAGCTAACATCCGTGCCCATGTTCCTCTACTTTATATGAGGGACACCTACCACAGGATGGCTTTTGCCAAGCGGTGCTATGTCCACACCCAGGATCCGAACCGGCGAACCCCGGGCCCCCGAGAAGCAGAACATGCGAATTTAACTGCTGCGCCACCGGGCCGGCCCCATAGAAAACACCTCCTTACCATGGTTTCCCAGGCATATAGGGATCTGACCCCCGCCCACCAATACAGATGTGCCTGTCCCCACTTCTCAATTTGCTCTCTTAAGTTCCAGACAAACTGAACCACTGCAGGCCCCCGGACCTGACTTGTCCTTCATGCTTCTAGGTCTTTGTTCATGCCGTTCCCCAGGCAGAAGTACCTTTCTTCCTATTTTTGCCTCCTGATCCTCAAGATAGCTAATGGATTACCTAGTTCAGAAATCTTTCCCTGATTCTCCTTCGGCACCTTGACTCCCTCCACCAAGCTGAGAAGCTGTTAGTTTTTCCCAAAGCACCTTGCTCACATTCTTTCTCTCTCTTTCATCTCTCTGTCTCTGTCTCTGTCTCTGTCTGTCTCTTTCATGCACACAAACCATATATCCTTTGCATTGCAATTATCTGTCTACTTCTCTGTCCCATCTGTTGGACGGTGAGCTTCCTGAGTCAGGGACTCTCTCTTGTCTCTGAATCTTCAACACCTAACCCAGGACTCAACGTATAGGAGCTCAATAACTGTTTTATTGAATGATAGAAAGGCCTCTAGAACGGAGCCCTCCGCAGATCCTAGGGAAGGTGTACAGTTAGAATTCGGAGCTGGCGCCTCATGACGCAGGGATTATGGCCCTCTAATGTTTAGTGGAAAATTTCAACAAGAGCTTCTTTGCCTTCTAATAGGGGGAATTATGTTAATGAGCCACCTTGCAAAATCCCTGATAATCATGTTCCAGACTTACCCCCCGGGTCTCATTTAGATGTAGGGGATAGCAGAAGCACTCTGTAATGAAGATGGTTTCTGGCCTCAGTTAGCACGTGCTGCCCTTATTGCACCCCGAGGACCTCCTGTCAGCTAGACACAAAGAGCAAACTCAGCAAACCACAGGCTGGGGCTTTTCCAGGTCCGCTGTTACCTTTGCCATTGCACAGTTCCTAAGTTTTCCCACTCGGAGGCTCCCTGTGTATCTAGTCCACGGATCATCTTTATGGTACTGTCTGAAGTTAATGGCAAGTATTGATTCTTTGACTCTGTCTCAACAAATGTTCACTGAGTGATTCCAGCGTCTGGGGACATGGGAGTGGGGTCGCCGGGAGGCTTCAGCCTTCGAGGTGTTGACACATGAATATCGGCCAGAAATCCAAGATGACAGGTAAGGATGCACAAATTCACTTATTCATTCATTCTGTCTGCCTTTCGGTCATGTAGGAGGCATCACTGTTTACCCACTTAATTTTAGTACGATGTTTTTATAGGACCCTGTCTCCCTGACCACAGCTGCTTCGTTTAAACTGGCTGTTGGATTTCCCCAGGAATTGATCAGGGGAGCCAGTCTGTCTCCAGCTGTGGGCCTTGTAAGATGTATAATTCAGGAGCTGTCACATTGAGAAAGAGATGACAGGCAAAGAGAGCTGAGATGAAGATGGAGGGAGAGTCTGTCCTAATTCTTTGTCCTGAGGCCTGGAGTGCCCCTGCCCTTCGTGAGGTTTAATTGTTAACCACATTTTAGGGATTATGCGAAGCCATAAATTGCCTAACCTTGTTAAAGGTGGTGATAATTTTCTCCTAATATCCATTCTTCCCTTCTTCTTGAAGCCCCCTGATTTTTAGCTGTCCCTGTGGCTGCCCAAAATAAAGACCTTATTTTCTCCCTGTCTCCTTGCAACCGGGTGATATGTCTAAGCTCTGGCCAATGAGACGGAAGCAGAAAGCTTGCGTGTAATTTCTGGGTTGTCTCCTTGAGGAGAAGGGGTCATCTGCCCCTGTCTATTTTACTTTTCTCCCTTCTGCTTACAGTAATGTCGATGTGGCCATAGGTCTACCTTGCATTATAAAGCTAGGGTAGCACCCAAGAGATGATGGAATAAGAAGACCAAAAGAGCAGGTCCCAAACATCATGGAGCTGTCATGTCAGCCCAGGAAGGTTACACCAGGACTACTGAATGTCAGAGAAAGAAATCTTCATTTTACTGAGGCTCTAGTACTCTGGGTCTCTGGTACAGCAGCTGAAATTATATTCTAAATAGTGTAGTGAGTTTCTGTTGCTGGCAACACCGAGTCCTGAATAACTCCATTATTTATTGAGCACCTGCTGCACGCCAGCTCCTGGGGGAATAAAGTAAAGGAGGAAATAAACCTGGTCCCTGCTTTAATGGTGGTTATAGTTTAGCAAGGGGATATCGATGTCAATCAATTAATTACATGAAAAGGTTTGTGATTACAATTGTGATCAATGTGATGAAGGAAAGGATACTCTGAGAACAAGTATCAAAGGAGCTGACTAACTCTGGACATTAAATGTTACCTTCAATGAGAAAGAGTTTCTCAAGCAAAGACAGTGGACTGGGAAAGGAAACAGTCTATGTAAAGGACCCAGGAAGGGAAAGAGCTCCTTCATGGTTCAAGGAAGTTGAGGGGACAGGTGCAAGGCATAAAGATAAAGCTAGTAAAGTAAAGGAAGAAAGTGACCCAAGGTGACGGGGGTGGGGTGGGGGGCTGGAAGAGGGGTGGCAGGGGCCAGATCCCACCTTAACATTTAAGTCAATGTTAAGAGTTGGGGCTTTGTCTTAAGAGCAATGGGAAGGCATGGAGGGCTTTAGGCAAGATCAGATGTACATTTAAAAAACATGACTCCAGATGTTGGTAAAGAATGGATTGGGGGTGTCAAGAGAGGATGTGGGGAAAACAGAGGAGGCTATCGCAGTGGCTGTGGCAAGAGATGATGGTGACTTAGATTAGGGAGGAGGTAGCTGAGATGGGGCATCTTAGCCTGTAAGGCTCTGAGAATTTCTCAAAGACGTCAAATCCAAAGCTGTGCCTTTTCCTCTTCTGTGGCGAGTGCCATTGGCTGCCACCCACTCCCCACTCCCACTCCCCCCACCCCTGCCAGCATCTATCTGCCCCTTCCTAGCAAACCCCTAATTTTGATTAGCTTCCCCTTCCTGACCCAGGCAGGAGCCTCAAGCTGAACCCAGCCCTGGCACAAGGAGTGAATCTGATTGGTCTGACGGTAATCCAACTCCCCAATCAGAGAGTGGTTCAGAATGAGCATGTGACCCCAAAGTAGCCAATAGGAGGTGATAGGAAATTTGCTAGGGCTTTCTGGGAAAAGTTGATGGCTCCTAAAGGAGATTATTCTGAATAAGTGACCTCTCTTCTTGCTCCCAATGATTGTCATCTAAAAATAAAATAATACCAACCTGAGGACAGCAGTCCTGAGGGGAGAATTGAAAAGAACCTGGGTCCTTGATAACATTAGTGAGTGGCTGAATCAACCACTCCTGAAACCCACTTTCTCCGGGACAACCTGGAGGAAAGATGAGACATTTTCCAATCCTCGATACCAGTTTGAGTTCTGAATTCTGTTTCTTGCAGCTGAAATGGTCATAGCTGACATCTTCCCAAACACACACTGGGAAAAACTACTAGGCACCCTGGAGCTGTTCCTGGCCAAACACGTGGATTCTGTCCCCCAAGGCATTCATTTTGCCAGCTCTGCTTGTCCAAGGTGGAGAGGAGATGGGAAGAAGGGAGAAGGAAGATATTATTGTCAAGCAGAAAAGTCTAGATTTTGTACTGAAGTCAAGGAGCGGGCCCTAAAGAGGTTGTGAGAAGAGTTGCAAGAGGAAAGTGGTATTTCAGAAAGACGGGCTGCAGCCTTGCATGGGAGAAGCTGAAGGAGAAAAGCTGGGAGAAGGAGTCTTGGGCGGGGCTGATGCTGGAATAGGAGTATGAGGTGATGAGCCTGGGGATGAGATGGTGGCCGGACGGACAGTGCGGAAAGAAAGGCTTGGATTTGAGAAATACGCTAGTCTCTTTCCCCTCCGAGCCAGAAGCTATGGGGAGGGAGGAGCCCCGAGCTCCTTGTCTCTGTTGGAGATTCCCAGAATCTTGGAATGCTTAGAGATGAGCTGTGTTTAGAGACTTCTGGCTATCTAGGCAATCTCAGATACTCTCTCAGGAGGACCCCCCCTTTGTGGAAGTCTCATTTGCTTATTAATTTAATTGCTTGTTATTGAGCATTCTTATAGGAAGTACAAATATACAGTATTCATGCTAACACTTCTGTTTCGTTACCTATGGCAGACATAGCTCATCAATTGTTCTCTTCTTCCCTGAGGAGACCAGACTCTATAAGGTGTACTCTAGGCATTACTAGTCGATCTGAGTTGGTTGAGTGTGGGGATATCTAACGGCCTCCTCGACTACCACGTGTCACACTGTTTGCAAAGCCCTTGTACTAGTTGCCTGTGGCTGCTGTAACAAACTGCCACAAACCGGGCAGCATGAAACGACAGAAATTTATTCTCGCACGGTGCTGGATCTTCCACCCCTCTGTGTGTCGGTATCCTCCTTGTGAAATGGAGCTCACAGAACCTTGCTCGCTGGGTTACTGTGTGTGTTCGGTGGTTAAGTGCTCAATGAGTAGAATGTTGGCTATTACTGTCCGTGGTAGCTGGGCTCCTGAGCGTGCCCCTGGGAAGCTCTTCAGGGAAGCCAGTCTGATAAAGCACGCCCAGTGGTCTCTCAGGCCGGCAGTTCCAGAGAAGAGCAGGGGCTGGCTCCTGCAGGCAGAGTCCAGGTCTTTTTGTCCTATACAGAGCTTCCATTATTATTCTGTGGAAGCAGACAGCTAATGGGATTCTGAGAACTCCACCTACAGGTTCTAAAAGGTCCTTTGTTCAGCGTGGAGGTGGGGCCTCTTAGGCACTGAGGAGGGCCAGACGGGTGGTGGAGGCCCCCAGTTGTCCAGGGAGGTGCTGGGTCTGGGTTCTATGCCCATTCTCTCACTCTTCCTCCTGCCTCTCCTCCCCTCCCTTTCCCCCCTCCCCTCCACCTCCTCACTCTCCCTCTCTCCTTCTGTCCCCTCCTTCTGCTCCCTGCCCGCCAGGGACGCAGCTGGCTGTGCTGGAGACTGACGATTCTCTTTACATCTGGCAAGCTGAAGCAGCATATTAACGATCGCCTGCAACCGTGAAATAGATGGGCAGTGTTTTGCACTTCAGTGGGATAACAGGTGTTATTGCTCTGTGGATGGGGGAGGGTGGAGCTGACACTTCTCTTCTGTTGGGATGCAGGAGATGTCAAGGGAGCCTCCCACTTCACCTGTGCCATCGGTGGTTTCTGGGCACTTATTATGTACTTACTGTTTGCTTGGCAGCACTTATGGCACCTCACTTATGGTATCTCATATAATGCTCTCCACACACAGCCTCCCAGGAAAGAAATGGTTATCCTTAAGTTCATTGATGAAAAATTCAAGGTGCTGCAGAGAGGCGATATCTCAGAGTGAGGATTTCCATGCAGACGTAACTCATACTGAGACCTTAGTGTTTTCCCCCACTCCACCTGGACTTTGGGAAGCCATCCTGGAGGAGGTGGCATTTGGCTTTCTCAGAGCATGCCAGATGCCACCTGCTTCACGTGCTAGACCAGGAGTCAGCAAACTTTTCTGTAAAGGGCCAGGTAGTAAATGTTTTAGCCTTTGCAGGCCATACCATCTCTGTTCCAGCCACTGAGCGATGCTGTTGTAACAGGACGGTAGCAGTAGACAGTAAACAAATGGACACGGCTGTGTTCCAACAAACTTTCTTTACAAAAACAGGCAGCCAGGCAGCAGGCGTTGGTCAACCCCTGAAGTAAATCACCTGAGTTTGACTCCTGCCTCTTCCAGTTACCAGCTATGTGACTTCATTTAATCCACCAGTTTCCTCATATGTAAAATGGGAATAATAATAACCCCTAATAATCATTGTAATTGTAATACCTCATGAAGTTGTTGTAGGGATTAAATGAGTTAGTCTGAAGAACTCTTATAAAAAAGTGTCTGCCATGGAGTCAGCAATCAGTGCCAATCGGCATTATTATGGTCATCATCATCATCTTCAGCATCATTGAAAGGACCTGGAGCTATAAAGTGGGGATAATTCTTACTTCACAGGGTGGTTGTGAGAACAAAGTGAGAAAATGGAGGTGAAATGCCTTCAGCAGTGCTCAGCACTTCGAGAGTGCTCCACGACCCTGAGGTGGACCCCCAAGCTCTTATCTGCTCTCCTCTCCTGGCTCCTTCTTTAAGTCTCTTCCTGGTATTAAAAAAAGGGGGGAAGATGCAGTCCCATGGCCTTAGGCTGCGCAGAGTCTTTATTCGGAAAGACAAAAGTGTGGGAAAGATTAAGGGAAGCGTCTGTCACTAAGCAGAAATTCAGGGCTGCAGAGGAAAGAAGCCACAAGGCTCGAATCTGGGAGAGGGCATCTCCCAGTGGTCCATGGGGCTCCCCACAGGAGTTGGGCTTGGGGGGTTGGAAGGGGACGGCAGTGACCATTTCCTATGGAGACAGTCACCACTAGCTGCCTCTGTGATGGCAACAAAGGGAAAGCTTCGCCAGCCTGCACCGCCCAGCCGGGGGGTGACCATCGTTGCTGGTTACTGCAAAGTCTCTCCTGGCTTTTCAGCAGGTGACATGACCTTGTGAGGACTTAGTTAATGTCAACGTAGGTTAGAAATACTCTGTGCACACTCAAGTTTATGGCTTCCCACTGGCTGGATTCCTTTCAGTTTGATGGAAGAAGGCGGGTAGAGAGTGAATTTAGTGTCCTCTGCGATGCCAAGCTGCTGGGTGTCTGCACGTGAATCTGGGTCGTTATGGAGGAGGAAGGAGGCAGGTGGACGCTAAGCTGGGGATCTAGAGTTAAGAGAGCAAAGGTCAAGTCCTGGCTCAGCTGCTTGCTCTCTGGGTGACCTTGGGCAGCTTGCCCTGTGAGCACATTAGTTTCCCTACTGTAAATAGGGATCCTAACAGGACTCAGGGAAAGTGCACATGGAAGCCCTGGCCGAGTGACTGCCACGTACTCAGCTGTCACCATGATGAGGAAGCTTGCTAGACCTCAAGACACGCGGGCAGATGGAGCTGGATTTGAATTCCGTTTGACCTTGGGCGTGCCACTTGACCCATCTGAGCCCCCTATTCCTTATCTGTAAAATGGGTACAGCGATTATGGGTTAAGTATAGTAAAATGTCTAACGCACTGAGTTCAAAGCCTGGCACGCTGTAAGTAAAAATAAGTGACAGTAGTTGTTACTTTTATTATTATTATAGACCTGACTGGGGCAGGCTTCAGATGTAACTGGAGCAGGTGGCAGGATGCTGGCAATCTAAGGGAGAGAAAAGTCCCTGCCATTGGTCTGGTTCACCTGAGTGGACCAACGACACAGGAGCGGGAGGTTGGAGCAGCGCTCCATGCCCCTGAACTTCCAGCCCGGCTTTGAATGTGACCATGTGATTTTAGTTTGACCCTTGGCTTTTGGAACCTTCTTCTCAAGCCCCTGCTGGGGTTCAGGGCTCTGAGACTTGAGCTCAATCAGGAGAAGCAGTGCGGTGGTGCTGGGGTTTAGCACCTGGGGCTTCGTGACCCACGGCTCTCCCTGAGACTCAGTTTCTCTCCCCATTTAAAAGTAGTGCTGCCGACACCTAACTTGGTAAAGGCCATTTACAGCACGTACCTTGTGCCAGGCGCTGTCACAAATGCTGTAGACATACAGAATCACTTAATTCTTACAACACCCTGAGGGGTAGCAACTATAATCCCCCACGTATGCATTTCCTGAGGCTGCCGGAACAAATCGCCACACACTTGGTGGCTAAAACAACAGAAATTTATTCTCTTGTGGTTCTGGAGGCTGGAGTTTGAAATCCAGGTGTTGGCGGGGCTGAGCTCCCTCCAGAAGCTCCAGGTGGAATCTCTTCCTTTCCTCCTCCAGCTTCGGTGGCCGCCAGCATCCCTTGCTTATAGCCATATCGCTCCAGTCTCTGCTTCTGTGGTCACACTGACTTCTCCTCTTCTGTCTGTGTCAAACATCTCCCTGCCTCCGTCTTGTCAGGACACTTATGATGGCCTTTAGGGCCCACCCAGATAATCCAGAAGAATTCCTCATCTCAAAATCCTTAATTTAATCACATATACAAAAACTTTACCATATGAGGCAACATTCGAAGGGTCCAGGGATGAGGACCTGACGTCTTTGGGAGCCACCCTTCAGCCCACCGCACCCCATTTTATAGATCACGCAGGAAGCAGGTGGCAGAGCGACCTGGCTCAGAGTCTGTACCCTTAACCATGGTGCTAGGTTGCTTCTTGTAGGCTGCCACTCACGGGTGGTTTTAAGGACCAAATGAGAGAATGCACCAAAAACCCTTAGCCCAGTGGGGACAAAAGGTGAGGAGAGTCAGGGATGGTGGAAGGGTCTGAGATGAGGCTCAGAGATGCCTGTTATGCACTGTCACCTGATAATTAATGAAGAAACCAGTGCTTTTGAGGCTCTGGCAGAAAATCGCCGTGGTCAAGACCAAACCACAACTAAATGATCGCTGCCAGAGGCCGCAGCCACAGGTTGGAATCCCTGTCTCTAAGGGCTGCAGACATTCCTTTCTCTCGGTCACTGTCAGAACGAATGGATTTTTGCTCATTAGGAAGCTCCAAAGCAGAGAAGTCCTAAGATGTAATTCCCCCCTTCTCCTGACGTCTTACCCTGGTCCCTGCTCTGGTTTCCAAGCTCCTCAGCCTTTGAATGAGAGGAAATGACTTCAGCCATAGGTGGTAATCCATGTCAATGAGACTGACTCCTTGGCACAGGAAATCTCTCTTGCCCTCTTAATCTGATTCACCATATGCTCTGCAGCCTCTGCGACCTAGTGTCCTGAGCAGAGTGATGTCCTTTCGGATGTGATTTTGTGGCAATGTCTGTGATGATTAAAGGCTCACCCTGCCCCAGACGGCCTGGGGCTCCCTCAGGTCACACACAAGCCAAAGGCTTTGGGGGTCCTTGGCTTCCGGGCCAGATGTTGTTCTCACATTAATGAATAACATTTCAGGAGAGGGGTTTTCTGTTCCTGCTGACTCCTAAGTGCTGCTCCTGCAGCCCGCGGCGGGGTGGGGGGAACATGTGCTCCATGTGTGTAGGGCAGCCGACTCAGCGCCTGGGATGTGGAGCTCCCTGGGGCCAGCGTTTGGGAAAATCTGGACCTGTAACCGTTCTGATCCCAGCACCTCCTAGAGACAGTGCGTATGCACGGGCAGACTGGGGCAGCACTGAGGCAGGCGGTGAGAGTAGCTCCTCTGGTGAAAGGGCCCAGCTCAGCCCCAGTGACCACCCGCTGCCTAAATACCAATGAGGAGCACCCAGCTGTCGATCTGCACAAGTTTTTCCCCTATGGGTCAACATCCAGCGTGTGTCCTCTCTCAGTTATTTTATAGGGGATGGGTGGGTGCGGGAGCATTTCATCTGAAGAACCCACTGCGGTGGACACTGTTAGAGGTCTGCTTAAAAGCAACGTCAACTCTTGTGTATTGGGTGGGGCTGTTCTGCTGCCGAGACTTGCTTTACACACTCAGTGCACCGTGGGACACATGGGCAGCTGTCCTGAACAAGCGGGAGAGCCACCACCAGCAGCGGTTGAAATATAAAACATGGCGACACGGAGTCACTGCAACACCGCTGATCATGCCACCTGCGCTGCCATGAATGTTCCTCAGCGACTCATTCGTGGACCAATAACATCACCAACAAATAGCCAATCGGAACCTATCCATGGCAGGATGTGAATGGGCACCAGGAACATCAAAAGGGAGGCAGGAGCGCTGTGATTAAAGCCAGGCAGGCTTTAGTTCAGATCCCGACTTTGTCACTTCTTAGCTATATGACCTTGGGTTAGACTCTTGATTCTCTGAATCCTAGTTTCCTAATCTGTAATATGGAGATAATGACTGTTTCTTCCTGACAGACTGCTGTGAAGTTTACGTGAATTCGTGATTATGAATTCTTTAGCACGGTCTCGGCAGAAAGTAAGCTCTTGAGTGGTAGGTGCACATCAGAGAGAAGGACCTGCACAGTTCTTCCTTCTGCTCACATCTCACAAGAGCGAGAGGAGGCTGTGGGTCCTTGGACTTGCTCGTGAATCACAGAGGGAACGATTTAATCCAGGCTGTTGTGCTCCTGCCTGTTCAAGATGGCTGCTGGTGTGTCCCACGATGCACCGGGTGGGTAAAGCGTGTCTTAGCCCCACTCAGTGAGTAAGACTCCAACTTACCAGGACCCTTGATTAATGGCAATGGTAGCCCTCCGCTAGTGGAAGGAAACCTCGTCTTTTCTCCTTTCCTTCTGCATCTTGGACTCTAGTCTTAGACATGGATGCTGGTATCAGGGACTCAGAATGGTGGCTGGGGCACTGAAGGACACTCACACATCACAATGAGATGAAGTACGATGTGACTTAGTGACAGGGGCACAGATCTGGGTTCAGACTCACGTGGGTTTAGGATCCCGAGTCGGCAGGTTCAACAGGCTTAGGATTGACTGGTTTGAACAACTTCATTGGGCTCTGGGGTGTCGGGCTGTCCTAAGTGTCTCGTACCTGGCCACGGATCGATTAGCACAAGGGGAGGTCACCAGGAGTATAAGAGCTCAGTAAAGGAGGTGGTTAGGGGCTTGCGTTTTGGATTGGTTGGTTTGTATCTGGAAGATGTGCTTGCAGGGGAGTAGATTACTGTCTCTGGAAATGAGCCAGCCCTGGGAGGGGCAGTCTCTCTTGGGTCAGCAAGGCCTCAAGATGTCAAAGCATCGTAAAATGCAGAAAATAAAAAACATGATTAATATAACTATCCTTGGACATAGGCATTCTTATACCCGTGGGGTTTCCAGATGAGTTTGCATGATTTATGCCTATTTGTAATACAACTGAAACCGTGAAGTTCAATGAGATGGTTTTAGCCACCAAATAATCATCTTCAAAAACAATTGCAGGTACAAAATATATGCAAAAATCCCCAATAGGTTTCTTATAGAGCAATAAAAATCAATAATAAAATAAAATTAGCATAGAATTCTGATCACAATAAAAATATAAAATACCTAGATATAAGCCTAATAAGAAATGTGTATATGCTATGTTGTGTGAAATTAGAAATCTTTATTGAAGGATATAATAGGTAAAAAAATGCAACTCATGTTTTCAGTATTGGATACATGCCAATTTATCCCAAATTATATAAATATTATGCAGTATCAATTAAAATATTAGCAGAATTTTCTTCATTAATTGGCAAGATACTAAAATTCATCTCGAGGAATAGATATCTGGAAATATTCAGGGATTTTTTTTTGAAAAAATGAGCAATGAAGGGATTTGTTCTAAGTGACTAAGAAAGTGTGTCTACTTGACAGAAATATAGAAGCGTTTACATATTATAAATGTGGTATTTCAAACCAGAGAGAAGGGTTAATCATACATTAAAAGGTGGTGGAAAATGAGCTAACTTTAAGGGAAAAAATAAAGCGAGATCCCTACTTCGTACCTTATTCCAAAATAAATTTCATATTGTTTAAATAGTTATATAAAAAATAAACAAATAAATGCAAAATTTATATACAAATATTAAAACATATAGGTGAAGGTTCCATTCTCTTGGAAGAGGGGAAGACCTTTTGGAATTTGAATAAAAGCCAGAAACCATCAAGGAAAACACCGTTGGATTTTATTACACACAATTTATAAATCTGCAGAGCAAAGGAGAACAAAGTCAAAGGACAAAAGTCGCAGTAAGAAGATTATTCGTGGCATATATATCTTTACCATTTACAATGATGGCATGGCAAATTACTCCAATGGGGGAAAATGAGCAACATATCTAAATATGCAAATTCACAAAAGAAAAAGTATGAATGCTTAAGAAACATCTAAACTTAATATTAATGAAATCTATTAAAAATGAGACAGTAATATGATAATTTTTTCTGCTCACATATTGTCAAAAATTTGAAGATGGCTAATGCTCAGAATTGGTGAGTTTGCGAGGAAACAGGCATTGTCATGCACTGCTTGTGAAAGCAAACAGATCTTTTATTTTTTTGGTAATGTGAGTCAAAATCTTTAAAAGATCTATATCCCTTGAAACAGCAATTCCACATCAAGAAATTTACATGAAAGAAATAGTAAGAGAAGAGCACTCTTCTGTCTGTAGAAGGATCGTTTCCACATCTTTAAATTATTTTTTAAAATAATAATGAACAAATGGAAACAACCTAAGTGTCCACTGATAGGGGATTAATTCATTATCTCTAGTACTTTTATCTAACAGAATATTATGTAACTGTTAAAAATTATGATGTGCATTAGACAAACGCATACACTCACATCTAAGATCTACACATTATAATTATAATTAGAAGAAAGAAGGTCACATAATACAATCAAATACCTAAAATAGTATGCATAATACAATCCCGTTTTAGTAAGAAATAATGTCCTTTTAAGGAAGAAAGATCTAAAAGATTAGACACAAAATTGTCAATAATCACTATTTCCAGGTGATGAATTAAATATGACTTTTATTTTCACATATATATATGTATATTATATATATACGTCTCCTGAACTTATCACAAGGGACATGCATTTTTATAATCAGAAAAATACTATAAATCTGTTAAAAAGTAATGTCTCAGCTGTTTTGCCCCTTAGCAGGGGGCATTCATATGTATGGTATGGAGGGTATGGAGGATGAAGCTGGGTCAAACGATTTTCAGTTTCCTGCCCTCGATTCCGGTTGCCATAGGCTGAAAATGAGAAAAATTCCTTTGCAGAGCATTCCTTGCTTTGACCTTCACTGTTAAGTGAAATTAGAAGGCCTGTTGAAAAGAGAATGTTTTCCCTCCAAGTTTGCTATAAATATTTAAAGTGGAAAATATGGATTATGTCAAATGTGGTTGAGGAAACCAGCACAGAAAGCCCAGGGTCTGTGCAGACACAAGCGTGGGAGGAGGGCAACCGAGGAGGAGGCGTCCGTCAGAGAGCTCAGCATACTTGGGGCTGCTGCCACAGATCGATGGTGCTGATGTTGCAGAGATGACAGGCCTTGCTGCACAGCCTGAGTCTTATTAGCTCCACCATCGGGGTCCAAGCTTTGGGTTCAGGAGGGTTGTATGTGATTTATTATGTTTAAAACTCAAGCAGAGAAGGAGGACCTCCTCACTGGCGTAATTATCTTCTGGGGCCTCTAAGAGGGTGATTCCTGCTCATTAAGTGGCATTTGCTCCCCTCAGCAATCCAGCCTTGGTGGCCATCTATCATGCAGATATATGAGCACCTTCATGGGGTCTCTGCTTCTCCCAGGCCAGGAAGACACAGAGACATTAAACAGCTCCCATGTCCACCAACCCACCCAGGTATGTTCAGAGATTAAATGCCCCCCAGACTTCCAGTTCAGCCAGGTTTCCAGGACTCTGGGTGTGGCTATTTTCCCCTATGGAGAGCTAAGATGCTGGGACGTTGGAAGCAGAGTCAGAAAGAATAACAAGATTGAATCACACCATTCATCCATTCATTCATCAAATATTTATTGGGCATGGACTATGAGCCAGGCATGAGAACTTCAGAGACGACTGAGGTTGTGGTCCCTGCTGTCAAAGGGGTCACAGTCTAGTGAGGGAGATAAATACATGAACCAGTAATTATAGTACCATCGGCTCTGTAGGTAAAGGAAAGGCATACAAAGTGTCATAAACCTACGGAGAAAGAGGAGGCTAGATGTGCTTTGGAAAAAAAGTGGCGTCAGACAAGCCTTCCTAGTAGAAAGGATTTTGATCTGGATCTTGAAACATGAATAAAGTTCACCATGTTGAAAAGAAAGACTGGAGAGAGGTTGCCAGGACATTAAAGAATGAGAAGTGTATGCAACAGGTTGAGACACTGAAGTCCATCACCATGTTTTGAACATACCAGAAACTCAGTAGATATTTGTTGAATGAATGACTGTGCAAACGAAGAAATGATAAATGTGTGTGAGGAAAGAGGTTGATGAAGCTGAAGCATGGAGTGTTTGAGGAGGGGATTTGGAGAGTGGAGGCTGGCAAGGAAACTCAGGGGCAATTTCTGAACTGACTTGAATAGTTTCCTAATGAATTGAACTTTTCCTTGTTTCATAGCTTTTTCAACTCTTGATCTAAATAAAACTAGACGTGGGAAATCCATGATGTTGAAACAGCTGCATTTTTCAGGTTCTCTTCTTGTCTAAATCTTCCACATCATCCAGCCAAAATTCTCTCCTAAAGATTTCCAAATGACCTGACCCGGGAGACTGAAATTGCAGGTTGTATCAGTTAGGATGAGCTAGGTTACATGTCATAACAAACATTCCCAAACCTTAGTGCTTAAAATGACAAAGATTTATTTCTTGCTTACATTCCCTGTCATTCTCAAGTCACTGCGCTCATTTAGAGATGCAGTCCTTAAATGTGTGCACCTGGAAGTGGCACAGCCCGCTTCTGCTCCTATTTCATTGGCCACTGCAAGTCACATGGCCTTATGGGGGCAGAGAAGGGGACTCCTCTACTTTGTGCCGGGGAGGAAGAGAACCAAAATATCGGTGATCAGTGCCAAAGATCACCCCAGAAGCCGAAGAGCATATGCCACTAATTGGCTGTGTTATTTTAGGCACTCAACCTCTCTGAACTTCTTTTTTCCCCTTTCTTTTCAGTAAAAAGAAGTATAGAACTTAAAAAGCGCTCTTTCTCTCTCCCTCCCTCCCTAAAGATGAGGATGCAATGGGGCGGGACTAAGCACAAAGGAGTCAGGTTCTTTCTTAGAGCACAAGCAGACCTCCCAAGGAGCCTGGGAGTCAGGAACGAAACTTAACCTCAGAGTCTATAAAAAATTTACAGAATTGCAAAGTACCAAGCAAAAATATAAAAGAGTTCTCTGCACTCCGGGAAATTATTGAAGCCATAAAGATTCCTGCTCTTGCAGATGAGACAGTTGGTGAGTGGAGCAGAGCAAATCAATAATGTCATTCTTCTCGCCCGGATCAAAATACTGAAAGAAATAGCTGGAAAGTGAGAGGGGTACAGAGTCCATCTCAGTCAATCACTGTGCTGGGTAATGCCATAGTGGAGCACAGCCTAATAGTCTGGCCTGGAATTTTAAAAGCCAAGACAGCGTTTAATCAAAATTTGGAGCCACTGTGGATTGTAAAGGATAATTACTCAGCACTCTGGCAGGGGAGAGTCCTGGAGAAAAGATGTGATAGGGGGTTGTGCATAGTCAAATGAACGCTGGTTTCATGACTAGGAAGAATTCTCAGGTAAGACAGGGGCAAGAAGACTTTCCTTTTGGAGGACTGAGGAACTAGGCATCACAAGGCGATACCTGTAAAAGATTACCTGTGCCTTGCTCAGTGTGGTATCTATCCTCTGCCTTAGCACAGGGCCAGGCACGTCCTTTCATTCATTCATTCATTCATTCATCCACCTGACAAAATTTATTAAACATCTGTTACATGAAAGGTACAGTTTTTTTTTTTTTTTAAGAGCTGGGGTACAGCAATGAACTAGAGGAACAAGGTGTCTGCTCTCCTGGAGCTTACATTATAGTGAGGAAGACAGATCATAAACAAGAAAATAAATGTGATCTTATCAGATAATGGTAAATGCTATGAAGACAATAAGTAGAGACACGAGCAGGAGGTCTAGGATGCCCTAGGATGTTCAGGACTTTTCTGAGAGGAGACATTCAAGCTGAGACCAGAAAGATAGAAAGATCCAGTCATGATATGTACAGAAGGAGGAAAGCGCCAAGCAGAGGAAACAGCAAGAGTCAAGGCCCTGAAGTGGGAGCACACGTGGCATGTTTGAGAAACTTCAAGAGGGCCAGTGATGGGAAGCCAGTGGTGGAAGCAGAGGGCAGAGGGGTGTGTAGGAACTAGAGAATGTAGAACGTTATAGGCTATGGTAAGACACACAGTGGGTGCTCCATAGGTGTTTGTTGAATGACTGACTAACCAACAGACTGAAGTGACTGAATGCAGTGATTTACCCGGGGTTGTACACATATTTGATGGTTATGAGGAAACTTGAACTTGAGATGCAGTCTCGGGCCTTTCAATAAAATCACAGTAATCCCTGGTGGATTGGAAGTAGTAGATTTTGGTACGATAAACATAATATTTTACATTTATTGAGTCCTATATTCACACACGTTTGGCTTTCCCATATCTCTGTAGATATCTATTATCCTTTTTTTTATAGATGAGAAAACTGAGGCTCAGAGAGTTTGAGCCACTGACCTAAGTGATCACCAGCAGAGAATGGTTAATGGATTGGTGATCTCCTGATAGACAATATTTATTTTACTCATTGCTGTATTCCCAGCTCTCGGCACAGGACCCGATAAATAGCAACCACTCACATTTTGTTAAATGAACAAATAAATCTGTATTTTAATGGAAATGAAATCATATTATACAATTTGCTTCTGAACATACTTTTTCTCACTGTAATTATTTTTCACCATGAGTCAAAGTCTGCATTGTCATTTTTAACGACTGCATTGTATATCCTTGTCTAGATGTATCTCTATTTATTTTACCAATCCCCTATTATTGGATATTTGGTTGTTTACATATTTTTACTGTTGCAAACATTTCTGCCAGCAAAAGAAATCCTTGATCTGACATCTTTACACATCTGTCTGATTTTGTTCTTGAGGTAGACCCCCTGAAGTGGAAATGCAGGATGAAACAGACGCCTATTTTAGAAGCTTTGGAGATGCAAACGCGAATGCCCTTTGGAAAGGCTGGGTCCATTTCAGCATGTTCTGTTTGGGATGCTACCCTTGAGGGGCGTGGAAAAACTGCTGTGTGTTCAGAAGGCAGGACTGGAAAGCAGCTTGGTTATGTGAGTAAAGAGAAAGAGAGAGAAATCCCATTTAGGCTGGGAGAGAAGCAGTTTGGGGCGGGGGGAGCCCCAAAAGCCGTCTTCAAAGATCTGGAAGCCTGAGAGTCTGACTGCAGAAGCCGAAGCACACAAAGCTTCATGAGCAGTGGTCAGTGTCAAGCTTAAACAGCAGTGGCTCTCGGAGAGTGGCCTGGGAGCACTCAGGCAAGGAGGCATTCATGCAGAAGAAAAGTCCTCCTGGAAGCAGCCGTCAGCTGGAAACACTTGTCACTCGAGTAGTTTCAGTGAATTGACTTTGTGGGTTTTTTTCCCACTTCCCTTTGTTTCTCTGGGAAGCAAACTGGGTGTGTAGGATGAGAGTGGTCTTTGGGCCTGACCTGGGTATGAATCCAGACTCTGTTTACTCGCTGTGTGGCCTTGGGTGATTTCCAAACATTTCTGAACCTCAGTTTTCACATCTGTTCATTGGAGATAAAAACACCTGCCCCACAGGATGTCTAGAGAATTAGATGAGATTGTTTCCATGTGTATAATCCAGATGGTGAGAACATGAGGGCCCACCAGGTTAAGCCCCTTACATCCCAATGTGTCTCTTCAATTATTTCTGGGAGCTTCTTTGGGGACCCTTCTGAACCGGCAGTGTTTCTATCCCCGTCTCCTCCTCAGGCCGCCACAGTTCTGCCTCCTTGGCAAAGTCTTTTGGGGGTCAACACTCTGGTGACCAGAGCTGTCTTCTGCTGATGGCCCCATGTGAGTCTGGCCTCAGGGGTGGGACATTGTTCTCATTCATTCATTCAACACACAGCTATTGAGCACCTATGTGCCAGGTACTGTACTAGGTGCTGGATATTGAGGAGCCAGAAAAACTGGACGTGGTTCCTGCCCTTGTAGTACTTACAGTCTAGTGGGGGAGAAGATACTGATCTAACAATCCCATGAATAAATATATAATTACAAACCGTGACTATGATAATTAGGGGAGTTACGAGAGAGCATCAGGAAGAAGCTACTGAGTCTGGGGGGTGAGGGTCAGGAGAGTCTGGGAGGGTTATCTTGAGGAAGTGACATTCTAGATGATAGCTCCAGGTAAGGAGTGTACAGGTGGGGTGGTGGGGGCAGTCATTCCAGGCAGAGAGACAGTGTGTGCAAAGGCCCTGAGGCAGGAAGGAATGTGGCTATTTGAGGAATTGAAGGAAGGCTAGAGTGGCAGGTGTACTTCATCCTAACCGTGGGGCAGGCGCTTTGCCTTCATTCCTGACATTAGAACAGAGACCAAGATGTAACTGTTAACAAGATTTTATGGACAATTTGGGACTAGTTAAAAAGAAGCAAGATAAAGAATACTTTACAATGACCAAACAGGTCCAGATGTGTCCTCAGCTTCCCTTAACTGCCTGGTTTTGTGTCTCTCTCTCAGCCTGCTTCTCTGTAGCTGGGCCCGAGTTTCTTTTTTCCCTCACCAGAAATCCTCAGGCATCGCTATGCTGTGGCGTCCAGGCCCAGCGGACCCCCAGATCAGAGAGAGGAGATGCTTTTCCATCTCTCTCCTATAAGGTCTATTTTCAGAATCCTTACTTCCTGCTCCAGGATTGACTGCCCTCTGGGAGGCTTGGCTGTGGGAACATCCCTTCTCTTCAGAAGAAACCCCACCCCCACCCACAGGGGTGTGATCTGTCCCTGTCACACGGATAGCCTAATCCCACATCCCGTCTTTTGGGTTATTTCATATTAAGTAAAGTTGGACATGAGGCATGGACATCCCAGTCCAGGTGAGGCTGTACCTCTCTGAGAACATTTCACTTTCAGCCTCTTCTTATCACAGGTTCAAAACTCTTGGGCCCAGCCTCATTTAGGATCACCTTGTATGGCACATATTGCTGGTGGTGCCCCTCTATCCATTACCCTCTTCTTCTATAGTAATGGAACCTCTGATTTCTAACTGGGTCCATGCCACCTGGACTAAAAACTACAATTCCCAGCCTCCCTTGCAGGGGGCATAGTTATTGACTAAGTTCTGGCTAATGGGAAATGAGTAAGCTGTGCCATCTATAAGTTCATGTCTTTAAAAGAAAGGGGCATTCTTCTTCTCCATTCCTCTTCTTAGCTGGCTGGAATGTAGCAATGCGCCATCTTGGACAAGGCAAATGAGGGCAACACCTAAAGATGGCAGAGAAACAAGATAGAAGGAACCTGGGATTTCTGACATCCTGGAGCCCTCATACCAACCTTGGACAGCTTACTCCTAGACTGTTAAATGAGAGAAAAATAAAATTTAATGTCATTTAACCATTGAAATTTGGGGGCCTCTGCTTTAGTAATCAAACTTATATCCTGAATACTATAATTTATCATTGTGTAAGATCCATGGCACACAGTAGGTGCTTACTAAATTGTAGCTATCACTTATTTCTAGAGTTCTCCAGCTGACAGTGGTGATTGAAACTGCAGGCACTTAGGGATTGTTCTTATAAGGATAACCTTTAAAGGAGGTGCCTTAATGGAGATGGAGCAATACTGGATTAAGATAAATCTTTATGGAAAAAAAATAAATGCAAAAGACAATAATACATTTGGTAAATCTGTGCAGATGCACAAGACGTATTTTCTGACGTTATGGGGATTTAAATGTGAATTTCAGCTGAAGCAAAATGAAAGCATTGATTCTCTTCAAGGAGAATGGGGCTGGGAGGGAGGAAATTGTGGAGACTGGAGGCTCTTTAACTTTAAGGTGATCAGCATCCTTTGTGCTGCATCTGATGTCATAGCCCAGAGCACGTCCTACTTTCCCCCAACAATAAGTCTTGAAGCTACGAAGCCATGTTTCTGTTTGACCTCTTTATCAGTCTGGCAAACAGGCATGGCAAGAGCTAAGATTTGTCTTATAGGCTCATTGTCCCTCAGAGAAGGAGAGAGGGAGGGAATTGGGGCAGCCTTTGAGATTTTCATTGGTTTCCCAAGGAGCCAAGCACATCAAGATGGCACTGAACCTCTAGAATGGCTGAGCCATCACCCCACATTGTAGCCCTCTGTCCTGGAGGCCTTCCTGTGGGGGAGGAACCCCAAACTTCCAACAGGACCACTGCATCACAGACAAAGCTGCTTAACTCCACTCTCAGCAGATAAGTGCGTGGGTTTTGGATTTAGAAAGACCTGAGCTTGCATTTGCACTCTGCAACTTCCCTAACAGGTGTGTGAATTTGGACATGTAAATTCACATTTTTGAGGCTAAGTTTCTTCGTTTGTAATATAGGACCGATATCTTCTTTGGATCACTGGCGTTGGTGCTTATTATTAACCTCCAGCTTGGCTTGGAAAAATAGAGTCCCGAGATGAATTGATCAGCTCATTGAAAATAAATATGCAAGCTTCATAGAAGATATGAAATTCAAGTACACAGCAAAATCCATCATTGATCTGCCCCGTGGGAAATCAGGAGGGAACGGGCGCTCGACCTCGCAGAGGGAACGGTTTCCAGCGCTGATGCTATTGCTGACTTGATGTTTGATATTGACTGTGTCCTTCCTATCCTGAGGACCTCTGTTTCCTCATCTCTTAAACCCCTTCCATAATCTCCGTGGTCCAGCAAAAGCTGGGGGTCAATGGCATGACTTGGTCATGGTCCCAGAGAGAATCTGCAAAGGCCAAGCCCAGAATCCTGGTCTGGAGCTTTTTCCAGTATGTGTAACAACATCTCACAAACACCAACTTAGCACTCACTCCACGCTGGGTGTGGTGGCAGGTGTTACGGGTACAAAGATGGAAGAGCAAGGTCCCTGCCCTCAAAGGGCCGACAATTAGCTGGTGTGACACAGACACAAATGAGGTCGTTTGCCAATGCCCCAGAAATTCTTCCCCTACTCATCCTCACTCCACTTGTAAGGAGAAGCCCTGTGATCCCAGGACAGGCCTGTGGTTCCCAGAGCAGCCGCAATCTCATGCCTTGCCTCCTGCTGATCCCTGCAGCTCTGCTCTCTCTCCACCTCTGGGCCTTTGCACGTGCTGTTCTGGCACATGGGACCCTCTTCTTCCTTACCTGCTCCCTTGGCTCACTAATATTTCTTGGGTACTGTACTACGTTAGGTGCTTTATTTTAACCATCTCTTTAAAGCCTAACAAATACCTTATGAAATATGGACTATTTTTATTCCCATTGGGCAGTTGAGGAAACTGAGGCACAGAGAAATTTCATTAACTCACTCAAAATACAGTTAGGAAGTGGCAGATCTGGGATTTGAACCCAGCGAGTGTGGATGGCTGTGCTCTCAGCTGCTGAACTATTCAGCAGCTATTTCCTCTGTCTGTGTTTCCATCAGCCTCCTCTTGGGTAACTTGGACACGCCCAGGCCCCCCAACCTGAGTCTAACGCGGTCATTACTAACAGTGGTAATACCTGTTTCACTGGCTGACACCCCATCTGTGCGATAAAGGCCTTCGGGTTCTCCCCATTCTAGCAAAGTCTCACCCAGGTTTTGTTGCGAGGCCCAAGGTGGTTTCACATGAGCTCTCAAATGATTCTTTCAGGATGTGTCTGCTCCAGGCCCCTTAACAGGGGTCACCTCTCACCAGCTTCTGCCGGAACCACCTTGATGATGTTGATATATATGTCAGAGTGGAGTCACCCAGCAGTTGCTCGAAGCTGGAAATCCATAACAATGACAACATCAAAACACAGCCAACATTTAGCAAACACTTTCTATATGCCCAGATAAGCACTCTCCATGTAGCAGCTCATTTTCTCTTCACAGCAAACTTAGGAGGTAGGCATTATTCATATATCCATTTTACAAAGAGAAAACCGAGGCCACACAGGGGGAGCGACTTGCCCAAAGTCAGCTGGAAAGAAGCAGAGACGGGATTTGAACCCAGGTGGTCTGGCCCAGAGCCTGCAGCCTGCCCCACTGGGTAGTGCTGCATTCCCACCACCTTTCCTGAGTGGAGGCCGCACTGTGTACTATGGTGAGATGAGTCAAATGCTGCCCTCCCCCTACACGTGCCCCAAGTTGTCCTCCGGCCTCCAAAGCTGTATTCTCAGGGCCCCTTGAGTCTCACGGACGCTCTTCCAGTGTCTCTCTCCTCAGGGCTCAGACCGCCGCTTTTTTCTCCCACCTGCACCCGTGTCAATCAACTCTTACGTTTGGATCACCTTGATGCTGCTGGCCTCTGCACCCATCAGACCCGCAAGATAGCCCGAATTTTCTTTCTCTGATAGAACCCCTGTTACATCAAGCCAACAGACAGACAAACAACAACAAAAACTCTTACAGGATCTGCCCTCTTGACTGATCATTTTCCCAGTGTCCTCTCTCTTTGCATGGAGGCTGGAGCCTGCCGGAGAGAATATTTATTTACCCAAAGCTCTGAGAACCTCGCCTTCAGTCTGCTTTTATTTCCTCTTTCAAACGGGCATTGTTCAACCAGATAAATCAGAGATTGACTTTCGAAGCTAAAATTATATCCTAGGACCAACTCTGATTTTATGCTACAAAAGATCTCTAAGGAGAGCGGTGGCGAGCATTTCATTTTCTCCTGGGGTAGGAGGGGGACAGGGGCTGAGAGGGTCTAGCCCTGAGGTTTTCACTTGAAGGTCAACTCTGTCACTCGGGGAAGTCTTTGAAACGAAAGCAAAGCTGAGCAAAGTGCGGCGTCGTGGCAAGGCAGGAGATGAAGTCCTGGAAGCTTTCTGTAAATGCTCCTGACCTGCAGCCCAAGCAAACGTCGACTCACCATGATCCTCAACACCGTGATAATGAAATTTAGAACCCGAAACGAGGGTTTGTCAGGAGACACCTGGCAGGATCTAGATGCTGGGCTCTGGAGCTCAGGTTTCGAGGCCCCGGCAGCTGGGAATGGTGGTAGGGGTCCAGCACACTTGGCGGGGGCCGCAGTTTCACAGGGGGCCAGGGACGCTTCTGCACGATTGCACTCACTTCACCTTTCTCCTGCACTTCCAGTGGTAAAGAATGTGTTACTTCTTCCCACACCATTTTGCCACAATCAATTTCATCAACTGTTCCCCGCTCAAACCTCTGCCAAGAAGAAACTACTTTAGAATCATTGGGTGAAAAATTAAGCTCAGTTGTTAGTCTGAAGGCTGGCAAATTTCACCGTCTCCCCGCAGACAATACATCAAACACAGCTACAAATGGGCTTCAAACACAGGCATAATGAATCGGCCACGCACTGAGGACTTGGAGCTGAGACTGCAGCTCAAACTGAGTTTTACACGCATTTTCCTCTGCCCTGTTTGGGGCATTTTCTTACAAGCCTTGCTGGAGACTCTAGAAGTGAGCTGTGTCTTAGGGCATCAAAATCTTCTGGACTCTCAAATGTTTATCGTATGACCAAGCAATTCCACTCCTGGTTAATTACCCCAGACATTTGGAGGCGTATGTCCATGCCCAAACCTGTGTGTGAAAATCATGGCAACATTCTTCATAATAGCCTAAAACTGGAAACACTACAAACATCCACCAGCTGGCAAATGGTTACACAAAACTTACTGAACCGTACACTTGCAATGGGTAAATTTTACAGTATTTGCGTTATACCTCGCTAAAGAGACAGGACAATTTAAAAAAATCCTCTGGCCCTCCTTCTCTCTTCCTTCCTTCATTCTGTGCTTTCTTCTTTTCTCTCTCTCCCTCTCTCTGTTCCTCTCCAAACATTTGCTAACCCTCAGAAGTGCCCCTGGCCCTATGCTGGGCTCTGCAGTCATTCATGTGTCCATTCATTCAGCACGTATTTATTGGGCATCTACTATGTGCCAGGCACTGGCTTGGGGGTTGGGGAGATAGTAGTGAATAAAATCAAGCCCTTGTCTGTAGGGAGCATACATTGCAGCGTGACAGACAGACAGACAAATATAAACGTCAGGTTAGGAAGCCATGAGTGCTTTGAACAGAGAAGGACTGGAGAGGGATGGTGAGGCTTATTTTGGATAGGGGCAGGCCAGGGAAGGCCCAAGGAGAGCACTTGAGCAGCAGCCTGAATGAAGCCAGGGAGTGAGTGCATGGCTCTCTGGGGGAAGGGCAGACGGAGGGAATGGCAAATAAAGAGACTAGGAGCTAAAACGAACTAATACTATAGTGGAGGAAACAGAGCTGTAAAGGTAATAGCTATAAGGAACATTTATTGAGCATTTACTCTGCTAAACACATTTTTTAATCCTCACTGTAACCACGAGGTAGATGTATGATCATCACCATTTTACGGATGGGAAAATTGAGGCCCCCCCCAAGAGAGATTAAGCCACTTGCCCAAGGTCAAGCGGCATATGATTGTACAAGGCTGGAGCATGGGATCTGGGACACGAGTTTGGAGAGGGAGGTCAAGGTCAGATCCTGGAGGGCTTTGTGTGCCTGGCCAGGGGTTTGGAACATACTAGAAGCCAGTGTTTCCCTAAACAGTGGATGCATGGCGCAGGGGCTGAGCATAATCATTATAGATGAAACACAGGCAAGCACTTTTAGTTAAATGGTTATGGATTTCTTATCTATTTATATTAATGTGTATTAGAAAAATATATGATTAGGCCGTCAAATCTGTGATTTCACAGATATTGCTTAGGCTGGGAGAAAAGTTTTTAAAAACAGTTGATTGAAAGAAAGATGTTATATCATTAATACTATAATTGGAAGATTGTTCATGCTGTATTGTTGGCAATATCAAAAGATTAAGAACCACGTAACGTCCATCAACTGCTGGAAGAATGGGGTAACGCAGCCTTGAAAAATGGGGAAGCTTTTTATCTTCTGCTATAGAACAAGTTTGAGGGTGTATTGTTAAGCCATAAAAGCAATGGGCAGAACATTAGGTCTGATGTGCTTTCATTTGTGTTTAAAAAGGATGTGTGTGTGTGTGTGTGTGTGTGTGTGTATTGCTTGTATATGAGTACATTTTGTCTGGAAGGACATACCAGAAACTGCTAGCGGTGGTTGTCTCTGGGAAGGGGAGCTGGTTGACAGGGTGGGTGGAGGAGTTTTTGCTATATACCCTTTCATAGCTTTGCATTTTGAACCACATAAAATGCTTTCAAAGTAAAGTTCAATTATTCAATATTAATGAGTGTAGGTCACATACATAGTGACAATCTTCATGGCGGGACATGCAAGTCTGGTGTCTGAGACCCATGTGGCGGGCAACGGGGAGTCGGAAGAGCTGAGCAGGCGAGGGGAGTTTCATGATGGGTTTTACTGAGTTGATCAGTTGTCTGCGGTACTTGGCATCATTTCTTTCCTTCCACCCTCTTTCACATCTGTGTTCTCATTTTATTTTCATAAGAATCCTATGGGATGGGACCCCTCGGCAAAAGTGAGACTGTCAATCAGAATGTGTATCTGTGATTCAGGCCTGAGCCACCCCCGCTGTGTGAGAATGGTCTGAGCTGGCTGGATGCAGTGACCATGACACTGCAGTGCCAGACCTGGGTCCAGGCCCACAGCCGCCTCTTACTTCCTGGACAAGCCTAGTCAAGAGATTTACTTCCCTCTCTTGACCCTCAGTTTCTTCATCTGTAGAATTGAGATGACAGCACTACCTCTGTCCCAGGGTTATCGTGCGAATGAAATGAAGCAACACACGTAAAGCTCTCAGCAGAGTTCACGGAAGAGATTAAGGACGCGACAGATCTCAGCCATGGGGTCACGGCAAGCCACAAAAATTTCCTCTGAATCAAGAAACATTCGAAGACTTACTGGAGGTGCAATGGGGGGGATAGAAAAGAGGCTTTATCCTTGAGGGTTTTGCAGTTTGGTTAGAAATTCCTAACATCCTCCTGAAAACAAAACGTGAAACATACAAACCAAAAAATATGCAGTGCTGTGTACCATTAGCCAGACAGGAGGTTAATTGGGAGCCTGTGGACAACTGGTGAATCACAGAGTGCCCACGTGTCCCCTCCCAATGTCTTCTTTGGTCTTTCTGATGTGTCAAGGAGGAAGTCTCGGTGAGTGCTCATATGGCTTCAGTGCCCTTCCAACATCAGCCTGTCTCCCTTTACAACAAAGGGAGAGACATAGTAGTTATTTTTTATTTACCTTTTATTTATGGCAGGTCCCTTCTCTAGGGCACATTTAAAGCATTATGTATTTATGGTTTTCTTATAATGGTATTAGATAAAAGTGTCCTTTTAAAATACACTTATAGAAATAAAAATGGAAGAAGGCGATGAAGTCAACTCAAGTGTTGGTCTTCCCCGGCTATGGAAAACATCACAGAGGTGGGCCACAAAGGACAGAAGGTGAGAGGGATCAGTGGTTCCAGCAGGTGCAGGCAGAACGAGACGCAGAAGTTCAGAGGATGGCCAGAGTGGTCAGACTTGGCCAGGAAATGTTTCCTGGAGGGGGCTCGGCTTGATCCAGGGGTTAAATAGAGGCCTGAGACAGAGTTCCAGGCAGGGAAGCCAGAGTGAGCACAGACGTGGCATGCTGTCTCCAGATGTCCCGGGAACACCCTCCTCACCCTTGTCCCCAGGTCTGGGTTCCAATGTCACTTCCTTGGAGAAGCCTTTCCTGACCTCACTCTCTGGCTGTCATATCCTCTTAGACCTCCTTTTGCTTCTTTTTGCTCATATGTATCCCAGTTTGTAATTCTGTATCTCTTTGTGTGATAATTGGATTAATGTTGGAGACTGTCAACCATCCCCATCACACTATGGGGCTGCCGTCTAAAGGTCCCGAATGCAAGGAGAACACATCTCTGAGCCTTTTCTTTTCTCTGAGCAAGTGGTATTCTGTGCCATAACCTATCTGTTTACTTGTTCTAATAGCTATGCTTTCAATTACTCATTGATGAAATAATTTAACGTTTCTCCCCCTAAAACACCTTCGGGTATACTGACCTTCCAGGAAGACACACCATCCTCACTCTGTGCCCCCCGCCCCGCCCCCACCGTGTGCCCCTCTTGAGCAGCATGTCGCTGGAAGCTTTCACATTTCTTAGCAGATTTCGCAGCTGTGATGCCAACGCGCCCAGGGACAAGGGCGAGGCTGCCTCTTGATTCTTTGGGTCTTTTCTCCCATTTCTCTTTGTTTTCCCAATTTCACTCATACCTTCTTCTGCTCTCAGTTCTTTCATCCACCTAAAAGCTGTAGGATCTGAGGGCTGAATCCTGTCGCCCAGGGGCCCTCAAACTTGAACCACATCAGAATCACCTGGAGAGGATGGGGCTTATAAACTCAGATTGCTGGCCCCCCCCCCCCCTGGAAGTTTCTGATTCAGTAGGTCCCTGGGGGCCTGAGATTCTGCAATTCTAACGAGTGCCCAGGTGACGCCGACGTTCTCGGCTCAGGGACTACATTTCAGAACCAGTGTGGTCATCTGAACCCTGGTTGCACATTCAAACACCTGGGGGCTGAAAGAAGCTGGATGTGCAGGCCTCCAGACCGACTGAATTGGAATCTCTAAATCAGAGGCTGAGTCACTCGTGTGTCTAAAGTTCCCTTGGAAATTCTAATGCTCTAAAGATCTTTAATTCTAATGCCCAGAGAGATTGTGATTTGCTCAAGGTCACACAGCAAGGTGAGGCAGAGGCAAGAGTAGAGCCCAGGGCTCCTGGCTCTTAGAACAGTGTCTTCCCAATATTCCATTGTGTACCTGCAGCTGCTAGGCTCTCTTACACATTAATGTATCTGACCCTCACTTCACGGGTGAGGAAACAGAGGCTCAGAGAGGTGAAGTCCCTTGCATGATGTGGGAGAGGTGGCACTGGCACCCAGGGCTGCCCGCCTTCTGGTGCTGCCTTCTCTGGGGACAGTATAGGACAGGCCTGGGCTTTGAAAGAAGAAACACTTGGACTTGCATTCTGGTTCCACCACTTGGTGGAACTTGGTGACCAGTGATCTTGGGTAAGTATCAACCCACCTGTAACCCTCAGCTCCTCGCCTGTAAAATGGGGCTAACGGTATGTCACCCTGGGGAAAGGAAACGCTCTGCTCCTACAGGACCCCGTGCCATCCCCAGCACCTCGCACCCTCGCTTCCTCACAACCCCAGTGATGTGTCCTCCGTAGGTCCCTCAGAGCCCATTCCAGCCCCCCGCCCTGGACGCTGAGATCATAGGAGAAATCCCACGTAGCCCCCTTATGCATCAGAAGTTAGCCGACAGAAGTCGTTTTAAGCTCCCATTCACACATCATCTCATTTAATCCCCACAGCCACACGCCAGGGAAGACATCCCCTCTCCTCATTTTCGGAGGGACACATTGACACTTGGGGGTCGTACAGCTAACAAGGGGCTGGACCAGAGGCAGGACCCGGGATCGCCTGACTGCGGAGCCCACGCTCTCAACAGGCCAAGTGACCCGCATGCGCAGGCAGATCTGCTCACTTTCAAAGAGCAAAACTTATCCCTTTTAAAAGGCATATTCATTTTCCAAACCAAAGCAGACAGCAGAAGGCTGGCACCCCCAGCGCTGCTAGGGAGCAGAGCTCGCTGCCTTCTCCTCGTGCCAGCCCCTCCCCAGGCCCCTTCTCCTTCTCTGTGGGGCCAGCTCGCACCCACAGCCTCTCAGACACTGACGGCGCCAGTCTGGATACAGGGAGCCTCGCCAGGCATTTGGGCTTGGAGTTTCTCGAAATCCCCTGGCTGCGCATGCGCGGGGCACCTGTGTAGTTCATGCTGCCCTCCCCTCCTCCTCCCTCCTGGAAAGTCCCACTCCCTGTGTCAACTTCTTGCTTTGCTCTGAAATGCTTCGCCCCCGCCCTACCCCTGCACTCGGAGGGGTCAGAATTTGAGAGAAGGTGGAGGTGACTGGGTGGGGCCCTCTCGATTGCACAGGTGGGACCTTTGGTGAAATCCGGTGGCTTCTGGACTAAAGAAAGAAGTTCATTACTTTGGAGCCGGGATTTTTTGCTTGCCATTCCTTTCTTCCCTCCTCCCTCCCTGTCTCCCCCTTCCCCTCCCCCTCCTTCCTTCCTGAACTGAAATCCTGACAAACTGCTCACCCTGATACATCCCCTTCAACTTGGACTTACTGAGAAATTCTCCTGCTGGGACCCCCACAGGGGAGGTGGGTAAAATCAAACTCCAGGCGCTCACCGACCTGCTCTTCATTGCCTTTCTTGCCAAAACCTCTTATGTCTTTATGCTGAGATGGCCACAAGCCTGGCCCTCCCTGAACAGGAGACTCAGCTCAATAATCATACTTCCGCTGAGGATTCTGGAGTGAGAGAGACCTGAGTTCGAATCCCAGACTGGTCCCTGCCCTTTGGTGTGACCTTGGCAATACACTTAACCTCTCTGAGACTCAGTTTCTTCAACAGAAAAATGGGAATAATATGCCTACCAGAGTTGTTGAGGGGACCAAACGGGATAGTAAGTACCTGGCACCCAGTAGGTGCTCAAGGTTCGTTCCTCTGTCACCATGCTCACGAAAACCTCCTCTCCATCTGGGCTGATGGCCAGACTCACTCAGTTGTGACTGATGACACTTTAAAATATTTACATAATGATTTCTACTTTTAAATATATTTTTATTTCTATTATCTTATTTAACGCCCACAATAACCCCCTGTATTAATATCCCTTCAAAGTCTGTTTTTCAGAGGAGGAAATTAAGTCTCAGAGAAGTTGCGTAACTTGCCAAGATCAAAAAGCTGGTCAGTGGAGGGCTCAGCATCCCACCCGATGTGTGAGAGCTCCAGAGCCTCTGGCCTGTCCTTTGGTAATGTGCTAACGCATTGTCCTGCCCTGGGGTACTTGCATTTTACAACAAGCTCAAAGAAGTGGACCTGCTTTCCTCCCCTGCTGCTTTTTCTCCCCTAATCCCCCCCGTACGTAGCTGTATATGTTTTAGTTGTGGGTCCTCCTAGTTGTGGCATGTAGGACACCGCCTCAACGTGGCCTGATGAGCGGTGCCGTGTCTGCGCCCAGGATCTGAACCAGTGAAACCCTGGGCCACCGAAGGTAGAGTGCGCGAACTTAACCACTTGGCCACGGGGCCGGCCCCAGAAGTGGTCCTTCTAATGGCAGTTCAGACCCTCGTAACCTGTATGGAGGCGGGGAGGGATTCCCTGGGGGTCCTGCAGTCCTAACAGAAGGGAGACCCCGCCTCAGAAAGCTAACAGGAAAAAACAGAGTCACGCTTTCAGGTCTGGAAGGAACCTCAGAGAAAATCTATTCCCTGCTGCCATCTTCTAGGTGATGAAGCGGGGTCCTAGAAAGGAACTTGAACCCAGGCCTTGTGATCCTTTCTGTGGGTCTCTCTGCATGACTGAGGGGAGAAGGTGACGCTTGGCTTCTGTACCTTGAGCCCAAGTGACAGCAGCCAGGAGGTTCCCTTCGCTCTCGGGGGAACCCCAACCTCCTTCCTTCCCTCATCGTCGAAGGAGCTGGGAGGAAGGCAGAAGGATCCCCTCCTGTCCGCCAGCGGACCCACTCCCTGGGCAGGATGTTCGGGGCTCAGTCAGGGGCTCCGGGGAGTGAGGAACGGTCCCACCCTCCCCCCACACTCACTCACACGCTCCTCACTTCAGGGGAGAGAGATGGGGAGGGAGTTGGCAGCGACTGGGAGCTCCATCTAAAGCCAAGCATCGATCAGGCTCTCTGTGTCGTCATGGTAACAGCTCTTCTGGTGGGGAGAGATCAGCTCACCACCACGAGGAGCCCTTCTTCGGCCCCCTCCCCTTCCCAGGCCGGCCCTCCCTCTCGGCAGCCCCCTGGCTCCCTGCCCCCCACAGTCCTGGTCACCTTTCCATCTGCTCTGGACCATTGTCCTGTGCTGTCCCTGCCCCTCTCCCCTCCATCAGGCTCCCCCACCCTTCCTCCTCTCCTCTTGTCCTCCCCATCTCTCCTCTCCCTGCACTTGGCTCAACCCTCATTGGCCAGTCTCTGTACTCTGCCCAGCAGCCATCACCCCTGCAGGTCTTGGGGCCACCTGTCTCCTGGGCACACACAGACGTGCAGAGAATGGGAGAAGATGGAATCTTTCTCTGAACTGGGGCGACTGAGGCAGCCTCTTCCTTCCAGGAGGCTGTTTTCCCCCCTGCTCTCCAGTCTGCAGCCTCCTCCAGGGGAGCGCTCAGGGTCACTGGACCACACCGTCTGCCTGAGAGAACCTGGAGGGAAACGAGCTCAGACTTACTGTCTGACGGACCTGGGTTCAGTTCTAGTCCTTGCTCTGCCACTTACTAGCTTTGCCACTTCTGGCAAGTGGCAACTTCTCTAAGACTCATTTTCCTCAGCTAAAAAAGCCAATAAAAGTATAGTAATGGCATCCACCTCAGTGGATGGTTGTGAGGATAAAATGAGACGCCAGTGGCAGTTCACGTTTATGGAGCCCTGCTGTGTGCCAGGCACTGTGCTAGGCCCTTCCTGTGTAACTCAGTTCTGTGAGGTAGCACATTCACAGATGAGGAGCTAATGCTTACAGAGATGTCGTGACCCAGCCAAGGTCACCAGCATGGAGTGCTGTAGGCAGTCTGTGATCCCAGGGAGATGGCGGCCATGGTTCTTGGGTTCCAACTCTGTCCTTTCTTGTCCCCAGTGTTGGGAAAGTGGCAAGCAGATGGCTTGGCACACAGTAGGTGGTGGATATATATCATGGCCTACCCGGACAGTTAACTAATTAAATCATTTGTTATGTATCTAACGTGTCCCAGGTGTTAGAAATACAATGATAAATTGCACATAATCTTTGTCCTTGAAAGGCTTAGAGGCTGGAGCAGGAGACAGATGTGCAGACAGGTCTGGGCAGTGCAGTGTGGGGGCCGAGCCAAGTTCTGGGCAGCTGGGCTTGAGTGAAAAGGTCACCTCCTCAAGGTCCCGGCTGTGTGACCTCAGGCACATCACTGCACCTTTCTGGATCCTTGGCTCCTCATCTATGCAATGGGGCTTTCAGTGGAACCTACCTTACAGCGTTGTTGTGAGAAATAAAGAAGAAAACGTACTCACGACCCAGCACAGTGCCCAGGATGGATTAAATACGAGTATTTTTAGTATCAGCCCAGTTACGCTGGAACCTGGGGGAGGAAGTGGTCAGTACTCTTAGGAGGAATCAGGAAAGGCTTCCTGAAGGTGGTGAGGCTCTTGGAGGAATGGCCGTTTGCCAGGTAGTCTGGGAGGGGCTGGTCATTGAAGGCAAAGGATTCAGCTGTGACAGGCAAGTGTGTGAGGAAGGGCACAGTGTGGACAGCATTCATGGGGTGTTTACCGTGTGCCTGGCGCTGCCTGGGGTCAGTGGTTCTCCTCCTGGCTGCGCATTAGACCAACCTGTGGAAGTTTCTGTTTGATCTGTTTCAATAGATCGGGCCCTATCCCCGGAGATTCATATTTAATTGGTCTGGGGTGGCCCAGCCATCAGCAAATTTTAAAAGCTCCTCAGGTGATGCAAATATGGATCCAGGATCGCGATGCTCTGGTCTAGGTGTTTTGGAAGTATTAACTCATTCAATCTTTATGACAACTCTATGAAGTCAGTACCAAGGCTTAGAAAGATTAAATAACCTATCAAAGATCACACAGCTCAAAGTCCTAAAGTTGAATCAAGGCAGATCTGACTCCAGGACTCTCTCTCTTAACCTCTAGGCTGTGGACAGAGAGGAGGGTGTTAGGTGGGAAAGTGAAGCCAGCGAGATGGAGAGGGTGGGGGGGCGGGATGGGTAGGCAATCGGAGCCATGTGGGCAGCTACTCTGATTGCCAGCTTTGTGTCCCAGCTTTGGTGCCAGGTATGGGTGCCATCTTCCCACAAACATTTCCTGTGTGTGCTTCTCAGGATCGGGACTTAGGCCACCTCATCCCTCGCTCCAGTCTTCACTGATTCGGGCACTCAGATATCAATATATGTATGAGGCACGGGGGGATCTTATTAAAATGCAGATTCTGATTCAGTAGGTCTGGGGTGGGGCCTGAGATTCTGCCTTTCCGACAAACTCTCAGGTGAAGCCCATGCTGCTGATCTGCAGACCACACTCTGAGCAGCCAGTGGACACAAAGGCAGGTATAACGTGCCTCCTCTGTCTGCGGGAGCCCATGTATTCTCGAACCTGGCGAGAGCTCCCTTCTTTCTGCCCTACGGGTGACTTCTGCCCCTCTGCATCCCATACAAGCCTCCGCAGGCTGCAAAAATGACCGGCTTTATTCGTGCCTAAGTGGCACTACAGTATTATCTCAGTAATGGTTCTCAAACCTTAGCGTGCATTAGAATCATCTGGAAGGCTTCTGAAAATGCAGATTGCTGGGCCTCATCCCAGAGTTTCTGGTTCAGTAGGTCTGAGGGGGGCGTGAGAACTTACATTTCTAACAAGTTCCCAGTTGACGTTGACGCTGCTAGTCTGGGGACCACAGTCTGAGAATGGCTGTATTACAGTAATATCTCCAGGACAGTATTTCCTTAACCATACCCATCATGGTTAGATACTCTGGCTTACTTGTTATCCCAATAAAAGAAGCATTCGGTACAGAGTCAGGATCCCTGGTCTCAAGTCCTGCCTGTGCCACCAGCTCCATTAGTGACAATATATATTATGGATTGGCTGCATATAATGCAATACAAAAGACAGATTTATTTTTGGATCATGTGACATAAAATGCAGAAGGAGGTGATCCAAGGCTGATGTGGTAGGTCCTGGATGTCATCAATATTCCAGAATCCTAACTTTCTGCCCTACTCTCTTTAACATGTAGCTTCTATCATTAAGGTGGCATAAAATGCTACCTCAGCTCTGGTCTTCATGATTGTGTTCCAGAAGAAGAAAAAGGAAAAAGGCAAAATGTATGCCTGCTAAGTCAGACCCTCTTTTGAGAAGATTTTCTAGAAGCTGCACCTAACAACTTCCTCCTACATCTCATTGGCCAGACATAGTCACATGACCATCCCTCTCTGAGAAGGAGGCTGGGAAATGTAGTTTTTGTTAACCTGGGCATATCACCCCCCAACAACAAAATCTGGGTTCTGCTTGTAAGGACAAAGAAGAGAGTGGCTATTGCTCAGTTAACCATCAGTCCCTGGGACAGTGACCCTGGGCAAGTGACTTCCCCTCTTGGGCTCTATCTCTCCAACAATAAAATGAAGTTGGACTTAATGATCAAAGGGATCCCATTCAGCTCCAAGGTTATCAGATTCCATGATTCTGTACCTAAATTTGCTTATCAGTGATGCTCAGGGAAAAGGAAAGAGGCCTGGTTATTACTCTCATGCAGGACTCCAAGCGTCCTCAGTCTGATGAAATGTCAGAACATATCCTGTACCTATCTATCCATTCATCCAGATACCTATAGAAAATATTTTCGAGCACCTACTATCTGCTAAAGTACTAAAGATACAGCAGTGAAGAAGACAGATGTGGTCCCCATGCTCCTTGCCCTCTTAGAGCTCACCGTTTAGCTTAAGAAGCAGACATTAACAAATACTGCTGCAAATGCTCAACCGAGAGCTCTAATGAAAGTGCATGTACTCCATGAGTGCTATGAAGTGCTATAAAGAAAATGTGGGGATGTGATTTAGATGGGGAGGCAGAGAAAAATCTCCCTAAGAATTTATTCTGAAGCTGAGACCTGAAGGGGAAGGAGCCAGCTATGCACAACATCAGAGGACATGCATTCCGGACACAGAGAACAGCAAGTTCAGACACATGCCCTGAGGCAGGAAAGAGCTGGGCTCATTCTAGGAAATGAAAGATGGCTGTGGTGTCCAAATGTCATTGGTGAGGATGAGGCTGACTTGCAATGAAGATGGAGCCAGAGCAGATAACATACCCACGTAGACCCTGGGTATGAATTTGGATTTTATTCTAAGGGCAGTGGGAAGTCATCAGTGTGTTTTAGGCAGAGGTGGGGCAAGGCTGACATGATCAGATCTTCATCTGTACAGCATTCTTCTGGGTGCATTATGAAAAACAGATTTTAGGGGATGGAGTAGAGGTGAAGAGCCCTTTAGGAGGCTATTATATCTGTCTGAATAGTAGCTGAACAGGGCTTGGACGGGGTGGTGATGAAAAGAGGTCTCATTGAGAGTTATGTGGTACATTCAGCTATCCATCCACTCATCCATCCTTTCATTCATCCATCCATCCATCCATCCACCTATCTCCCCTTCAACAAACATTTATAAATGTCATTAAATACCAGGTTCTACACTAGATGTCTTGGGTGAATAAGATGGTGCATTCCCTCTAGAGCTCACAAGTTAGAAGGGTAGAGAGAGACACACACACAAATCACCACAGTTCAGCACAGGCCATAACAGCAGTGAATTCCAAGAGGTGTGAGAAGAGACTCTCACCAGTGGTGATCTGTTTGCCTAGTGCCGCTGGGAGGTGAAAAGGCACAGTGCGATTCATCACTCTGGCTGCGAGGGTGAGGACTTTTTTGGGCCACAGTGAAATGAACACATTTGAGGGCAACAGCTACGCAAGGGGAAGTTGACAGCCTTGCAGATTAGCTTCGGGATAGACAAAAATCCCAGGGGGTGCTAGGAAATAGACACGTCCAGAACGGCTGGAGCTGTGCCATGAACCTATCCTATGGGATCTTTCTGCATGAGTTTGAAGCTTCCTTGTTGAAAGCCCATTGGTAACTTACTGGCTGGACTCCGGTGGCTATCAGTGAGAGCAGGACTGGCCATCTCTGCTCCAGGCACAAAAAAAACCCCTTCAAACCAGATACCAAGGCACTGGGAGCAGAGAAGTCATGGGACCGGAAGCAGATGGGTTCACACAGGCAGGACTCCATGACAGTCAGGGATGCAGATTCCGCAGTCCAACTGCCTGCATTCAAATCTTGCCTCTGCTGCCTGCTAGCTGTGTGACTTGGCAAGTTATTTGACGTCTCTGTGACTCAGTTTCCCCTTTTACAGGAGAATACAATTGTACCTTCCTTGGGAGGGTTAAAAGAATTAACATTGGTATGGTGCTCAGAGCAGTGCCTGCAACATGAGAAACACTATATGTGTGTTTGCTAACAAGGTCTGCCCTGTTTAGTTCTTTTGTTCCGATCTATAGACAGACTTTCAGGGGTAGACCATGTGCTCTCTGGCTCCCGGAGGACGGAGACCTGGGAATTGCATCCCAGGGGTAACCGTAGAATGTGCTGATATCAGAGGTTGTACGGTGTCTGTGGGAAATGTGTCATCTTTCTTCATTAAAGCAAAGTTCCTCGAAATGGTTGCCCCAGTGACCTTACTTCTTGTTCCTAGTAGCTTGTCACTCATTCCTGAGACTGTCCTGCCTGCCCTGTGCTCCAGTAGGTGCAAAGTATACCGTAGCGGAACAAGCTTGGGTTCTGGAGTCAGACTGGTTTCAAACTGCTCGGCTGTGTGCAAGTAATTTAACCTCTCGGAGCCTCAGTTGGTTTAACTTTAAAATGGTAAATAGTGCTGAGCTGGAAAACCCTGGAATAAGGTCACTGAAGCTTAAGTTCATCGTTAGTGGAGCAGACAAACTGAGGGCCAGAAGCAATAAGGATCAGAAAAACACATGACGTAATAGTTGACAGTGTGGGCTCTGGAACCTGACCTCCTGGGCTCAAATCTTCCAATTTTCTCTTCATTTCGGTTCCATTTGGGTCTGGAAAACCGTAAGCCCAAAGTGGTGGCCCCGCAGCTGGGGCAATGCCAATGTGTTCTCCTTTGACCATTGCTCCTGGACCTTCAGGGCATCTTACCAGCTCTGCTCTCCCACAGATGAAGGGTTATTATCCTCCCTTAGATTTCGTAACTGGGGCCCAAAGGACTTAAGAGCTTGGGCCCAGGAGGTCCAGCCAGTGCCATCTGCTGCAACGTCTACTCAACAAAGAGGCCACTCTTCGGAAAGTGTGAAGTGGATGAATGCTTGTATGTTGAGGTTCACATCCCTTTGTCTGGTTGTTGGTTTTTATTTTGGTGAAGAAGATTGGCCCTGAGCTAACATGTATGCCCATCTTCCTCTACCTTACATGTGGGACACCTCTACAGCATGGCTTGATGAGTGGTGTGTGGGTCTGTGCCTGGGATCCGAACACTTAAACCCTGGGCCACTGAACTCAACCCTATACCACTGGGCCAGCCCCTGGTTTTTCTTAAATACAAGGTACATATTGCAAAGAGAACTAACTCAGAATTTGAGGATCACTGTGAGCCAGGAAGAGGGATGACAGTTGACCCATTCAAAGTTTATAACCTTAATTTCCACCAGTTTCCTTGATGTTCTGTGCCCTAAGTAACCCTGGGTTCCAATCTCTACTCTGCCTCTTTCTAGCTGTGTTCTCTTGGACAAATTTCTTAACCTTGTCTGTATTTTCTCTTGTCTGTAAATGAGCTTAATTAATAATAAGACCTACCTCCTAGGATTGTGGTGAGGAGCCTTTATCAAAATGCCCAGCCCAGTGCCTCGAACTCAGCAGAAACGCAATAAACGCTGTGTCCTTTCAAACAGCCGCAGGTACAACCTCCAGACTTATCTGTTGACAGTGGCAGATGATGAAAATCTTTGTTTAATTCAGTCTCAGATTCTCCTCCTCGCCCCAGGCACATAAGCACATCATATTAATATGACCTCTAGCAGTTTTTAAGCTTTTGCTTGGCTGGGCTGGGGCTGGGTTGTGGAGAAGCCAAATCACCCTCGGTTATGAGAATCTTATTCAGACAGACCTGCACAGTAAAACATTTCCAAATTCAATTACCAGCCGAGTAGTGAGGGCGTTCCTGGCAGCTGTGTTTAGACCAGTCTGAGTTTGAACACACTTCCTGCCTTCCACTCTGTTCTCGTCTCAACTGCTTCCCCGACAACCTGACTCTTCTCTCCAGAAATGAGTCGTATAAAACGAGCTTTGGGAGTCAGGCAAATCTGAATCTGAATATTGTCCCTGGCACCTACCATCACATCTCACTGAATTTAAGATGACTTTGATTATAAAATACATTGTGATTTTATGTATCACCAAGAATAAAACTCCAAACTATGACATGCCATCAATTATTAAACATGTAACAACTTCAGATATCATAAAATGTGAAGAAATGTGCTTCTTAGAGTCTTTTTCCCTTTCTAAGGAACAAGGTGAGGAAAGTAACATGTAGTAAGCACTGACCAGACGCCAGCCCCTTAAGTCCTGTGCAGTCTCATTTCATCTTCATAGCAGCCCTGCGGGATGTGTATTATCATCACCATGCCCACTTCACAGAATAAGAAACTGAGGCTCAGAAAATTTTCTGAGTTTTCCAAAGTCACATAACTTGTGACTGACCGACCTGGGAATGCCCAGATTTGCTGCCTCTTCTGGGCTTCCTTGTAGTGAGGTCCCCATCACGGAGAGTACTCAAATAAATATGGGAGGATGACTACATGGTGGTGATGTTGGAGAGGAGATCTAATCAACGGTCGTCTATAAACTTGTAAAATACAAGGACGAATCTCTATTTTACAAAGGGAGAAACGGCCCCAGAGTTTAAGCGACGAATACAAGGTCTTAACGGTATTAAGTGGACCAGCTGGGACTTGAACCCAGGCCTGCTCAGCTCCGGAATCCTTCTTTCACTGAGTTCAGAGTCTACCAGAAGGCGGGGAGGAGTTGAAGCAGACAGTAAGTAGACACGTACGTAAATAAGCAAAATGATTATAAACGTAATGACAAGAGCTGTGAAGGAAGTTAACTGGACGCTGTGACAGAGAGGAAATGGGTGGACAGAGATCTCTCTCAGCGTGGTGATCAGGGAGGGACTCTCAGAAGAGAGGGCAAAGCTGAACGCTCAAACCGTTCCTGGTGTGAGGATTAAATCCGGTCATGCGTGCAATGCGCGCAGCGTAATATCTGGCACTTACGAAGTTCCCACTAATTGGAAGCTATTAAGAAAAGTAAAATGCTTTCTTCAATATAGTGTGGAATCAAAGGGGCAGCGTGTGCTTTGCTCTACCTCCAAAGTCTGGATCCTTTCTCTCATGGAACAGCAGGGCGGGAGGGGAAGGCTGGGGGCAGCCGGGGGCCGGGTACAGAGGCGCCCCGGCGGGCGCGGGGCTGCAGCAGCGCGGGCGGCCGCCTCCTTCCGTGCGTGGCAGCTCCCCGGCAGAGCGGAGAACGCCAGAGGGCTCCGAGTCATCGCCGCCCCCACGCGGGAACTGTGTGACCTTGGGCAAGTCACGTCTCCCGTCTGGGCATCTGTTTGCTCATCTGTAAAATGAAGCTTTGAGTCTTCAAAATGAAGATCCCCTCCGGCTCTAACACTCTCTTCCTAATTCTGAGCAACGCCTCCTTTCTTCTCCGGCATGTGCCCACAGTGCCCTCTTCTGGCCATCCCGTGGAGACAGGGGCTGCACAATCTCGGGAAGATAGGCGCTTGTTTTTGGGGGCCTGGGGAGACGGTGCCTGCTAACCGCCCCTCTCCTGTGGGGAATTGAGAACTCTTGGGGGCAATACGGACCAGCACACCAGGGTAAGAGTCAGGAAATCTGACTTGCCAGAATCACAGAATTTTGGACAGGGAAACTTAAAAACTATTGCGACAACAGCAATATTAGCCAGCGTTGGTTTAGTGCTAACCATTTACCAGGCTTGGGCTAGATGCTATGTGTCCAGCGGTGAGCATATCAGGCATAGGGCCTGCTTGAAAGAGGCAGCATCTGCGTTGAGGCTGAAAGGGTGAGCACTCGCCCATCCTTCAGGTGGAAAGATTACCATAGGCCAAGAGCATAACGTGTGCAAAGGCCCTGAGGGAGGAAAAGACCTTGGTGTGCTCAAGGGACCAAGGAAGCAGAGTCAAGTGGAGTTACTAGATAGTAGAGACTAAAGAATCCTGGAATATTAAGACCATATGTCTGGTGTAAGTACAGCCATCTTGGAAAACTGCTTTGCAGTATCTCCTGAAGCTGAATATACACACTTCACCAGAAATGGGTACCTGTACTCACCAAAAGGCATGTCTGAGAAAGCAGCTTCACAATAGCCAAAAACTGGAATCAACATACAAGCCCATCAATAATAGAAAGGATCAATAAATTAGGTTGTATTCTTCTAATAGAATAATGTCAACAAGTAGAATGATCAAACTATAATTAAAACAACAACATGGATCAAGTTCATGAAGATAACGTTTAACGTAAGAAGCGGGGCTCAGATGATCGGTATTGTATGATTCCTCTTATATAAAGTTAAAAAACTGACAGAACTGCTTTGTGGTGCTAGAAGCTAGGATGGTGGTTGCCTTTGGGAGGTGTAGTAACTGGAGGGGCAAGAAGGAGGCTTCTGGGGAGTGGGTTCTATTCTATTTCTTGAACTGGGTACTGGTTGCGTGGAAAGGTTCATTTTGTTAAAATTCATCAAGTTGTATTCATGAGATATGTGCAAGATGTGTGTATTATACACCAACAAAATATAGTAAAAGCCTTATGTGGCTACAAAGTGACGTCAGCTTTTTCGTCACAGTCGCATCACCGTCATCACCAGCAGGAGCAACTCAGCCACGACTATTTTGAGGACAAGGCCTTAAGTGATCCTTTCTGCCTGAGAGGTTCCAACTGGCGGGGAACATTTGACAAAGTAAACCAGTTTCACTGAGTCTCTTAAGAGCAAAGAATGACTGACAAGGAGCTGGCTGACCAGGCTCTTCAGAAAGAGCTTCCAGGAATCAAGGGAGAAAGAGTTTCCTCCCAAATCATCCCCTAGTCCTGTTATTTCAGGACCAGAGAGGGGCTCTCCCAGGTTGTGAGCCATCGGAGTGTTCTGAGGCCGAGTTAACCGATGGGGATCTGTCTTGAGACAGCCCAGGGCTGGATAAAAGTGTGCCCTGCTGGGGCAGAAGATTTGACAGCCACAGCCTGTCACTGACAGAGTCATAGATCATTAAGTATAGTGGAGGGTGTGTCATTATCTTAATTTACAGATGGCCCGAGGGCAGCTAAGTGGCATACTTGAACTCGCACATCAGCAGAAGTCAGACTGAGATACTGATTTCTTGATTCCTGGTCCAGTGCACCCTGGGTGCCGGTTTCCTTGTGGACGCAAAGAGGCGGTTGGATTCGATCACCTGTGAATCTCCTCTGGGTCTCCCAGTTCAGATGACTCTTCTGAGTTTGTGCTGAGTAGGAAGGGATCTTGAGGATATATCAGGAAGCGTGGTTTTCATATCACTTAGCCTTGCCATAGTTAGCTGGTGGCGGCCAACACCCACACGTGGACACACATACACATGAGTAAGCATGTATCACGTGCACATATGTGTGCATACGTGCACAGATACACACATGAACACATCTTTTCACAATTCTGAGACAGGTTTTTCACTGTCACTGCAGATCATCAAGGGTCACTCAAGGAGGCAGTGTGGCATAGAAGAAAGAACACCGTCAGCCCTGATGGTCTAGTGGTCAAGAGAGAGCACGAATTTTGCATGTAAGCAAACCTGCGTTCCAGTCTTGGAACTCAGCTTCCTCATCTGTGAAATGTGAAATCAGAGGTGCTGACCTACCTATAGGCACTAAATAAATGATAGGTGTGTGCCATCTGTATAATGTTGAGGAATTCCTTAAACCTCTCTGTGACTCAGTTTCTTCCTCCATGAATGGGAATAACAGCACTGTGGGGGATCAGAATTTGCCACCCCGAAATGTGTCTCTTTGGTTTGGTTATTTTTGAAAAAGAAAAAAAAAAGACTGAAAGAAACTTTGACCTTCGCCCTAACTGCCTAAAAGAATTTAAAATAGAAGGCCTATTTCAGGAAGGAGCTATCACCATAGAGAACTATAGTGTGATATGAACTAGGTGTGGTAGACAGAGAGGAACCTAGAAAGACCCATTTGACCAAAGTCCTCCCCATGTCTCATTGTCTCTGCAAGGCATGACAAACGTTTGTTTACTGAACTTTTGCTTTTCCACCTCCACGTGAACTCTACCCTCTAGGTCCTTCTGGCTAGTCTAAGAATTAAATTGATGAGACAGAATAACAGAAGAAAAGCAAACAAAGTTTAATAACATATACACATGGGAGAAACCCAGGAAATCTGAGAAACTCGCCAAAATGGCTGAAGCCACCACCTTAAATACCATCTTTAGCTAAAGACAAAGGAGGATGTTGGAGGTAGTGGTTTGGGACTTCAGAAGGGAATGTAACTGTGGGACCTCCAGGACCAGTTTACCTGACCCCATCTTTTACCAACAGAGTGATTAAGAATTGTCTTTCAGAAAATTTGCAAAGTCATGTAGCCAGAGCATGTGCAGAAGAAGAAATCTGGACTTGAAATGACCTTTGGAACCAAGGATTCTGCTCAGCATGGGGCCAAAGGATCAAGATATGACTGGACCTTAAAAGTCAGACTCTTACTGGAAATGAGGGGTTCATCATTCAGGAAGTTCCAGTATTAAAATTCCTTCCCCACCCTACCATAAATGTTTAGAACCTCACCATAAATGTTTAGAACATTACCACAAATTCTTGCAGTCCACCAATCAAAAGCTGCCCCACCAGGGTTTCCACGTACTGGCCTGTTCTCCCTAACCTCTTAAATTTTGCCCCAAATCCTGAATCGAGGAGACAGACCTCAGGGCACACACCCCCTGTCTCCCTGCAGATCCATCTCACAGAATAAAACTGATTTATTTTCCCAAAAGCTGATGCTGTAATTAATTGGCTTTTTAAATGCACATTGGGCAAAGGAACCCCAATTTTGTGTGGTAACAAGAGGAAGGCAATTTACATGGAGATGGAAAAGCAAATGTGTGATAAACAAATGCTGACCACGTCTCGTAAGACATGAGAGACAGAGAGGACTTTGATCAAATGGCCCTTGCTAGGTTGCTCCCTGTCTACCACACCTAGTTCATATTACTCTGTAGTTCTCTATGGTGATAGCTCCTTCCGGAAACAGGCCTTCTATCTTAAATTCTTTTAGACAGCTAGGGGAAAGGTCAAAGTTTCTTTCTGAGTCTTTTGTTTTCAAAAATAACCAAACCAAAGAGACACATTTTGGGGTGACATCTTCTGATCCCCCACAGTGGTAATCACTCTTCAGCTCTCTCAATTTGCTCTCTACCAATAACCACTCTATTAGTTCCATTACAGCCCTCCTTAATGAAAACAAAGCACTTAAATCTCTAATCAACCTCCCTGAAGCCACAGAAGTTGGGAACTAAGAAGGAAAGTGACCCTCTGCGAGATCAACTGACAAGGGGTTGGAGTGAGCATCTGGGATGGAGCCCAGAATTCCTGTCTCACATTCTGCTTTGGCTCTTTCACCATAATTATCCAAGGGAGAAAGTCTCCTTTATTTCTGATATTAAGCTGTTTCTTTACCTTCTCGTAGATGACAGCGTGATTTAGGAAGTAAAGGAATAAAGAAGAAAGGATGCAGCCTGTGTCTTCCTTCATTCATCCAATAATGTTTGAAGATGGCAAATCCCCTGTCTTTAAGGAACTAACAGTCTAGGGTGGGGGTTGGGGAACAGATGTAAAAATAGATCATTTCAGGTGCAGATGATATATGTGATTATAAGGTTCTGTGGAGAAGGGGTCAGAAAGAGGAGCGTGATCAGCTCTAGACAGGATGGGAGGGGCTGGACAGCTTCACAGGAGAAATGACCCTAAAGCTGATTAGAGTCTGCATCCCCAGACAGGGAAGGGCCTTCCAGGCAGCAAAGACTGCACGGGCAAAGGCAGAGCAGGGTACAATGGAACAGGTCGGGGGGCTGTGGGAAATTCAGAGCAGCCACGATGTGGGCTATGAAGGGGAAAGTACAAGATCTAAGGCTGAGGAGACGTGCAGGGCTTGGATGCTGGAGGACGTCGTCTGCCAGCTCGCAGGCCGGCCTCATCCCATAGAAAGTGAAGAGCCACTGGAGGGATTTCAGGAGAGAAATGAGTTTGCCTTAAAGGCTCCCCAGCTACAGAGTGGAGAACGGATTGGGAGGGATGAGACTGGAGGAAGACCAGATGGGAAGCCACTCTGGGTCCAACTAAGAGAGGACAGTAGCTTTGAGAAGACCAGAGGCAATGGGGTGAAACAAAAGTGGATGGATTTAGTAGAGTTTTAGAGGGTAGAATCTGCTATGATAAGAAGGAAAATAAGAGGGGGATTTCCAGCCCTTTATAGGAGAAAGAGATTGGAGAAGAAAGATGGGGGAGGAGAAATTACACAACGTGTTCGGTTGGGTGGAACTTATCCTCTGGGGTCCCCATTCCAAATTTCCTTCAGGTGACCAGCTTTCAGGGGATCTGCTTTCTCTCTGGCCCGTCATGCCCAGTTGGTAACAACACATCTTATAGGATGCCTTATAGGATTAACAATGGACATGCCACTTCTCTTTTCTGGACCTCAGCTTCCACTTGTAAAATGAAGGGACTAAACTCCCCAGAACAGACGGAATCCTTCCCTCTTTTCCCAGGCCGAGCTGAGTTCTCCCTTCTCTGCATCTTGCAGCAGTGTCTGTCTCAGTCTTACACTGCTTGGCTTTGGCTGCCTGCAATCTGCATGCCCTGCTTTCCCAAGTAGACTCTAAGCTTCTGCAGGGCAGGGCTACCCCACTCTCTTTGCATCCTCCGCCTGCTGTTTCTAGATGCTCCCTCAGGACAGAGACACCAGTTTTCCTGAATGCAGGTTAGGTTCTTCCTCACTGGCTCCACCATCCTTCCACTCCTGAAGTTCCAGACGCTGGGTACAGAGCCCATTTTCACGGTGCCCCCTGGGTTGGACTTCTTGCCCCCGGGGCTCAGCTGGGCAGGACTGGGGGATGGAGGAGCAGAAATCTAATGGGAGAGGAGACATGGCTGGAGTCCTGGCCTTGGGGAGTTGGATCTTGTTGGTATATATGCATATGTTTATGTATCTACGAGTGTGTGTGTATAGCGTAGGATGTGAATGTCCCTGTGTTTTTCAGTACTAAGGTGTGTGTGTCTGTATCTAAATGATCATGCATCAGCAGTGTGCATCTTAGCATCTGTGCGTCCATGAATGTCAAAGCCTGTGTATGTGTGAGGGCCTCTGTGTTGGCAAATGTGTGTGTCTGTCCATATATGAGTGTCAGTGCACATGTATATGTTCCCATGTGCCTGTATGTGAGTGGGTGCATGTATATATGGTGGCACATGTGTGAATATATGAGTGCCTCTGTGTGTGGGGGCATGGGTGTGTGCTTTGTGTATAAACAGGGACAGAATACAGTGCCTAGTTTAGAGGATATGCCCCAAATTCAGGTCATCTGGGCTCAAGCCCTTAATTCAGCATTTAAAAGCTATAGGCCCTTGGGTGAGTAACTACTTTCTTTAAGCCTTGGTTTACTCATCTCAAAACTTAGAATAATAGTAGTACCTACCTTCAATATCTAATGTGAGGCTGGAATGATACAATGCCCATAATACACTTAGAATAATGCCTGGTGCATAGGACATGTTAAAAAACGTTGGCTGTTACTAAGTTATTCATGGCAATAAATACGTAAGCGACTGGCTTGAGGGCCAAGGTGAGGCTCTCTGCCTGTGGGAATGTGTCTCTGGGCACGTGAGGTTGATAATGTACATCCGTTAGAATGTTTGTGCTCGTGTGGGTGTATGAGTTCTGCATCTGAGGGTCAATGGGTACCTGTGTTTGAGTGTGATCTGCCTGTAAGTGTCTCTGTGTGTGTTTGTGTTCCACCAGATTTGAATCTCTAAGGGCAGGGACTGTGTTTCATGCACTATTTTACCCAGGCCCTTGGACCTGGGACAGTAGATTAGTGTTGATCGAACGGATGAAGTAGACCGGACACTCAGAGATTGTTACTCACATAGCGTGTCCATTTGTAGAGAACAAAAAGCTGTAACTAGCTAGCTAGCTGATAGATACACATGTAGAGAGAGAGAGTAGGACATAGATAGACAGATAGATAGTCAGACAGATAGACAGTGAGACAGCTGAGCTTGGCTCTGGTTAAGTAGAATCCCATTATTTTACACTGGGAGAGATATTAGAGGTTGCATGTCCCAGGGGTTCCCAAAACTTTGCCCTTGTTAACCCAAGGCAAAGTGGGTTATCACTTTAACCCACTTAAAGTGGGTTATCATGGACTTTTTTTGAGGGGCTGAGGAGCAGAGAATCACAGAATGGGAGAGCTAGTACCCTACCTGACACCAGCAAGAGCCTATTTGCTTTAAATCTCTATGTATCGGATGTTCATGTAGAACCATATTTAAAGAGAGGGTTCCACCATAAATGTCTGAGAATCTTGCTCTGGCCCATCCCTTTATTCTACAGAAGGGAGAAGCTGAGCTTCAGAGAGGGGAGAGAGTTGGGACCTCCTGACTGCCCTTTCAGGTCCATTCCTAGCACATCACCTCCCCTGGAATGTAGTAGGTCCGAATCCTCTAACTTTCTGGGAAACAGGAAGCAATTCCTCCCTGGTACCTGTCTTCTAAAGAAGCCACTATCACAGTGGCCTTTTGGGGTGTCTGTCCAAGAAACACCCTCATTTGTTGGAGACGTGCCCCCTCAGGTAGGCCAGTTGGCTGTGTTTGTGCTAGATGAGCCCGCTCATCTGGCCTTAGACGATGGGACCAAGGGCAGCCCTGGGACCCAAGTAGGGATGTGAGATCCCCCTGGTGCAGTTAGGATGTGGGATTGTGAGATGCCAGCCTGTCTCTAAATTAAGAAGTGATGCGAAGCTGCCATGTCTATATTTAAGCAAGGGATGATGAATGAACAGAAAAAGCTAGTTTCGAACAGAAGGGGGAAAATGACGGAGAGAGACAAAGATAAGCAGATGTAAAGGCTGTGTGGTTTCAGAGGAGAGACAGATGGAAAGATAGACAGGCCTTGGATGCTGGTGGTTTTCCTTGTGTAGCCAGGTTGTCTCTTCTGTTCTTGGACTTTGTGCTCCTACACGCTTATAATTAATTCCCCTTTTGCCTGAGTTAATTGGAGAGGGTTTCTGTTTCTTGCAACCACATGATCTCTAAATAAGGCAGCACGTTGGAAAGTCTCCTTCTGGCAGATGTGTGGCCATGGTGTGGCCCTGATCCTGTCATTTCCCCTCAGGCCAGTTTGGAGGGGCCTCTTGTACAGCTGTGGGAAGGGGAAGCATTCTCTATTGGTGGCGTTTTGTGGAGTGCTTTGTGAGGGTCCATTAAAGGTTTCCAGAAAAGAACTTCACCCATCACCCAGGTTCTGCGGCTACCATGACAGGACTGATGCATCATCTTCTGCTGGGATTGCCCGCCTAACCCTTCAGAGCAAGCTCACCACTATTTACAGCGGGAGGTGCGCTCTGGGGTGACAGCGTCTCTGCACCCAAATCGAGCAACTCCTCCAGCATCCCGGTCCCAGGGGTTGGAGTTTGTGTAGTTCTGGACACATCAAAGCATGTCTGCAATGTGGTGGGGGCCAGGGGAGCGATGGAGACCACTCTCCCCTGGAGCAGGGTCTCTGAAGATGGTCCCTTTAAAAGATGTCCCCACAGCGATGGTTGAGAAATAATGAGACAAAGCCGGGTGAAAGCAAGAGTCGATCTGTTTGGTTTGTCAGCAGTCACAACATGGGGTGCTCGGGAAGGAGCCGTGGGAGGAGTCTCTTTCACGAGCTCATCCTCCTTCCCCCCTTCCCCCCAGTGACATAACCCCTCTTCCCCGTAGTTACAAACACATGCTACATTCTGGTAAAGGCTGGAGCCACAGGGGCCCCTAGCAAGTTTGCCTTCAAGATCCTGCTTATGAATGAGGAAGTGGGCCAGGCCAACAGGGCCATCACCGTGAGAAACAGAGAAAAGCAAAGGCACTGAGAGCGTTAGACGAGGGAAAGCTCTTCCCTTTTCCCAGAACCTGCCGGCCTGGAGTCTATTAACACTGAGACTATCTATGCGATTTGGAGAGAGAACCAGCAGAGCCGAAGGGTGGCTGGAAACCATTGTCAGACAGAGGAGCGTGAGCTTCAAGGCCGGATGCCCAGCTGAGCTCTCAGAACAGCCCAGCCAGGAGGACAGGCAGGAGGACCATGAGCCAGGCCACCAGGAACCCTGAAATGCAAGAGAGATGACTGTCAGATGTTAGGCTTTGGGCCTCAGCAGCCAAAGCGAGCTGGCTTCCCTATCTTCTGCCTTATAGGGATGACTAAGACAGAGTGTCCTTAATATGTGGTCTGGGTTACAGCTCCCGGGAGGTGGCAAAGGGGTTGTGTGGTAGAGGCAAAGCTGTTTAATCGCTGAACACTTTTTCGTGTTCCTCTGGGCACACTGGGAGGCACTTTGCCCCAGCTTTCTTTGCAGGTAGGTGGGACGCATGGCTGAATCCGGCCAGAGGAACTGGGTAGAAGTCATATATGCCATTTCTAGGCCTGGTCCTTAAAACCCGCTACATGATTCTCCATGGTCTCTCATCCACCATCTAGCGGCCAGACGCAGAGGATCCAGGAGAGGACAGGCAGGGGATAGTGGAGGTGCCGGAAGTTCTCAGAAGGTTGCAGCCTGAGTTCCTAATGACTGCAAGGCACAGAACTGCATCCTCCAGTGACTGAGTGGGAAATAAACGACCGTGTAAAGGCAGAGAAAGTTGGGGACTGTTTGTCACAGAAGCTAGCATTACTTTCTCTGACTAATACCGAAGAGGCAGAAAGACACAGAGGTTAAAAAGCACTGCCTCTGAGGCCTGACTACTTAGCTCAGAATCCCAATTCTGTAACTAGCTGTGCAGGCCCAGGCAAGTTATTGAACCTCTCTGTGCCTGAGTTTCCCTGTATGCAAAATAGAAATATTACTAGCAGCTATTCCCTTATGGGGATAGCTTATGGGATCCCTTATGGGATTTTTCTAAGGCTTAAGTGAGTAAATTCATATCAAGCATTTAGAACAGTGCCTGGCACATGGTTAACACCATGTTAAGTGTTGGTTTTGAAAATTAGACCCTGAGATCTGGGAGGGTTGGGATCTCATCTCTTCTGCACATCATGGATCCTGGATTATTGTTGCCTTGTGCTGGGGGGCCTGGGAGAGGCATGTATACCCCTTCCCATCGTACTACCAGATTGTAACTCTCCCCATCCCTCAAATTTCAAAGTAACTTGCTGATGTCCTAGAAGGGAGAGAGAGAGAAGAATATCATAATTTTCAGAAACATATTAGTGTATAACAACCAGTTTATAAGTATACAATCTAAGTTGATGTTCAACTAACTCTAAAACATCAAACACGAAAATCGTAAGAGCCCTGTTGTGTGGGTCTGCTAACACATCAGATTGATCTCCTCTTTCAGGAGGCTCCAGAATGTACCGCCCACCCTGGAAGTTAGTCAATTGGGCAAACTCTCCCAGGAAGCCAGGCTGTTCCAGGCTCTGTGATAACCTGAAGCATTGGAAGAAGTACCTGAGACTGAGGTCTCTCTCTCAAGGTGCTTTTAGTCTGAGTTCTAACCACCTCTCTGATGAGCACCACCTTTCTGACCCTTGTCTGATTGTTTGCACTGAGCATGGAGACGCTATCTTGAGCTTATCTGGAAACTTTTAGACTTTTAGACTGTTATCTACTTGGGGATTTGAGGATGGAAAGAACATTTTCATGTCTGAGTTCACCAATATAGGTCATTTTGGGGGTAGTAAAATCTTAATAGCATTGCTTTCCCTTTGGTCCAAAATGCATTTCTTGGTTTTGCCTGCTTGTTGAACTCCAATTCATGCAATAAAACCCCATTCAGATGTGACCACCTGCTGAAAGTCTTTCCTGAACTTATCCAATACAGTTAATTACTCTTCTATGTGCTCCTTCTGCACTATCTACTTGCTTGTCATTTATTTGCTTATATGACTGTCTCATTTTTGTAAGTGTTGTTCCATCTGCCTCTAGGCCCTAATATTTGCACACCCAGCTCCTTTTCTGTTTTGGTTTAATGTCACCTCCTCTAAAATTTTTTCTGACCACTTATCCATTCCGATATTCATTCTTCCTTCCTTTCTTGTTAATAGAGCCATCAAACTTTGGTTGGGTACATGGCTGCCCAGAATAAAGACTACATTTCCCAGCTTCCTTTGCAGCCAGATATGACCATGTGACTAAGCATTGGCCAATGAGATGTAAGTGGAAGTATAAGGTATCAGCTTCCAGGAACTTTCCTTAACACTCAGTGACTTCTTCCATGTTTCTGTCATCCTGCTGCCTAGATATGAAGATTGGAGCTCCAGCTGCCACCACGGACCATGAAGATGATGGGCAAACCCTAAGGATGGTGGAGGGGTGAACTGGAAGGAGCCTAAATTCTTTTTTCTTTAAGAATCCAATCTCAACTGATATGTGTAGCATGAGTAGTTCCGGTTACAAGGTGGCAAACTAATTGCTAAAAATTTCACCAGTAATGACTTGAGAGAATATTTCTGTTGAGGGGGAATTCTCTGGCCAGTGCAATAATTCAGGCCTGATTCCAGGGGAAATGGAATTGGTTAATTATTACTATATTGTAGTGATGCCCTACTGCAGAAGGATGAGAAACTGAATTTTAATTGTTAGGGCCAAGAGAGAGAGCCAGAGGGTCTCCTTGGTAGCTAGGTTGTAAGAAGCTCTTATCTCCTGCAATAGGAGAGTGGATACAACTGAGGAGCAAATTCAGGATCTAAAAGAATAGCCAAGCTTAAAGGATGGTTGCATGCTCTGTCAAGGCAGGTCTGCTACAATGTCAGAGCCCTGGTTGGAAAAACCTGGGGACTGTGAAACATGGGACGTCTGGGTAGACTCTCCTAAGGATTGCAATTCTTCAGATAGCCCTGAACCCATGCCTTCATAACCTGCCTCTCTTCATTACCAGCTATCTTTCCCCATGCATGAAGGGAGCCTGGATTCTTGAAGACTTCATGGTACCTCTCTACTTGCCGTGGAATCTTGCTTCTAGCTTCATTCATGTATGAGAGAAATAAACTTCTAAGGCATTATTACCCATGCCAGTAACTTTGTATCACATCATCCTCTTTTCTTTTTAAATTACCTTGTTAACTATTTATTGTCTATTTCTCAACTGGAACATAAGCTCCATGAGGGCAGGCACCTGGCCTGTGTTGTTTACCATTATATCTTCCGTGCCTAGAGCAATGCCTGGCACACAGTAGGCACTCAATAAATATTTGTTGTTAAATGGCTGGCTCCCCTGCTGGGCTGTGGGCATCTTAAGAGCCAGTCTTGGGTCTGATTCATTTCATTGTCCACAGGTCCCAGCCCTGGGCACACAAAAGGGGCTGAATGACCATGCACCAACTTGAATAGAGGAAGGAGAGAATTGAGAGGGAGGGCTGTAGGAAAGGCAGCAGAAATGATGCACCTGCAGTGGTGGGGGCTCCGCTCATGACAGGTTCAGGCGAGGTACCTGGAGACAAGAGCAGAAGGTGAGAGTTTCCTCAGTCATTTTCCTGTGGCTGTGGAACTGTGGCCACAGCTCCTCCAAGTCCTCCTGGACCTGATGATCACGGCCACTGACAACCCACACGGTGGAGGCATCTGTTATTTGGCAGGTAACTTTCTAAATACTTTTCATGCATTTGAAACTTAGTCCTCCTAACAGATTTGTCAGGCAAGTATTCTCATTCCCATTTAACAGATGAGGAGACTGAGCCCCAGCGATGTTAAGGTACTTGCCAAGCTGACCTTGTTAGCAAGTAGCAGAGCAGGGATTAGAATCGCTGTCTATCTGATTCCAGAGTGGACGTTCCTAAGCCCCCAGCTACCCTGTGACAACACGAGGCTTCAAGTTGAAGGCTCAGTAAATGGACAGGACAACTCAGGGCAGAGCCTTCTTTACAAGACAGCCTCAGTTTACTCATCTGGAGAATGGAAGTGGAATTGTGCTTACCTCCTTAGGCTAGTGTGAGCATTCCATGTCACAATGCATATACATTTGTTTGGCCCAGTGCCAGGCATAAAGTAGTATTATTATGACTATTGCTATTATTAACATTACTGCATTCTAGTTTCTCTAAGACAGAAAAAGTGCTTTCATTCTTCTGAGTTTCTTGGCTCCTCCATTCTGATGGGCATAAAAACCATGACAGTCCTGCTAACCCATGGGTAGGATGGATGACAATTTGAGGAGCAGTTGGAAGGCTTCCCCTATAGCATGCTCCAGAATACTGTCACTGGCTTTTGAAAAACACATTCACCAGAAAACAAAGTTAGTTAGACTCAGACTTCACTCAACAGAGACTGAGTTATGGGGACCTGCAAGGAGGAATACAGAAAAGACACATGCTATGGAATCAGACCCAGCTGGGTTCAAGTCTAACTCCAGCTGCTCGAGAGCTGGGCGACCTTGGGTGAGTCGCTTAATCTCTCCAAGCTTCCAGCTTCTCACCTGACAAGTGGATGAAATCAGGGGAGGATTAAACAAGTCGATGGATACTGAGAGCTTAGCCTCATTTCTTTGGCAAATGCTACTATTATTACCCAAAGCACCTCACGGAAAGATAGACTCACTGGTGGGAGCTACACTGAGGAGGTAGAAGAGGTTCTCAGTTGTTAGGTTGGTGACCCCAGGCATCTGCAGTTAACTGTTGGTACTTGCCCACTGGCCTTGTCATCAGGACTTAGCCACTTACGTTTCTGAGTGATGGGTCCCAAATCGAGGACCTGAGCTGAGTTGATAACCACTTCTGTACTCTTGAGTTGATTTCCTGAGCAAGACTGTGGGGATGGAGAATTCTCATTATATCAAAATTCAAACACACAGTTCCTATCCAGACTGTTCCTGCAATGGGCAGCTTTGGCCCAAGAATGGGGCCCCACCTCATATGGCCCTAACTGATGCTGTGGTTTTCTCAATCTAGAGGATTCTTACTGTCATGTCAAACAAACCTGGGTTTGAATCTCATCTCTACTCTCATTTAGCTGTCTAATTTGGGACAAATGACTTCACCTCTCTACTATTCTTAAATATCCTTCCTTGTTGTGAAAGTTAAATGCAACACACAGACATATAGTAAGCACTCAGTGAGTGCCAACTATTAGCAGGCAGTGCTAAATAGGGGCTAAGAGCATGGACACTGGAGTCACATGGCAGCTGATACTTTCTAGCTGTGTGCTCCTTGGGCAAGGGACTTCTCTGAGCCTCAGTTTCCTCATCTGTACAATGGGGTGGATGAAAGAATCTACTTAAAGGGTGGTTGTGAGAATTAAATTAGATAAGGCATATGAAAGTTTTAGTACAGTTCTTGACACAGAGGAAGCACTAGACAAGTCAACTATTATTATAATCATTTAAAATATGCCTTATGCTGAGGAGACCTAGTGGACAGGCTCCTTCAACTGATCTGTCTCCTAGGGACACAATAATTGCTTACACTCAGGCTTTTAGGAGGCTTAAAATCCATCCATTCATCCTTCTTCCTTCCCTCTCTTCCTTTTTCCCTTCCTCCCTCCCATCCATCTACCCATCCCTCCGTTTTTCCATACCTTCCTTCTTTCTTCCCTCCTCACCCCTTCCTTCCTTCCTTCCTTTCTTCTTCCATCCATCCATAATTCCAACAAATATATACGGAGAGCCTATCATGTACCAAGCTGCCAGGCTCTGAATAGTCCAGTCCAAAGAGATACTCACCGGCTTGCACGTTTCATTAAGGGGATCGCAGAGATGAAACTCACAATGCAGGTAAACCAGGTCATGATCTCCAGCAAACTTGAACAGCTGAACTGAGAACTGGCTTTCTGAGGATACTCCATTCTGCTCCACGTGGATAGTGGAATCTTCTTGATTTGGGCAGCTGGGAGGGTGACAGGGGCAAGGGTCTGACTCTAGAAAAGCTCAGGGGCCTGAGGCCCTTGGCTGCATCTTTAATCTGTGACCAGTATAAAAAGAGCATCAGAGAGAATTAGGGAGCCCCCAGGTTTCCTCCATCCTGATGACATAGACTTTCTATTGCTTTAGGTTGGAGTAAACCGTGGAGGTTTCCACCAAGATGTTATCCATAAGCCCACATAGTTTAAGTTTTTGGGGGGTCCAGTCTCTGGAGTGAGACAGACTGGTTTCAAATCCAGCCAACCTACTTTCCAGCTAAGTGACCTTGAGCAGATTACTTAACCTTACTGAGTCTCGCTTTCCTTCTGTAGAGTGGAGACAGGAATATGCACTTCCTAGGGTTGATGAGAGCATTTATAATCCATGCGTACTGCTTAGCACAGTGCTTGGCATGTAGCTAAACTCAATGATCAATACTAGCTGGTGTTAGTACTATGGTTTGTATCATGATCATTAGATATGCATTTTCCATTTGTTTTTGCCAGCTAACGATATTCAATGTTTTGTCCCGTAACACGTCATGCCGTTTTCATATTGATCAGTCAGTATTAACATCTGTATAATAGTCCATCATTACCTAATAGACCCCCTATTTTTGAATTATGAACCTATTTCCAAAGTTATAAAAAATACTGAAATGAAAAGTAATTGGCATTTCTTTACCCTGCCCACCTACTTTGTATTAATGCTTTAGGCTAAAATTTCAGGAATGATATTCCTTGGTCAAGGGGTATGCTTATGATATGTAATACCAAATTATTTTCCAAAAGAGGTAGGCCAGTTTACACAACTGCCAGGCAGGGATGAGGTGATCATTTCCCCCCAAAATCTCATTCAGGCCAAAAGATAATCCCAGAGTTGTCCCATACCCATTTTTGATGATGAAGTATTTCAGAGCGTCAGTCCTGTTTTCAGTGGGCGTGGCATAGCAGTGCCTCAACAGCAGCTTAAACCGAGAGGTGTCCCCGCTCTCCAAGATGGCACCCACATAGAGTATGGAGTCAACGTCCAGCACAACTTCATCCCCTTCGTAAGGCAAGGTGTAGTTCTGGTCTTGGAAGAGGGCCATCTTGACAATGAACTCTCCCTCCCCGTCCACACTGATGGTCAGGTTGCTGAGAATAGGAAAACCACAAGGGTGGAACCATCAGGTTTTGACCAGTGAGAACAAAATAGATCCAGCCCATGCTTGCATAAGGTCATGAAGGCAAAGGCATATCTTTGATCTCTGAATGAATTACTCGTGTAAATCAAGCATTTACTATCTTCTGGGCACTAAACTTGACGGACAAGTCTGTTTCCAGGATTTCCACCAATCCTCTTTGCATCACAGATGACGCGTCTCCCTTTCACCCACAGAATAACTGGAAGTGCCCGCCTCCGTCTTGTCACCTGTAGAATGGGCTTGGGGCCAGTTCTGTGGGTTCGCAATTTTTGGCAGCAGATCTCTTCCCTCCACCCCACAATCTTCAGTGAGACACCAATTTTTAACAAGATAAATGGCTTTTATTTTTTATGAACCTTGGATCCCCAACACAAGGCAGTGTGAAAAACACTGAAGTAGAAAATTTCTCATCCTTCTAATCCCGCCGTTCTGTGAGCCCAGGAGGCCATGAGGGAACAGGAAGGGCACCTTGGATTTCTGACACCCCAGAAAGGCCTCTGGCAAGTCTAGGAATGCTGAGGAATTCATTCAATAGGGCCCCTTTCCAGGCACAGTGGATATAGCAAAAGCCCCTGCCCAATGGAATTCCATCCAAATTGCCCCTGGGCGGGCAGTGAGGGTGCTGTTTATCCGATCAAAGCTGATGTCAGCTTAAATCCCACATCTGCAGGGAGGCCTTCCTGCTCCCACCTTCCCCCCCAACCAAGATCAGGTCAGGGACCCTTGCTCCCTGATCCCACAGCACCCCATGTGCTTCTCCCACAGCGCATTCATCTCACTTGTAAATAATTACTGATATAATTAGTTGTCTAATGCCTTTCTTCCTCAAGATAAATGAAACTGTCATGCGTTTTTGTTCCTTAGCATATTTAATCAGCACTGTTTCATGTCCCTGCATTGCTTCATAATAATAATCTTTAATATCCACAAAACAGTCTATGTCTGCCTTGTTCATGCTCAACATTAATATACGATCAACAAATATTTGTGGAATGAACAATACAATGATTGGGAGCTCCAGAAGGAGGGAGGGAGCATTCTGTGGACATCATAAACTGTGCTTGAAGTGAGTGTGACCGATGTCAGCGTTACAGGTCAAAGGGCTGTACCTTACAATGCCGTACCTTACAATGGGCTGCAGGACAGTTTCGGGGCTGACATTCATGTCTAGCGGGTAGGCGCACTGGAAGTTGATGAGGATGTTGTCTCTGATGATGAAATCATTGGTCAAGAAGAGAGTGTTTTTATAGATGACATGGGTTTCATTTCTCTTTGGTGTGAAAAAAAGACCAAATATATGTTTATGTGGATGCGGGCATAGGGGTACCTGGAACTCAGGTCTGTGTAACTCCTCAGTCAATGCTCTCAGTCCTGCTGCCACCCTGCCTTCTGATCTCAAGAAGGCAAAATGGGCCTCTGCCCCCAGTGGCACTGACACTTCATGGGAAGGGGAGTGAGGACCCAAGATCAAAAACTAGAGCAATCGTTGACCCTTGGGATGAGTCAGGAACCACTATGCTTGCTCCTCCATGAGCCCCTCCCACATGATCCCTAATTTAAAAATCATAATCACAGCTTACATTTATGGAGCTCAAGCATCAGACCTGTTCTAAACTCTTTACATGGACCAACATGTATAATCTCACATATGCCTAGAGGCCCAGAGAGGCAAATTGACTTGCCCAAGGTCTTGCAGCTACTGAGATGGCCCCCACTGGCCCAACTTCCACCCTCTGGCAGCAGTGGTATGAACACTCCTCACCTCCAGAATGTTTCCACAGGCACCAGCCTGAGTAGGGCTGGTCACAGACATGGAGCTCTTCTCTCCTCTTTGTATGATGCTACTGCAGTTATGGTCCCGCAGGTAGGCTCTGACCTTGTCCTCAAAACCCAGGCATTTCAGCAGACTGCTCGTCTAGCGTCAGCGTGATCTCCTTGGCCCCACAGTCCAGCTGAGGCTGCAAACTCTGGTCATCTGGAAAGTCAAGAGGGAGCAGGTGGAGTGGATAGGAGTCTGGAAGCAGTGAGCAGAGACCACATTCTCCACCCTTTGGAAAAGCCACACTGCCCACCAGGACTTTGGGTAGACTAGAGGGGATCTGGGACCCAGGTGGGATTCACGCCTGGGCTTGCAGTAGGCGAGTTTGGCGAAGAAGCCCTTGGTCCAAGATTTCCAAGCATCCTATGTGCAGGTTTGGTGAGGGCTTTCGTGTCTGATTCCTCTTGGGGACTGGGTCTCTGGGGAAGTAGGACTGCCCCACATTCTAGACTAACTAATCAAAACTAACTCCATACTACTCCCACTTCCTGGCTTTGTGAAGCCAGCACATCTGATGAGGTTCAGAGCCATTGTTCATTCATTCATTCATTCATCCAACACTCATTCAACAAATACTTCTTGAGCATCCACTATCTGCCAGGCACTGTTCTAGGCACTGGGGATACAATGTTTATCAAAACTGACAAAATTTCCCCACTTCCAGAGGTAATATTCTGATAGGGGAGATAGATAGGAAATTAAGAGAAATAACATTTCCATCGTATTCATGAATGCATTGATTCAACATATATTTACTAACCACCTTTTCTATGTGCTAGGCGCATTCAACACAGAAATAAAGAAAATACGGATCTGGCTCATGAGGATTCCTTCATCTTGTGTAAAAAACCACCATGCCAACAGCTTATTATAAAGCAATATGATGAAAGTACTAACAGAAGTACGTTCTAGGTGCAGAGGGGACACACAAGAGGGTATATCTAAGTCTGTTGGTTAAGACAGGGTAGGATTCATAGAGGGCTAGAACTTGATGGGGGGGGGGGTTAGGAGTTTTGTAGGTGAATAAGCAAGTGAGGGTATCCCAGGCTAAGGGACCAGCAGAGGCAAAAGCATGGCGATGGGAGAGAGAGGATGGCGTGTTTACGGGAGTGCAGAGTTCAGACGTATAGGAACTTAGAATGGGAGGGGTGGAACTGTGGGAGACAGAGAAGCAAGCAAAAGCCAGATCGTGAAAGGATTGTGTCAGAAGCAATGAGGACCCACTGAATAGCCCCCAGTGGAGACATGAGGCAAGCCACCTGCTCACTCACTCAGCCAAGGATGCCCTTGGAGCCCATCCAAGTACAGGGAGGGTGTCTCCAAAACCCAACGTCTGATTCAGTGATGCCCCAAAACCCAGGAAAGAGCCCTGACCCAATGAGCACCCACTGAGCAGAGAGAGCCTTCAAGGAGAGCAGAGTCATTCCCCTCCTGCTCCCACCCCTCATCCCCACGCGCCTCCTGCCAGGCGCACACAGGCACCTCATCCACACTCCAGCCCAGTTTTCCAAACATATGCTCGTTCTTGTCCCTCTTCCCAGACACTCTCTCTTCCACAAGGACTGAGAGTGTGCTCAGAGGAAGGCATGCTTGTACCAAGGGCAAGAGTCAGAGTCCTAGGAGGGGAGGAAATAATCTTAATGGGAAGCTCATCCAACCCCCTTCCAGGGCTTAGGGCTCATCTACAGCATCCCTACCCATGGGTCATTTGCCTCTGCTTGCTTACCTCCTGGGATGAGAAATCATCACCTCCCGAGCCCCCATTTGGACTGCTCTGATTTAATCCTCATAAAAGCCCTGTATGGTGGGTATTTTTATTATTCTCTCATCCCCATTTTACAGATGAGGACATTAAGGCTCAGAGAGGGTAGGTGACTTGTCCCAGGCCTGAAAGCCACTACAATGGCAAATCCAGGACTAGCACAGGAGTCTGCCCTTCTCCTGATATTTGAACGCAGCTCTCACACGTGCAGGGCTCTCATCCTCAGTTCCTTTGTCCCTCCTGGGTGAAGCCCACTCATACCAGAGCTGTTTCCTGAGGCTGGGGTCCAGCGGCTGACCTGGAAATTTGTCCCATCCCTGCCTTCTCATCCTTGCAAATCCACTGGCTTTGAGAACCCACATTCCCTGACCTCAGTTCCATCCCCACTGACTCTGGTCCACACCCCATCCTGACCCTCTGAAGCTCCTTCCATGCTGCCCTGTTCACTCAGGCCAGCCTCCGCCAGCACCGTCCCCACTTCCCGGCCCCCCTAAGCCACTCACCAGAGCTGTCGCAGACTTTTCTGCAGACACAGTTCCAGGTGCCGTTGACAAAATCCTCCAGGTAACAGTCCTTCCCACAATTGGGCTCCTCAGTGGTGGGGTCTAGGGGGTGAGGCATGGAGGCAGAGGATGAGGATGCACAACAGGGAGGACCCGAGGCCACCAGGGCCAACCTGTCATTCTACCAGGGCACAGAACTCCCGCCTGAGGTTGTGCGATACTTAGTGGAAGGGTCAAACCGCAGGCTCAGATTCCCTGACTCCCAGCCCAGGGAAGTGAGGGCCCAGAAGCTGCCATCTTAATGCTTCTGAGTACTTTCCATGCGTTAGTTCATTCACTTCTCATGGTAACTGAATGAGACAGGGTGGCAGAGCAGTTAAGCACATGGATCATGGAGCTAGAGTACCTGGGTTCAAATTCCACCTTCCAGCTTTGTAACTTTGGGAGAGCTGCTTGACCTCTCTGTGCCCCCCGAGCCCTCATCTGGGGTAGTTAGATAGTACCTATCTCAGGAAGCTGGTGAGAGGATTAAATGAGATAATACTCTAAAGTGCGTAGGTTAGGAGCAGGGACACTGTAAGCTCTATGCATTAGCTGTTATTTTTGCCATTATCCATTTTTTTCAGACCAGAAAACTGAAGCTCAGAGAGAGAAATTAAACTGCCCGAATGGAACCTAAATATGAAGGAGCCTCAGTTCTCAGTATTGTGCTACACATCTGGGTCCATCAGGAGCCTTCACCCTGGAAAACGAATCTCTGGCTTTCCTTGGCGTGTTGGAAGACCTGGTAACCCCGGGCGGGATTGACGCTGGGCAGTAACTGGCAGGAGCTGGGTCGAGGCTGTTCTGCTTAGTCTCTTCCTGACCTGCTCCACTCTCTCTGCTGACCACCCCCCGGGCGTTTCACTGGGCAGCCCCCCTGCCGGCAGCTGCACTCCAGGGTCCCTGCCGCTCACCTGTGCAATAGCTCAGCGCACACGCTGGGGTGCCCTCCAACCGGTACACGTGGTACCCACCCGGGCAGGCCTTCACCTCCACCTCGGTCTTCCAGAGGCAGCAGCTGCCGCTCCACTGGGCACAAGCAGTGCGCTTGACGATGCCCTGCTTGAGGGTGGGGTGGGTCCCCTCCAGCCACATGGGGGCGTCCGTCTGGCATCGGTACACTGGGACGCAGGTCTCTGGCATCCTCACTCCTCCTTTTCCCACAAAACGGTACCAGCCCCTCAGGTTGCTGTCACATATCTGCCCTCTTTCTGTGTTCTCTGAGCTTCGGGAAGATTCATTCAGGAAGGTGTAATTCTTGCAGGGGTCAAAACAGACTTGGGCCTCTGGCGTGCCGGGAGCTCCACACTCCAAGTCGGGTCCATAGGAGTTGCTGCTGGTGGAAACTGGAATGCAACAGCGTGCTCAGGTTTACTGAGCAACCCCAGGGCCTACAGGATTTTTATCCCCCGACACACGTTGTTTTGGATGTGCTAAGGACCCTAATGAGGACAAGAGGCACACAATCTGTTAACTAAATATCAGCCTTCATCACCTTGGGGTCAGAACAATAATGAGGCCTGTGTGCAGTACTTCACAGGCATTAAGAACATCAGAGTCTCCACCCTGCACAACCCCAGGGGGCATCGTTCACATTGAGCTCAGTGGCTCTCTCCCCTGGAGTTGTGCAGTGCTCCCCTGTGCAACCATACACAGTGACCGATATTTGTTTTTCTCACTATGAATGTAATATGGGCTCACTGGAAAAACCTCAAACATCATTAAAATAAAGTAGAAATGAAAGTTGTCATAAGCCCATTCCATCCCCAGAAGTAATCATAAATGTGTTGTATAGTGTTCAGACCCTTTCTATGCATATATTTAAAATAGAGGATTTTTAAAAGTAAAAATGCGTTTAATGCTGTACAGCTTCTTTTATGTCCACTTGCATTTTTTGCTTACTATATCACGGACATCTTTCCAGTATCAGTAGATACAGATCTAACACAAGTTTTCTTAACTTCAGCGCTATGGGTGTTCGGGGCGGGATCATTGTGTGTTGTGGGGCGTCTGTTCCCTCATAGGATGGCTAACAGCATCCCTGCACTCTTCTCACTAGATGCCAGGAGTACCCCCCAGCTCCACACCTGCTGGCAAGTGCTTCAACTCCCCTGAGACTCATTTGCAAGACAACACCTGTGAGCAAGGGGTCCCCAAACTCCATCCATTCCCACGCCTTAGTCACTCCGTTTGTTGCACCTGTGTCTGCCTGTCCTCTTATGTACTTAACACTTTTCTTTCAATGACTCTCTTTATAAATTCGTTTCATCCTAAGGAATAATATCTGTGATACCATAGGTATGATGTACAAGTTATATTTTTTTAAGACACATGAAAAAAATAAGGAGAGCCATCAAAAAATTCCTTAAGAATTTGCCATGCACCCCCACCGTCATCCTGGTGTATGTAAGCTCCGTTTTGGAAATTAAAGCTCTAAAGGATTATTAGAGGATTAAATGAGATAGTAGGTGTAAAATGCCAAGCATTTGTGTCCCTGGAGTTCAAGGCAGCTCTGTCCCCTAGTCCTGACTTGTTGAATAGTGTGAGTGCCTGGGTGACGAACTACGTGCACGCACGGGATCACATTCTCATAACACACATTAGAGGGACTTTTCAGAAAAAGAGATTTTTGAGCCCTGTTTGCGTATGTACTTGTTTTAAGGAAAGGAGTGGCTGCGCTTGCTATTCTTGGATTATTCTCCTGCACAAACTGTCTTTTCCCAAGGGAGGCCATGAGCTGAGTCCCTGCCCCCCAGTCTCCTCCATAGGTGACAGGGGCAGAAATTCTCATCTTGGTGTTGAGCCTGAGAACCCTTCCCACAAGCATTGAAGATGCCCAATCCACAGATCTTTGGAAGAACACGGAGAGATCACTAAATCCAGTCTTTTCATTTTACAGATGAGCAAACGGATATGGAGGGAGGGGAAGGCGCTTGTCAAAACAAGGGCACAGGGTGACTGGGTGATCCACATCCCATGAACCTGGCTCTCTGCCTCCCCCATATGTGGGCCTGGGAAATTACGTGAACTGGCTCCCACGGGGCCTTTCGGGGGAATTTCCGATCTGGTTCTTCGAGAGATGGGGACTCAGTTTCGGTTTCTCTCATCTTGTTCCCTTTGACTTCTAGTTTCTGGGTCTTTCCTTTAAACACGCCCCTGCTCCTCCTGCGGACTCTGAAAGGATTTCTCTGAACTGCCTTCTCTGCACTGCCCTGCTCACTGTCCAGGTAGTGCTGGGTGTCTGAGGTGCCAGGTGAACAGAGCACTCACTTTGCTGCTGTGTAGATGCCAGGGTCAGAATGCAGGAGGCCAAGGCCAGCCACAGGACGCAAGAGCTCGCCATCCTTTCCAAGGGCTGAGACACGCTGGTCACTCTGCAGCGTGCAGACTCTTCATGCACCTAGGGGAAAGGAAAGACCCAGACTCAATCAGGGCAATGGAGGTCATTCCTCTGGATGCAAGGGTAAGAGGAAACTCACATCAGTTCAGCACTGTGACTTGGACTAAGCCTGTTGCATACCTTAGCCCATTTAAGGTTCTGAACCACCCTCCTTGCAAGGTACTATGATTTTGCCCCCATTTTACAGATGAAGAAGCTGAGACACAGAGGACATTAACCCCAGAATTATTTACGGAGCTCCTCTATGTGCAATCACTGTTCTAGAAGTTAAATAGATTGCTGAAGGTCCGAGGCCCATGTTCTCAGAAACTGATGATGACTTCTTCACAGAGTGTTTAAAGCAGGCGTGACATGCAGAAAGGAGATGGGGTAATCGGACTAGGAGACTTGCCAAGGGGATAACACTGTGTTGTGTGCCAGTCTCAGCCGATCAATAACCAATGTGAATGGCTGCCCTTCCCTAGTTCTGTGTGTCAGGCACTGGGCTAAGAGACCCCCCGAGTATCCTCTATGTGTGTAGACTTCATGTCAGCCTGAGACCCACATGCTTGCTCCTAGTGGTGTCTGGCACACAGGGTGCTCAGTCAAGGTTTGAGGGATGAATGAATAGATAAATTGGGGGCCGTAGGAACAAAGAGCTGTGAAGAGCCTACCGACACTCGAATAAATAATATTTCCTCTTCTGGGAAGCTCTTCCCTTGAATGGGCAAAACTTTGGATGGCTTCTTATAGCCTCCGGAAGACTTCAGTTGAAGATAGAGATCTATTTCTGGAAGGGATCATGAGTATGTTATGAGAGAGCACCCAGGACTGGTAATTCTTAGAGATGAGACATCAAGTAGAGGTCTAGCTTCCTGGTGGGTGTCCAGGGGCAGGGGGGAGGGGGAAGGTGGCTGGATTCATGGTTGAGCTGGACATAGAGTGATATCTGGGGCACTGGACAAAGGCCAGGGTCCAAACTCTTTGTGGGATTCTGAAAATTTCCAGAAACAAAAATCCCTAGCAAGTCCAATGTGTCAAGGGTCAGGGGAAGCCCCAAAGGATCAGGAGAAAGCCCACTGGGCTTGAAGCAGGACTTACCTCAGTGAGAACACAGCGTTCCTCCTCCTCTGACCAGCCGTAGGAATGCAAGCCTGCTGTGGACCGTCCTTTTATTGCAATTTCTCACCCAGGTGGCTCCCTGCAATTGGGGATGAGGTGTCCCTGGATTTAATCTCCCAGGCACGTGCTAGACTTGAGGGATGGAGAGAAGATAAACAATTAACCACAAAGGAGGGCCACCTCCCCTCCCTATTGTAAACTTTACCAGCAGTCTCCCTTTCACACAAATGCTTCTTCGTAAACAATAGGAGTGGGTACTGAACACCCAGGGCACGCTGAGTGCTGCTCACCCATTCCTTCTCACGCTGAATCACCACAATAAACCAATGAAGCTAGTGCCGTGTCTATTACCAGAAAGCAAGCACTAATCCAGAGGAAGCTTAACACCCAAATGGGAGTGGAGAGAAATCAGACAGGCACTTGTTCGCACAGTGCACTTCTGATTTTACCTGGTGTTCCTTTGGATACTCAACGTTGAGGAGTCTGAAAGAGCCAATTGGGTGATGGTGAATCATCGAATAGCAACAGAGAGACAAGACCCCTGGACAAAATAAGCACCGGAACAGCCTCTCCTCTCATCCCTCTGATACACAGGCTACTCCAGAGATTGGACAGTATGGAACTGAGGTTGTACCTCTTGGACTTTTAAACCCCAGGCTTGGACCTGGCTTTCGTCGCGTGGTAGATATCACGGAGTTGATAAGAGTCAAGCTTTTGCAGAACAAGTGGCCATTGATTCTTCTGTGTTACTCTGGGATTCTTTCAGAAGCCATGGCTACTAGGGGCAGGGAGCATAGGGTTCCTGGCATTGGTAACACCTTCCAGCAAAATCTCAACCCGGACAAAGAAAACATGCTACAAGCCACTCTCTCTATTCCTAGTGCATTTGGAGAAAAATCCCCTAAATGTGGAGCTTACAACAATCACAAATGCAGGATTCTGAAATCCGTCTGGGCCCACCAAATAGCCCACTGATCCACTAATTTTGGCCAGGTGCTCGTTCTAATCTCCCCAGTGGCCGCTCTCAACCTTCCCCATCCTTTCAAACAGTCTCTGCAGCCATCACTCCCCACTTACTCCCTCCCTCACCCCATTCTCAGCAGGTGTCTTGCATCCTACTTCAAGAAAATTTATGTCACAACACCTGACCTCATTCACCTTTGTGTCTCCTTCCCTTATAGACATATAAACGCCCACTTCCTCCCCCAACTTCTGATAAGGTGATCTTCCTCCTTTTCAGAGTCAGTTCCTCCATCCCTGTTATGACTTCTCCATTCCATTCGGAACCCCGTGGCTAAAACTGCCCTGCTAAGGTCATCGCATAGGCAAGTCCACTGGGCATTTCTTCTGTTCTCTTGTCCATGGATTGTTTTTCGCTTCTTCCTCTGGGCACACTGCATTTCCTTGACTCCCCTGTACGCTCTTGTCTTGATTTTCTTGGATACCTGTGATTTATCACTCTCATGCTCAGGCTCCTCTTCCTCCAGCTGTCCTTGAGAGTGCTGATAAGTCCCATTTTTCTTTTCACTCCATACATTCTCCCTGGGAGGTGTCAAGTTATCCCACGATTTCGAGTGCCATCCCCAGAATGCTGAGTTTCAGATCTGTGTCTCTACTCCTAACGACTCCCTTGAACTTCAGGTCCATTTACCCAGTTGCCTGCTGGACCTCTCTGCTGGGGCTGAGATGCTCGAGGCACCTGTCTCAGCAGGTCCGAATCTGAACTCGCCAATCCGTCTAAATCTCTCCCTCCTCATTGCATCATCTATCTTAATCAATGGCCCCCAAGCTGGAAACCTGGTTCCTTCCTTTGTCCCTCAGCCTCGCATTTCCAATAATCACCAAATCTTGCCACTCAACCTTTCAAGTATTTCTTGAATCTATCCTTCCTTCCTCATCCCTGTTTCAACACCCCTAAATCAGGCCGCCATCATCTCTTACGAGAGTGATTTTAACAGCTGCCTAATGGGTCTCCCTGCTTTCATTCTTGTCCCCTTTGATTCTGTTCTCTCCCCTGAAGTCAGATGCCACAGTATCATCTCTCAGGATTATCCCCCATTCCCGGCACTCTATGCTTCCTGGGATCTGACCCCCGTCCACAGCTCCTATCTCATCTACAGCTTCTCTCTCACACATTCTATGCTCCACCCAATGTGTGGTTCTCTGAACTCTTCTCCACCTCCAAACCTTTGCATATGCTTTTTCCTCTGCCTGGATCATACGATGCCCAGCCTCTTACTACTTATCGTTTAGGTTCACCTCTTCTAGGAAGCCTTTCCTAAACACCATAGGCTGGCTTGTCCTTCTCTTCTCTGCTTCTATGCCTCTCTGGGCTGATTACAATCACACTCAATTACCTGCCAACTTATCTGTCTCCCTCTGAAGGCTGTAAGATCTTTGTGGACAGGGATCCTGTCTTTGCAGTTTTAATGAGCACTTAGTAAGTACTTGTTGAGTAAACAAATGGAAAAAAAATCACAATATATGTGTTCCAGACTCTCTCTTGTGAGTAATGTCTCAAATGTATAGCTGTCCAAGACTTAATCAAACCTTTGTGGAAAGACCCAAGATCCTGCCTCAGGGCCTTTGCACTTGCTGTTCCCACTGCCTGTAATGTACTGCCTCAGATATCCCCCTGGTTCATTCTCTTACTTTTCTCAGCCTCTGCTTATCAGAGAGAACTTCCTTGACCATCCTCTGTAGAAAAACACCCCCATAGCTCTATTCTCCTTTCCTTTTTTCCCCCCCAAAGTGCTGGCCACTACCTGACATATCACATAGTTGCTGTTTAAATGTATCCTCCTTTTAAACACAATCTCTTTACCAGCAAGGGCTCTGTTTGGGTTACTTGCTGTTTCTTTGGCACCTGTAAAAGTGCCTGGCATTAAATTTATACTTCAAATGTCTATTGAATATTGAGCTGAAAAACTAACCCAGAGAAAACAAGAAAGGAAAGGAGAAACATAAGGAACAGAGGGACAGAAGAATCCATTCTCATGTGCCTTCTTTTCCATGGCTTTTGTTTTTATCCTTCTTTATGTTCTGTTGTACCTGCATCAAAGTACAGATGAATCTGCACACAGTCCAGCTAGCCTCAACTGACCAGGGCCTGGCCACGGACGGGGCCAGGCTCAGCACCACGGTCCTCCTATGGAAAGCTCTTACGTAAAGGCAGCAGACATGGGGATTTGGTGCGTGTCTGCCCGTGAGAAGAGGTCCCTTGACTCAAGACACGCTGCCCCCAGCCCCCGTTTGCTGATGCCCACGTGTGCCTTCCCCTGGGGGCAGGAGGCTCTAATCACATGACAGGACTTTGACGCTCCTGGAAAGCCACAGCTGGAGTCCAGGGAGGCAGCTGGCGTCAGCGCAGACACTTCCCTCAGCATCAGCTACCTTTGGTCCACTTGGCAAAGAAGTCCAGACACCCTTGGGTATCTGGGTCTCCTGGGCCCAGCCACTTCTTGGTCTCTGGTTGTGTCTCCAAGGAGCCCCCTGGCTGGGCCCCTTGCAAAACTTCCCCTCCCAATGGGGGTCATAGGTCTGCCCCCACCGCTGCTGCTGCAGCTCTGTCAACAGGTCGACATCTTCTGCACTGGCAGGGAGAAGGGCAAGGGAGGGAGGGGGTCCCTAGGATGCGCCAGGTCCACCCCCTCTAAGGGCTGTGAGACTCCTGAAGGCAAGGACTGCGTCTGCTGATTCACTAGTCTTTCCCCAGCACCTGGCACAGTGCCTGGCACATACTGGGTGCTCAAAGAAATGTTTCTGGAAAACTGAATGAACCCTGCAAGGGTGTCCTTATTATCCCCTTTATACAGAAGCAGCAGCCCCATTATCCCCTCCGTTTCTGCAGTGCCTGACACCCTTGTAATCACTCTTTCAGGTCCTCCCTCCCCCCAGACCATAAGCTCCAGGAGGGCAGGGGTTGTGTCTGACTTGTTCGCGGCTAAATCCCCAGCAGCTAGCACAGTGCTTGGCCACAGTAGGTGCTCAGAAAAAATACATTCTTTTCTTTTCTTTTTTTTCTTAAGATTGGCACCTGGGCTAACAACTGTTGCCAATCTTCCTTTTTTTTCTGCTTTATCTCCCCAAACACCCCCTGTACACAGTTGTGTATCTTAGTTGCAGGTCCTTCTAGTTGTGGGATGTGGGACGCCGCCTCAACGTGGCCTGATGAGCAGTGCCATGTCCACGCCCAGGATCCGAACCCTGGGCCGCCACAGTGGAGCGTGTGAACTTAACCACTCCACCACAGAGCCGGCCCCAAAATATATTTTTTTCAAGGGAAGATTTGCCCTAAGCTAAAATCTGTTGCCAGTCTTCCTCTTTTTTCTTCCTTTTTCTCTCCCAAAACCCCAGTACATAGTTGTGTGGTTGTAAATTCTTCTACGTGAGCCACTACCACAGTATGGCTACTGACAGATGAGTGATGTGGATCCATGCGAGGGAACCGAACCCAGGCTGCCAAAGTGGACCGTGCCGAACTTTAACTGCTAGGCCATCAGGGCTGGCTCAGAAAATATCTCTTGAGTGAATGAATGAGTGGAGAAATGAATAAATGGATGGGTGGATGAAGCTCAGAGACATTGTGTATTTTATCTAAGGTCACACAGCAGAACCAGAGTTGAACCCAGTCTCTCTGACACGACTGTGAACTCCATGAGGGCTGGCATGGAGTCTGGTTTGTCTCACCTCAGAATCCTCAGCACCATGGACAGTGCCTATATATAGTAGATGCTCAATAAACACTTGTTGAATAAATAAATGACTTCAAAGACTGAGCTTTTAAGATTATTATTATTTTGCCACACTCTTTAAGGAGACAGGGGCCTCATACACAGACACATCATAAGTCCCATTTGGAGAGCAGGCAGCATTTAGAGACAAAGGCTGTTTTTTGATAGCAAAGATTAAAGGAGAGAAAACAGGAGCAGGCTGACTGAAGTGTGTGCTCCCTTTCCTGAGGCTGGAGCACCAGCCTGCATCGCCTCTGCAGCCAGCAGGAAGTGAGGTGGTAGCCACAGAGCTCGGGGTTTCCCACAGATGATCACTGGGACATCAGGGTCAAGATGGCAGACAGAAACAGAGGCAGCCAGACCTTCAGAAGCCCTGAAAGAAACGCAATTACGGGGCTGCTACTGGCACTGATGAGCCTTTGTGCAAAATTATCAGAAGATGCCTCCTCTAGACTGACCTATTAGGAAAGGATACCCTCTCAGGGTTGATCAGTTAGAAAAAGGAGGTTTTCTCTTTATCTGCTCTGAAAACCAATTAGAAAAAGGTGCTCACTTTGGATGGAAAAACAGAAAAAGTTTCCTTGCTTGGTGGGCCAATTTGAAAAAGGCAGCCCTTCCTCAAGCACTAGGCTTGGTATCCCCTCAAAAGGAAACTCTTGTGCAGTGCCCAACCTATTCAACCATCCTTGGCAATCTTGGGGGATATTCATAGAGGGCAAGCCTCTTAGGAACAACTTGACTCTCTGGCTCCAAGCTCACTGGTACTGGGTTGAACTAGCTCAGGTCAAACATGAGGTTGGTTCAAAAATCCCATCAGATCTAGGTGCCAAGAGCCAAGAAGGGTAACAGTTACATGGATTCACTTTTCATCCAAATTTTCAGGAAATTTCGGTCGCCATGCAAATCAAGGGCCATAAAAATGCTGCTAGTTCCTGGCCTTTATGGTCAGAGGAGCAGAGGAGCAGAGAAATAGAGTTTAGTGCTTGTCTGTTGTGTTCATCCTGGCACTAAGCATGGTGCACACAGCAGCACTCAACATGTACTTGTCCCCTGTTGAATGAATCCTGAAAAAGGTGTTAGAGATGAGCCACGAAGCTTCAGGAAGTTCCCAAGGTGCAGGTCTAGAGTGTGTGATTGTCTGTTGTATGTGGGTTTGTAACAAATGTGTGTGTCTGTACATACGGGCAACTCCAGCTGTCTGGGCATCCGCGTGTGCAGATATGAATGTACGCACGTGACCTGCTGTGTGTGTGCAAATGTGTCTGGATGATGTCCATTCTTGCGTGCATGTCCATGTGTGCCTGCATCTGTTTGCACGCATGCACTGTTGTGAGACAGCACGGGTAGACGTGCATATGTACAGCCCCAGGTCTGGGCGTTTCCGCAGATGCAGTCGCCCCTTCAGAGCTCAGGGCCAGCAGGCCCAGTGCTCCAGCACACCCCGGGCCCATGGAATAAAAGCCCCAGAGGAAGGTTCTGGCGCAGGCTCCTCTGCAAAGAGGACTTGAACTTACCCAAGCTGCTGGAAGCAGCCTTCGAGACTGCGGCCTGGACAGCTGCTGAAGGAAAGAGAAGGGTCAGCGTGCAGTTGGCAAGGAGCCTGGGAGAAGCCCCTCCTATCTGCTCTTCTCCTTGCAGCCAGAGTGGTCTCTTTGAAACCCCAGTCTGACCCTGTCACTCCCCTGCTGTGGACTCTTCAGGGGCTCCCAGTGCTTTCAGGAGAAAGGGCCAGAACCTTAGCAGGAACTATACGTCAATTGTATCTCAGTTCAAATAAAAAAGAACTATAGGGCCTCACGTGGTCTGGCCCCGCCTGTATCAGCTCACCCCACACTGACCTCCTCCTTCTCCTTCCAGCCTGCCGGGCCTTCTCTCAGTTCCTCTAACAGGCTGGGCTTCACCCACCACAGGCCCTTTGCCCATGCTGTACCGTCTGCCTGGGATTCCCTCCCCGTTCCCACCTTTCCCTGACTCCTCTTAGTTAGTCCCACCTCAATTTCCAAATCTCAGCTCCATTCTTCTCCAATCCTCCAGACTGGGCCTATCCCCCCGGTGTAAGGGCTCAGAGATCCTAATACATTTTCTTGATTGCATTTATCCCAATTGCAGTTACATATACACACACACACACACACATATACAGTCATGCGCTGCATAATGACATTTCGGTCAACAACAGACTACATTTATGATGGTGGTCCCCAGGAGATCAGTACCATATAGTCTAGATGTGCAGTAGCTATGCCATCTAGGTTTGTGTAAGTGCACTCTATGATGTTTGCACAATGCCAAAATCGCCTAACGGTGCATTTCTCAGAACGTATCCCCACCATTAAGTAATGCATGATTAGATATAATTATTTGAATGATGTCTCCTCCACTGGTCCATAAGCTTCGTGTGACCCTGACCTGTATTGGTTTTTGCTCATCATTACATCCCCAACCACTAGCACCAGGCCTGGCACACAGTAGGCACAAGAACATAATGAGAACTGGCAAAAGGAAGGCAGCTTATAATCCACTTTGCCCCAGAGAATTCACTTGCTCCAGTTCTTCAGATCCCAGTAAGATCTCAAATGCCAGGTTCTGTCACCCTCCTCATCTCCAGAGAGCATTCCTCTCAGGAACGTGCAGGAGGGAGTGGCCCTTTTACCTTTCCGTGAGATGGGACCCAGGTTCAGGACACGGCTTTGGTCTATGCTGCCCCCAGTGCGGACTCTGGTCCCGGAGCAGGTCTGCAGGGAGAAGGCGACAAAGAAACCCTTCCATGAGGGAAACTGAATGTGGTCCTGCCATGGGGAGCGGGCCAGCTGGGGCTTGAGGACGATGGAGGCAGGAGTTGTCAGGAGATCTGCATACCCGGGTTCATGTCCCCGCTCACCATTTGCTAGATGTATGATCTTAGGAAAGCCATTTAAGTTCTCTGAGCTTCTCTCCCCATAAAGATAAAGAGGCTAGTTAAATATCTCCCTTAGGGAGCTGCTGTGAAGCATTAAACGTTAGCACATGTAAGTTGCACATAGTGCTTACAAACGTCAGCTTCTATTGTCATAACACAGGCTTGCAGATAAGCCCGAGCGTTTAGCAGTCTGCTGCCCTGCCCTGGTCCACCTGATTTCCCAGCAGCTCAGGGCTGCTGCCTGGCCACGCACACCTCGTCTTACTGCTCATTCTGTCCTTGCGCTAAAGGAGAAACACAGCAGAAATATTTGTGTTTTTTTTCTTATATAGCTTGTGGCCAAATGTCTTTGGCGTGGGGAGAGGGGCGAGGGGGAGGGTGGGGCCAGCAGGCTGAGGGAAGGGAGGCGACTTACCGGCTTGCAGTTTTCATTGATGTTGTCGCAGAGATACACCTCACAGTGCAGGTAGACCAGGTCGTAGTTTCCGGCAAAACGGAACATCTGGACGGAAAATCGGCCCTGGGGGGACTCCCCATTCTCCACCACTCGGATGGTTGAGTCCTCGGTGCGTGGACAGCTGTGAGGGTTACATCACATAACGCTGTTGGTTAGGCAAACACTCTGGAGCCAGACTCCCCGGGTTCAAGTCTCACTCCACTACCTATTAACTGTGCGACCCTGGGCAACTTACTTAATCTCTCTGTTCCTCAGCTTCCCTCTCTGTATACAAGGAATAATAATTGTAACCCACATCACAAGATAGTTGCGATGATTAAACAAGTTAAATGTTCAAAGTGCTTATTAAAGTATATGGCACACAGTAGGTGCTACATACATATGATGCCAAAGTAAAAAGGCTATCAGCACAGAGTCGAAATTACCCTCAAGTTAGCACTTGCTGATTTCCCAGGAAACGGCATTCAGGAATCATTAGCTGACATTTGTTGGCACTCCACTATGTGCCTGGCACTAATTTCAACAACGGAAACTTCTGAGCACTGAGGGCCACAGACCAGACTGGAGTGTGTGCATCCACCTGCACGCACACACAACTGTACCCCAAAACACTTATGAATGAAACTCAAAATTGCACCTGTGGAGACTCTCACGTGTGCTGGGCTGGATCAGCACACAGGCACACTGGGCAGGCAAATTGGGCACCCTCTCTGCTATTTCACACTACTCTCGCAGAATTCACTCGGATTTAGAAAAAGGGCTGAATGCTGATGCGTAGAAGAACCGAGAAGGGACCTTCTGCGGGTGGTGTTCACGCTCTGCTCTCTGTCCCCCACAATTCAGATCTGACTCCAGAAGTGCAAACTACACTTGACAAAATAAAACCCGTGAGGTGAAGCAGGCCCACCTCATGAGAGGCAGAGCGAGTGGCATCCAGCATGCTCCTTCGTGGCCTGGTGCACTCAGCCCCAGCAGGGCATCCGTGTCTGCTCTGGCCACTCCAAGGGTCTCCCCAACTTGTCCCCTCCTTTCACATCCTGCAATATTCTGGCACCTTCCTAGACTGGTGGTCCACAACCCCGCTCCCACACATGCCCGGACAGAAAAACACAGGCACACCCACCATTTCTTCCTGCTTCTTTTTCAAAACTTTCCAAGCTTTCCACTATGTACATGCTATACTTTTACACTCGGAAAAAAAAAAAAGCTTAAAAATCCCTCACAGCAGGTATTATTTATGCCTATTTCACATATGAGAAGATGAATATCCAGAAAGATGAGCTGACTTGTTTCTCAGAACTAAAAACGACCGAAGTTAAGATTTGAACCCAAATTTCCACGATGCCCCAATCAAGGTCACGCCAATGTTTCCCAAATTTTCCAGTTCTTTTTTTCGTTACCTAGTAACCACCTTCCTGAATGTTTTCCTGTGTTTCCCAACATCTGTATTTTGATTATTTATTTGCTATTTTTCTTTAAATCTACTTACATTTTTACTGAACTACATCTATTTTGAGAAGAATCTTCAGCTCATGACCACAAACAGCAAACCAGTATCACTTGCCGTAAATAAAACATGACCAGACAAATAAATACAAAGTAGAACAGTACTATTAAATTTTAGTTAGACACAGTTGACTGTAAAAGCCCCTAAAACAGACTCTGTTTTCTTTTTGTTGCAAAAGGACGTTAGCAAATAACAGAGAGGTGCGAAGCTCAGATAGGCACCCAGCCGAGACTTTCCCCTGGCGGAACCTCGCGGATTCCAAGAGAACTGAGAAAGGAGTTGGTCACCGTCTCTCGGGGATGCTTTCTCCGACTGCGCTACCAGAATGTGGATGCCACTCTCCTTTCCCCGCTTCCGGGTTTTTCTATGGCCTCTGTACCGCTAACATGCTATTGATTTCACTTTTGTCTGTCAGTCTCCTCCTCTAGAACAACAGCTGTCTGAGGGCAGGGATTTCTGTCCCTTCTGTTCACTGTGTTATTCACAAGCCTGGCACACAGTAAGCTTCCAAAAGACCTGTTCCATTCGTGAATGAAAATGTGAACTCCTTGCTCACAGTGTGGCTCACCGTTCTCGAACGCCTGGAGTCAAAAGCCACACACTCATGCCCTCAGTGTTTCATCTGGCCCTGGCCGACTGTGCCTCCCCTTCACTCCTCTCAGCCAGGTGCCAGCCTTCCTCCGGCCCTGTGCATGCCTTTCCATCAGGCTTATGACACTTTTCTGAGTCTCAGACCCCCCTGGGTCATCTGGTAAAGCCCATGCATTCCACCCCAAAAATAAGGTTTTAAATGCATGAAACTTTTTAAAAACATTGTAACTGTGTGGTGACAGATGTTTAACTAGACTTATTGCAATCATTTCACAATATATACAAATATCAAATATTATGTTGTACATCTGAAACTAACATAGCATGTCAGTTATATGAAAAATTGAATGCATAAGATAAAATATGTAAGATTATAAAGGAAACCAATTAAATTGAAACATGGTCCTTAAAATAATAAAAAAACATTTATATAGGCATTATATATTTCATATCTATTATATATAAATATATGTGCTTACAAGTATATATATTCGATAATGCATTAAATAATAAGATCTAGTAGAAATTCCAATACCGTAGTAACTAAAAAGTACTGATGAGGGTAAATGCCTTCATGTGCCCCGCTAATAATTCTGTGGTTTGGTGCCTGTATTTATAATGGATGGCAATGCTAATTTCACCTAGAGGATAATGAATATAAAGATGTACTCTTCCCCCATCCAAGTCCAAGGGCTCCCCGGATTCCATCCATAGGCCTTACTTGTCCTGGATGATGAAGTACTTCAAGGGGTCTGTGGCATTGCTGCTGGGCGTGGCATAGCAGTTGGTCATCAGCAGTGCGAATCGGGACACGTCACCCCCATCCAGGATGGTGCCCACGTAGAGAAAGGCGTCGGTAGACAGGGTCACCGAGGAGCCCTGGTAAGGCTGCGTGAAGGTGGGGTTCTGGAAGAGGGCCATCCGCACGGTGAACATGCCCGTCCCGCCCACGCTGATGTTTAGGGAGCTGCGGGCGGAGAGGGACCAGTGAGAGAACCAGAGCTGAAAACAGCAACAGATGGACCACCCTTTGCGGTCTGCATTCCTGGGAAGTCCCTGACAGTTCTCGCATTTTTATCCAGCGGTAGGACTGGAAACCACCAACCATTGCTTTGCAAACTACAATGAGCACACACACGGGTCACCTCGGGATCTTGTTGAAACTCAGGTTCTGGTTCGGTAGGTTTGGGGTGTGGCTCAAAGTTCTGTATTTCTAACAAGCTCCCAGGTGATGCTGCTGCTGCTGATTCATAGACCACCTTTTTTATAACATGTCCACCCCCTCCCTCGGTTGCCTTTGCCTTCAAGAAGTGCAGCAAACAAATTCTCAAGGCACTCACCTAGATTCCTTCTTTGGTCTCAGCCTGGACCAGTTAAGAGGGATGGACTATGAGTTCTACTGGCCCGAGTCAGAGTCTGGCCCCACTTACAGCAGAAGATTGGCGTTTTAAAAACGGGTTATTTTTAACCACACTGGAAACAGCCACACTGATGGAGACGTCACGGGATGATCCAGTAAAGGACAGCGTAAGACTGATGCCCCCGGAAATCAGGTGCGTGAGAAATATTTAGTAACATGGAAGTCCATTTTATGGGTGATAACTGGGTTATCAGTTTGGACTCAGAATTGAACTGAGGCAAGATTTCTAGCTCAAACCAGAGAGAGATTTGCACACAAATACGTTGCTCCTGGAGTCTACCAGGCCTGGGACATGGCCACATTGCTCCAGGGCACTGCTTGGCCAGGTGACGCTCCAGCCAAAGGAAGTCAACAAGCAGCCTTCTTTCCCCAAGTCAGCCATGCGCCCTCATCAGTGCCTAGTGCCCTTCCCAAGGTTGGTTGGCCCAGAGAAGATGTAACCATGGGAAAGCTTCAAGGTGAAGGTCATGGTCAAGTGAGGGCTCTGGGCCTCATGGCCTGGGTTTGACTCCCAGCTCAGCCACTTACTAGACTCTCTAACTTTGGGCAAGTTATTCAACCTTCTCTGAGCCTCCATTTCCACATCTGTATAATGAGAATAATAATAATACCTACACTTCCTAGGGCACTCTACAATTTCAATGAGACGTTCCATGTAGAACACCGAGCACAACGCCTGACGTATACTCGGCCCTTGATAAATGCTTGTTATAATTACAACTATAATTTTTTCCAACAACAGCATCATTGGTGATTCATCCTATTCAGAGATTTTCACTTTTATTTAGCAAAGACCCTTTTCCTTTTTTAAACAATCAAACTTCACGTGGCACACAGTATGGATGGAACTTCTCTGGTTCACCCCTCAGACACTCCCAAGGCACCCCTTAAAGACCCTCAAACTCCAAGAAGCGTAATTTGTAAACCCCTCTTTAATCAAACTCCTTCGATTTACAGAGAGGGAAGGAAACTGAAGCCCAAATATGGCATACGATTTGCCCCAAATCCCATAGCAGGTCTAGACTGAGAGCCCTCCCACCTTCCCTCTGGTCCAGCCACCCTCCAGTAAGCCAGAGACACTAATATTTGATTCGCATCTGCAGAGCACTGCTGTGCCTCTAAGAAAGGCAGTACAAAGATTGCTAAACCCATTCCACAGATGAGAAGACTGACACCCAGAGTGGGGCTATCAACTTCTCAAAGCCATCTGGCTAGGACGTGATGGTGCCTGGATTTGAATCCAGGCTCCAGACTTCCTAGCTGGGCTCCTCCATTGTGCAACACTGCTCCCCAGTCCCCCCCACCCAGCTCCTTATGGGTGACAGGTGACAGGGAAGCCGAGGGCCTGGTGGTTGAGGGGGTGTGAGGTGGAGCCGGCCAGGGGCGCTGGGGACCCTCTCTGGCCGCACCTGACTATTGGATGCAGGGAGGTCTTCAGGCTGACTTTCATGTCCAGCGGGTAGGAGCAGGCGAAGTTGATTTTGATGTTGACGTCGCGGATGATGATCTCATCGGCCAGGAAGAGCGTGTTGCTGTACGTGGCATGGGTTTCATTCGTCTGTGTTGAGGGGAGAGAGAAAGGGGCATGAGAACCTGAGTAGCACTCAAAACCAAAGGAGCCTTCTCTAGCCACCCATGGGCTGCCCTTCCGGTAGCCACAATCAAAAGTTACAACAACAGTGGCCATTTCTGAGCACGCGCCACGTGCTGGGCTCTGAGCTAGACATTCCTCCTGCATCACTGCATTAGTCCCTTCAATGACCCTGAGAGGCAGGGTACCACCCCCTGCCTGGTGATGAGGAGCAAACCAAGGAACTCTGAGTGACTCGCCCACAGGACATGGCATCTAGTAAGCCTGGGCTCTTCCCATGACCCAGCGCCTCCTCTCTCAAACACTAAAAAGACTAAAAACCACGTGCAGATTCATCATTGATGGTGGAATTCCAAACGCTGTGCTGAGCAAATGACAATGAATTTCTTTCTTCCTTTCTTATGTCTTTCTTCCCTTTCTTTTTTCAGGGGATGAGGGAGGTGGGAGGAAGCCGTGCTCCACTCACACAAACACTGACCCCTGGGTCCCTTTTGAGCAGGTTTCTGTAGGCGAGGTTCTGATTCTGTGAACACCAGTGATGCTGACCCTGCCTCCCAGGACCACCAGAGACAAACAGACGTGCTTCTCAACCCAGTGTTGACACCTACTGGCTTAGAACCATCCCTGCTCTGTCTGGCCCAACTTTTTGCATCTATAAAATGGGGAACCATCACCACAGGAGGTCCTCTTTATTTGAAGCTAATGTTTATTGAACACTTCCTATGCGTCAGTCACTGTCCTGACCACTTCATGCACAGTAACTCATTTAAGCGTCTTGACAACCTGACAAAGTAGCTACTATTATTACTCCATTTTACAGTGCAAGAAACAGGCATGGCCAGGCTGAACAACTCACCGAAGCTCACACAGCTAGTAAATGGGGGAGCCTGGGCTTGAACCAGGCAGTGCTCTGACCCCGTCCCACACTGCCCAGGACGTACCGTCAGCACTGTCCCACAGGGGCCATCCCTGGTTGGGGTCACCACAGACACCCAGTCCCGGTCGCCCCTCTCAGCGAAGCCCGAGCACTGGCTGTCAAGCAGGTACATGTAAACCTTCTCAAAACCCAGGCTCTTCAGCTGGCACTTGCCCAGGGACATCTTGATGTCGTTGATCCCACACTCCAGCTTGCGCTCCAGGTGGGAGAGATCTGAAATGGGCAGGGAAGGCAGGATTGGAAATCTGTGACCACAATTCGGGGGCCCAGCACATCCCCAGGGCTCAGGCCCAGCTGGTCAGGCTGGCCACAAGCTGGGGATACTCAGTGTAGCCTCAGTCTGATCTCTCTGCGGTCTCTCCTCTCAGAGTGATGGAGGCTCAAGATTGGACTCCAAGCATCACTGGATGGATCCCAGTGGCCGGGCATCAGCCCCATGTTACCCTAAGTGTGGGCTGTATACAAAAAACAGTATTATTTTTGGGTCGTTCACGGCCCCAGCATTAAATAACATTGAATCCCAGTAAAACAAAACAAAACAACAAACAAAAAAAAACCTAATAGGTTAATTGCAATTTCTTTCCACCCTTTCTTTACTAAGGAGATGGTCCTGTTCATGTTTTTAATGCCATACACTGCTAACTTCCCTTTTAAAACAATGTGCAGACCTCAACCTGCTAAAATTTAATAATTTGATTTCATTGTATTCACTTTTGCTTTACCTTCTATCTAAGGCAAGTGTTACTTGCCACAGATAGATGCAGTAGTGACCATCAATGTCCCAAGTTTACCTGAAAGAAGAAGGATTCAAGGAATTTGAAGAAAAACAAGTTAGTGAAAATTGCAGGATGGATACAATTTGGATAAAGCAAAATTGTCAAATTGGTACTTGGACGTGACCAAAATCATGACTGAAGCTTGAGAAATGCTAGTCTGCATCAATCATTTGTACATATGGGGAAACTGAGGCTTAGTGATGTCCGGGGCCCGGCTCAGGTCCTCAGCTGGTCAGTGGAGGACCCAGCCCAAGAAACCACACCTGGCGGCCAGTCCTGTGTTCTTGTGCTGCAGGAAGATGGCTCTGGTAGCCTTTGGCCTATGGGCAGCAGCCACCTGTGTATCCATTGTGGTGTGGAGGCCTCAGAAAGAAGGCTGGGGGTCAGGAGGTCCCCGACTCTCTGGGAGCCTTGGAGTCAACTAAGGAGAGACTCCCCACACGCCCCCAACTCACACACAGGAATGTGGCCCTCCCTCAGCGGCTGACGCTTCTCAACACCTCGCCTCCCCGCCCCCACCGGCCTCACCAGTGATGTTGAAGTCCTGTTTGCACTGGCAGTGCCATTTGCCATTAACCGATTTGCATTCCTCGTCTACGCTGCACTCATCACACGTGCCCTCCACCGACCTGGGATCTGCAGGGTCACAGACACAGACAGTCAGCAAGGATGCGCCCCAGGCACCCCACGGTGCCCTTCTAGACCTGGAGTGGGGATGGGGGGACACGCCCACTCACCTGTGCAGTACGCCAGATGGCACTCGGGGGGCGCCCTCAGGTTGTAGACATAGTAGCCCCCGGGACAGGCCTTCACCTGGACGGGCGCGTCCCACAGGCAGCAGTTGCCGCTCCAGTGCGCGCAGGCTGTGCGGCTCACGATGCCCTCGTCGCTGGATGGGTGCGTGCCGTTGAGCCACATGGGCGCGGCCGTGTTGCAGCGCAGGGTGGGCACGCAGGTCTCGGCCATGCGCACGCCGCCCTGCCCCATGAAGCGGTACCAGCCGCTCAGATGGGAGTCGCAGGCGTAGCCCGTCCCGTAGTCGCTGCTGCGCCAGTACTCGTCCAGGATGCTGTGTGCCTGGCACGGATCGACGCACACGTGCGCAGCGCCCTCCCGCACACAGTCCAGCCCCTGCCCGCAGGAGCCTGGCGAGCACTCACAGTGCCGCCCATCCCCCAAGTAGCCCGCGGGACACACGCACGAGTAGCTGCCCTTGCTGTTGACACAGGTGGCCAGGGCGTGGCAGCCACTGAGCCCCGGCTCAGCGCACTCGTCCACGTCGATGCAGCCGAGCCCGGGTGTCTGGCGGAAGCCGTTGAGGCAGACGCACGTATAGGAGCCCAGTGTGTTCACGCAGCTGCTGTTGGCGGAGCAGTTGTGGGCCCCAGGAGTGGCACATTCGTTCAGGTCCACGCACACTAAGCCGTCGCCAGTGAAGCCGTCCTGGCAGGAGCACGTTGTGGCCGCCCCGTCCTCCAAGCAGGTGGCATTGCTGTGACAGTCAATGCAGCTTCCTGTGGACAGAAAAGCCCAGCATCAGAACGGGGGCAGCTGGGCCAATGGTCACCCAGAAACTCCTTCCATGTCCCTTAGGGTACCCATATTCTTTAAGACTTAGTCCCTAGCAGACCCCCACCAAAACAAATAAAGAGAACTCCCCTGATGATGTCTAACTCCCACCACTCATTCTTGTGTGTTGAGCATTGCCTTCAAGCTGTGTCTTCTTTTAAAATATCTACATTCCCACATCCAGAGGAATAATGCAGAGTTCTTGACAGTTTGGGTAGGATTCAGGTGAACCTGTGTCCGCTTCCCCTTCTTGGCACATTTTGTGCCTTTTGCTCAGATCTCCTTCCCTGCCTCCCCTCTAAAGACTTCCCCAGCTCTACCTCTCAGTGGCAGCCACATTTCACGCGTTCCTCTGTGACAATAATGGTAAAGATAATGAGCTGTCGCTTAATAAGCTCTCACTACATGTCAGACACTGGGATATGCACTTTTCCTTCATTATCTTGTTGAATCGTCCAGGGGCCCTGTGGGATCACTTTCGTATTTACCCTTATTTTAAAGATAGGGAAACTGAGCTTCAGAAGATGTAAGCCGCTAGCTCCATTGGTGAATGCCAAAGCTAGGACACAAACCCAGGTGGCAGGACCACAGAGTGTGTACTTTTAACTATTCACTGTGTGCGGAGGCATGCCAGCTCAGGGGAGGCGCTCAGCTCCCTTCTCCAGGAAGAAGCTGAAAGCAGAATGAGGGCAGCGTGCAACCCAATGGAACCAGCTCTTAAGTGTGCAAGGGCAAGCATTTGGGAGGCACCTGGGTGTTTTCAAATCTCCTGTGTGGTTCAGTATGTTCCTGACCTTCTAGTGAGGTGCCAGGGAGCTTTAGTGATGTTCTAGACTCTTGTCTATCCATGTGTGGTCCAAGGACAAGAGCACCAGCGTCATCCAGGAGCTTGTTAGAAATGCAGAGCATCAGGCCCCACTCCAGACTTATTGAACCAGAACCTGTTTTAGCAAGATTCTCAGGGGAGTCCTGTGTTCATTGAAGTGTAAGAAATGGATTTAGAATAAAGACTATGAAAATCCCAAGCATGATAGGAGGGGATCAGAACTTCCCTGCTAAGGGCTGTATTGCTACACGCACACATACACACGTGCACACACACCACTTACTTGCTTCCGAGGTGTCAGTGTTTGCAGCTATGATGACCCAATAGGTCACCACTGTCACCATCCGCATCGAGGTCAGAGAGCTAAGCCAGCCCATCCTTTCTGCTCTTCACAGCTACTTCTGGGCTGGGGAAGTCTTGCCCAAAGACAAGGACAGGTGGGCCCCTCGGAGTTTCCTCCTAGTCCCTGAAGTCCTGTTAACAGAGATGGATGGGATAAATGCGTGATCTAACTCTCCTCCACATGCTTGGGGGGAGAGCCTTGGTTGTGCACTGCACAACACCGGGAGATGCCATTTATATGAACCACAAAAAGTGTGCAGTGCTGTGGCCCTTGCTTTGGTGGAATTTTCCCCTCTGTGGCCACACCCTTACTCCCACCCACGTCCCAGCCTCGGCTCCCCAAGTCTCCTCGCATTTGGAAGAAGTGAGTCTCTCATTTGGAGCAGGAAGCAGGAGGATGGAGTTGTGTTCTGGACTCGCCACCTTGTTGGAGACAGCTTTGGGTTTTAACAGCCAAATCCTGTTCTCCTGCTGGGAAACCTTCAGCTTGCCCAGATCCATTTATTCATTCGACAAACATTTATTGAGTAACTACCATATGCCAAACAGAGTGCTACGCACCACGGAAAATGATGAACAAGACAGACAAGGCCCCTGAGTTCATGCAACTCGCATATTGTAAAGAAGCGGCTTTGACATAAGCAACCCAAGAGTCGATTAACCTTCTCAGTGCATTTTAATGTTTCCAGGGTGATCACTTATATTTCACCCAGTTGTTGAATATCACCCAAAGTTTTACAGCAGCAAAATAGGGCAGCACGGCGGTTAAGTGTGTGGGACCTGGAGCCTGCAACCGGGATTCAAAGTCCAAGTCATACTAACAGTGTGACATGGTATTTCAACCTGGTAAGACTCAGTTCCTTAGCTATGATATAAGGGTCTTTGCTTCCACAAATTGAATGCCTACAATGTGCCACCTCAGTCTGAAGTCCCTCTGATCCAACTTGTGTTCTAGAGCAGCGTTGTCCAAGCCTTTGTGGTTTAGATCCGCTATGAGAAAAGTATTTTATGCCCTAGCCTAGGACATACATAGCACTTGCGTACGCACACGCGCACACACACACAAAATAAAAATTTTATAAACAATTATTATCGTTATTGTCCGCATTGCTTGCTGATGTATTCTATTGTATTTCATTAAAAGAAAATTCTAGATGTAATCCACAAATGATTTCATGATCCACTAACGGGTTGTGACCTACAGTTTGAAAAACAGTATGGTGGGTGATAGCTAACTGCATATTGTTGTCACGGGGATTAATTAAGATGTTATATGCAAAACAGGGCCCAGAGCATAGCAAATGCTCTGGTTCACTGCCCTATCCCCAGTGCCTGGTACCCAGTAACTAGTGTTTGTTGAATGAGTGATAAAGTAATGGTCATCGTTGTTAGGAAAGTGCAGGCTAACAGACAGGAAGGTTGACTTACCAAAGATCACGAAGCCAATAGTCAGCAGAGTAATGACTCAGTCTAGGTCTGAGCCAAGTGTCCAATCTCTTAATTTCCTCTCCCCTCTCCCTCAAACAGAATGAGAATCAGGAGAAGACCAGACAGGGGAGAAGTGGTGAGGAGAAGAGAGAGCAGAAGATATCCTTACCTGAAGCCGGAAAGGTGGAATTAATCTGCTTACAAGTGTGGCCTCCTATATATACGTCTGCCCCTGGCTGGCAAACTCTCCTCGAATTATTCTTGGTTCTGTTTCTTGAGATCGAATCCTTGGGGGGTGGAATATTTTCCCCTGTTGGCACAGTGTTCTAGGCTGTGAGTTCTTGTTGTTCTTTTTCTTAATAGGTAGAGACCCCGAATGATTGACATTGGGGGTCACACTTGTGCCCACACATACAGGGCCTCTGTTTTGCACCTCTTGGCATCAAGAGATTCCTTAGTTAGAAATTAACTGGGAAAGCAGTGCCAAGGTCCTGGGCTTTTTCTTGGTTATTGGCAAGGACATCATGGACCCAAGGAGCCAGGTACAGGCCAGTATCTGAAGCCAGGCTACTCTAGGATATAAGGGATGTTCATGGCCCCCACTGGGACGTGTACCTGTGGCCATCAGGTTCCCCATCCTGGAGTGCACGGGCTCGGCCAGCTCCCCTGGGGTCCAGATATGAGCAGGAGAGGAGTGGAGAATGGTTGAAGGTCAGAGCTAGAAGATAATTCAGACGTCATTGGACCAGATCCACTCTATGAAACAAGAAATCTGAGTTCCCACGAGGGATGCTCTTTCGGAAGGTAGATAACTTCAGGATTGAATAGACTGACTTTGGAGTCAGCCCATCTGAATCATGTCAGTAGGCTCAGCTCTTAACCTTCCTGAGGTCATTTTCCTCGTCTGTAAAGTGAGGATACCCATCTCCCAGCATTGTTATGGTGGTTGAAGGAGATGACGCAAAGAAAGACATGTAGTCATGATTCTATCCATGCAAATCACTGCCAATGCTGCGTTGCTGGTGTACAGTCATAGGGGTAGAAAATGACAGAGCCTGGATTCAACTCCTCGTCTCCTGAGCCAGTCCCATGTAGGTGGCAATCCCACGTTGAGTAGAATCAAATCTACGTGAACGTGGGCTGAGCAGGAAATGGAACAGGAACCTGTTTTTGCTCCCTCTGCATTTACTTCCTGAGGCCCTTTCTCACGCTGTCTCATTTAGTGGGGGGTCACTATTGGCACAGGGGCAATCACCTCCTGAGGATAATTCTGTAGGAGGGAAATTTCTGGGTCAAGGAGGCGACATAGTTTTAAGAATTTTGATGCCTCATCCTAAACAGCACCCCAGAGAGATTTTTAAAAAGTAGTTTACAATCCGACCACAGTACTCACTGACCTAGAGCTTTGTTCACTTTCTTTCATCTTTGTCAAAAAGATAAGCGAGAAATATCTCATTGTTGCTTACTTTTGCAATTCTTCCATGAAAAGGAAAATTGTCATCTCTTCAGTTGTTTACTATTTATTCTTCTATTCTGAACTGGCTGTTTGTGTCCTTTACCCTTTTTTTTCCCCCATGGGAATATGTCCCTTTTTTTTTTTCCTATTACTTAAGAAGGAAATAAGAGTTCTTAATATTCTTTTTCTCCATCCTGGATGGTGAATATCAATTTTGGTTGGTGCACGGCAGGCCCTGTCTAACCCGGGGTCGGGGTGTCCTTAAAGGGTTAAAGACGGAGGCTCCAGGTGGCTCGTGGAGCTGTCTGGGCAAAGGCCCCAGGTAGGAAAATGGGGAGTTTGGGCTGGAGACTATTGGTAAGTCTAATAACCACATCATTCTAGTTTCTGTATTTGATGCTTTACGTCTTGGGACTTTGTTCTTCCTGGAAGGGTTGCCCCTTCCTGGGCTCACTAATTTCTAGATATAGCAAACAACTGGCCTGAGAACATGCCTTTCATATGCAAACCGGCCAAACCAGAGTCCCTCCTCAAGCCCTCCTTTATGGGGCTTTCATGCTCACGGCCACTATCCCCCTACCCTAATCACCCCAGGGACAGATACCAGACAACTAGGGCACAATTCCAGAGCCTGCTGAAACTATTCACACTGGCCAATCTGAAGCCCGCTTACCTTGCCTTTCCCATTTCATCCCTTAGAAACCGCAATGAAGGCTTGTGCCCATGTTTCCCCCGTCCATCTGCCTCCTGGCCAACCCTGCTGCTTCCTTGTGTGGGCCTCCATTTCATGGTGTGCCCCTATCTCTTGGGATCTGTGAGTCTAATAAACCGTCTTATCAATGGCAGCCATCTCCTGATCTGCCGGCCTTGTCATACCTGAACAGTAGTAATAAAACCTACACTTTAAAACAATAAGCATCACCTTCGCTCAACACAGCTGGATCATCCTGCGCTATTTCTCTAGTTTGCCATTTCCCCACTCTTTCTTCAAACCTCCTACCCTCTCCTCAGGCTTGCAAACTGAATGACGTCATTGACGACCAAGCAATGCCTCCCTCATGTTGTGGTCTACCTGCTTGTGGACCCATCTTCATCATCTCCTCTCCTGTTAGGATGGAGGCAGGATCCTTCTTCCTGTGTTCTGACGACCTTTCCTTCCCCCCTTCCCTTCCCCCTTCCTCCTGTACCTTCACTTTTCTCTTATCCATTGGGGTATTCTCATCTACGAGTCCCTTCCACGGAAACCATCCTTTGACCCCACAGCTCCTCTAGCCGCCGTCCTATTTTCCATCCTTTCATAGTCAACATTCTCAAAAGACTGATCTGCCCTCTTTCCACCTCAGTCCACACCGATACGCTTTCTGAACTGCCAGCTCCATTAACGTAGCTCCTCGAGATCACTAAAAATGTCCATGTTGCCAAATTCAATCACTATTTTCCTCTTTATCTTACTTCTAGAGAAGTGCTCAAAAAATATTTGTTTTCGTATGAACCTTACTCAATCTCTCAGCCATTCCTCCTTTTTTGAAACCATCTTCTTGCTTAGCTTTTAGACACGGACAGGAGACTGGATCTTAAGAATCCTGACAGCTGTGACTTACTGGGTGTCTCCTGGTTCAGACACTGCTGAATGCTTTTACACGCATTGTCTCACATAATGAGACACAGCAACCCATGCCGCACAGAAGAAGAACTGTAGTTCAGAGAGGTTGATTCAATTCCCCAAGATTACACAACTAGCTAGTGCTAAGTCCATACTAAAGCCCAAATCTCACTCAAATTTACCCCCATGATGTACGGCACTCTTTGGAGTAGAGAGCATTTCATACTCAGCATGGGAGAGCCTTAAAGGGGTAAGTGGTTTTACATCTTGAGACCGTGAAACTAACATGTGGAAAGTGTTGAAAAGTTGATCAAACAGAGTGCATGGGATTAGAATGAGGGTGGTCTGTATTGGGAGGGGGCAGAAAATGAGCCAAGGGGGAAGACCCTCTCAAGAGAGGGGCATCGCCTGCCGCACCGCCTATACTGCTTAGTCCAATCTGAGCCCCAGATTACACCCAGGGGAGCTGCAGGTAGCACACCCATTCTCTGGCTTGTGGCCAGTCAGGGGCTCTGTTCCATGTGATTTAGTCCTAGCAGCCCCTGTGGACCCGTCCTTTGACCGGCAGCCACGTGGCCTTAAGGCTGAGGCAGGTGAGCCTTGCATCGTGTCCTGAATACTAACACCTGCCCCTGTTGGGGCATCTGGCTCCAGTGAGTTCCATGGCCTCAGGCTGTTCCCTGCTTCATCTGGACGTGGGCAGGTTTGGGGTAGGGGGGAGTTGTGGGAACTGGCTCTGGAGGCCCAGAAAAGCACAAATAGCTGTCGCCTTACATGATGGATGGAAAGCAGAGAGGTCCAGATAGCTTGTGGAGACCTTGGTCCCTAAAATAATGTCCCCCTCCTTTTCCCAAGAGAGCGTCTATCATCACCCGGCTGAAATGAACATCACAAATCAACAGCGTGAGTCTGTTGTCAACCAAATAATGACCCCCAGTGTGTCCGTGTTCCAATCCCCAGAACCTGTGAACGTTATCTTACGTGACAAGAGGGACTTTGTGTGTACGATTAAGTCCAGGATCTTGAGGTGGAGAGGTTTTCCGGATAGGCCCGATGCAATCACCACAATGCTTATAAGAGAGATGCATGAAAAATTAGAATCAGAGGAAGTAAGAGATGTGAGGAGGACACAAGAAGTCAGAGTGAGTCAAGGAAGGAACCAAGAGCCTAGGAATGCAGGCAAGCCTCCAGCAGCTAAAAAGAGCAAGTCAAGGAATTCTTCCCGAGGGGACCAACCCTGATCACAACTTGACTTTAGCCGAGTGAAACTGATTTCTGGCCTCCAGAGCTATAAGAGTATAAAGTTTTGTTATTTTTAGCCACCAAATTTGTGGCAATTTGTCAGAACAGTAATAGGAGACTAATACAGAATCTAATTTGGGTCTTGGGGCAACACTGTCAGCATCTCTCCCTTTTGGGATGACTATGAAATCATGTATCTCAGAGATGGGATGCTGCCTGATATGGAATTTCATTTAATCCATGGATACTCATTTACTGAGCATCTGCTGTGTCAAAGCAGAATTCTAGGTGTTGGGAATACGGTGAGGAAGAAAATAGATATGTCTGCTCTCCTGGGGCTAACACACAGTAGCAGAAGAAGGTAATAAATGAGTGCATGGCAAAATCATAAGATGCTTTCAAATTTGCTATCTAGGAAGGCCTTTTTGAGGTGATGACATTTGAGCTGAGATTTGAAGGATGAAAAGGATACAGCTATGTGAAGACCTGGAAGAACGTGCTTTGTGTACATTTAGGCAGAAGGAACAGCCATGATGAGAGAGAAAGAGAGAGAGAGAGAGAAAGGGAGAATTATTCAGAAAATAAGAAGTGTGACTTGAGCCTAGAAAATGAGAGGGAGAGGAAAGAAGAAGAGATCTGCAGGGTCTGAACTTTCTGGGCCCTGAAGGCATGGTAAGCAGACTGGATTTTATTCTAAAAGTAATAAAGACGCCATTAGAGAGTTAAAACGAGGTAGTGTTGTAAGCCCTCATGGCCATGGTTCTTTAAAAGATCACCTCACCAGCTTTACCAAATATGAATTTTGGAGGATGGAGAGTTACAAAGTGACAGCCGAGAGCCCAATCAGAAGACTTCTGCAGCTGAGAAATGGTGGATAATTGTCAGTGGAGATGGAGGGAAGTGGGTGGAGTCAGTGGAAGGAAGTGGGTGAAGTCACATAGAGTGGAGGAGGGTTTATTTTATTTTATTTTATTTTTTTATTGCAGTAACATTGGATTATAACATTATATAACCTTCAGGCATACATCATAACGTATTTTGAATTCTGTGTAGATTACATCATGTTCATCACCTAAAGACTAATGACAATCCATGACCACGCAATCACCACACACGTGTGCCCTGTCACCCCTTTCGCTCTCCTCCCTCCCTGCTTCCCTTCTGGTAACCACTAATCCAATCTCCGTTGCTATGTGTTTGTTTGTCATTGTTTCTATCTTCTGCTTATGAGTGAGATCCTCTGGTATTTGATTTTCTTACCCTGACTTATTTCACTTCTCATAATACAAGAGGAATTACTTTTATGGTAGTAAAAGGAAAGGAGGACTTGAGGATCATCCTTGTCCATTGTTGCTTGAGAGCGACATCTCACTTATCAACATGGGGAAGACAGGAGACTGGCTTGGGGTTTGGTCTCTTTCTTACTGTACAAAAATACGGCATAAACAAATCAATACACCTCATTTGAAGGTTTTACTCAAACTCCGGAGACCCCAAAATGGGGAGGGGTGTCCATAATGGTGGGGAAGAGCCTGAAGAAGGGGTACCGGTCCAGGTTCATCAGCTGAATATCATTTGCCGTGATGTCAATCTTGGCGATGGTGACTGTGGAGTGGTTTTGATACTTTCTGCCCAACTCCTCCAACACTGGGAACAGCGCCCTGCACTTTTCAGACCAGGGTGCATCTGGAAGAGAGGGGCCATTGCGCAGGCTCACACTAATGAGGACTCTGAAAGCCAACACTGGTCCATAAACACCATCACTGTGTTCTACTAACGGTTCTGCTGCTTTGCAAATGGCACTCCTTGTGTCTTTTAATTATATATTAGGTTATTTTACATTTCAAACATAGTACCTGATCATTATTAAATAAATCAGGAAAATATTAATCTACTCTCCTTTCGCCAAGATACTAACTGTTTTAGCATGTTGGGACATTTTCTTCTATTCTTTGTTTTTGCTTTAACACAGCTTTCCATTCCAGTTGAAGAAGAAAACCAAGAAAAATATTTACACTAGATGCTTCCTCGTGTTCTGCCAGGAAGCGCTCGTGTGTGTGTGTGTGCGTGCATGCGTGTGTGTGTGTGTGTGTGTGAGAGACAGCACAAGTTTTCCAACAGAGGTTAAACTTGTAGCCTAAGGTCACCCAGTGAGTTAAGCAGAGGAAGGGGGATTTGAAGACAGGTTGCTTTGACTTGTGACCATTATATCACACTGCCTTTCAGTCTGGTGGAGAGAATGCACCCAAGAAGTGAACAGGAGGTTGTGACAGGTACCACCATGTGCGGAAAGGGGACACTGGACTTCTTGCGGTCAGTTCCTTGAGCTTTGATTTTGGCCCAGGCACCCAGCCCTCTGGAGAGAAATCAGGTACCAGCTCCAATACGGAAGGGAAATCGAACCTTGCCTGCTGGTCGTTCCGTTATTTTCTGGCTGTGTGGGAGGAGTGGCCTCAGAGGCCCTGGACACTCCACATTTGGATGATCACCCCTCCATTTACAAAGCAAGTGCCTCCAGGACCACCTGCTCTCCCAGCAGTGGCCCCCCAGCTCCCTTGGAGCCCGATGGGCCCTGAGTTGGAGCAGGAGGGAGCATAATGGCTGCAGTCCCAGGGGGCCGATGTGATAGTCCTGCTTCCAAGAAAATGAGGCTGCTTTTGCCTTTCCCCAGAACCAAGTGGGCACTCTCATAACTCCAGGTGTCAGGTAAGTACAGAAAGGGCCACCGCAGCCTCTCACTTAAAGGCAGCGGATCATGATTATTTAGCCATGCAGACCTTAAACACCCCACCCTGTGGATGAGAGTCCATTTCAGTGAGATTTAAAAGGCCTGCGTGATGCAATCCAGCCCTCCTTTCACCCTCCATGAAGTGATGGGATCAGAGCTCGAATTGAACTTTTTGCCTTGCAGCTTATTTACAGTGTGGCCTAGGGTAAGGCAGTTAACCTCTGTAAGGCTGGGTTCCCTGATCTGTATCGTGGGGCAATTCGCCGGCCCTTCCTAAGAGGCTTGTTTTGAGGAGGCAATGAGAGCAGGTGTGTAAACCGCAAGCTCATGTCTGGCTCATGGTACGTGCTCAATAAATGGTAACTGTGTGTTAAATAAAAGAGACGTCTGAAGCAGCTTCATTGTCACCCTTCTCTGCGTCTCAGGGTGGGAGACAGGGTCCCTGGCTTTGGCTCTCACATGCAAATCAGAAACTGGGGAAGGGGCCAGAGTCCTTAGGTGAACACTGGAAATAATTATAACAATAGGAATAATAATACCAATGATAGCTGTCATTTATCAAGTGCTTACAACATGCCAGACACTGTACTAAGTCCTTTACCTGCATGATTCGGGTCCCCAGTTTGGCCACACCAGCTCAGGTAGGTTAAATACAACACATTTGGTAAGTCACATAAAGCCAGAAGCAGGGGGATTCAGTCCAGCCATTACCAGCATACGCACTGGAGTCAGGCTGCTTAGGTTTCAATGCCACTTCCAGCACTTAATAGCTGCGTGACTTTGGAAAAGTTTCTTCTCCTCCCTGGGACTCTGTTTAGTCGTCTGTAAAGTGGGAACAACAATAGTAGCTACTTTCAAAAGTATGTTGTGAGGATTAAATGAGATAACGTAGAGAATGGCTCAGCACAAGGCCTGGTGTACCATGGCATTCAGTCAGTGTTAGCCATCAGCTTTATTATTGTTATAAATAGTCACAGGCCTGGATTAAGTGGAAGGTATTTTACCCATTCCAAGAATTCGATTTTCGAGGAGGGTTGCACTGTAGCTGATTAGCATCTTGATCCAAACTCTTTGGATGTCTGAAGACCACTTGTGGCATGGTGCTTTGATAGAATTTAGAGATTTGGGTGCCCAAGAATTCAGGAACCACGCTTGTAAAGTAATGTCAGGACCGTTGCCTCCCGTGGCCTCTGTGGAAGTACTTACAGAACATCACAAATACATCCCTCTCCTTGTCAAAGACGACGACATTGAAATTCTTCCCAACAAGCTGCTTAACTGGCCCCTGGTCCCAATATTTTGGAATCTCTTCACTGGATTGATGGTTCTGGGAAGCAAATTTGGGAGGTTTGAGAGTCTCTGGAAAGGGGTTGGCAGTTGGGGCTCCCAGTCCTGACTGGAAACAATGGAATGTTTTCTCTTGTTCTTACAAGAGACTTGGGAAAGAGCTTGAAATGCTGAGATCATGACTTGATGTCAAGCCTGGATTGTCCAGGGTCAGTTGGGATCAGACAACTGAGGAGGAGGCAGGGCTCCAACGTGGGACAGGTTCTAGCATTTCAAAGACACGATTCTTAGAATTCTTAGATGAGAGTGGGGTTCATGTCTTTAACATCTTACTTTGTTTGTTCTGCCCACAAAAAATTAGCTGTCCCCAATTACTCTGATCATCAAAACCAAGATCATTTACATGACCTATAAGATCTTTATCACACTTTGGTTCCTGCCAACCTCTCTAAACTCCTCACCATTCTCCTGCTTTCTTTAGCTACACTGGTTTTCTGTAACCCAAAGGGCTAGCCTTCCTCCCACCTCAGGCCTTTGCCTAGGCTGTTCCTCTGCCTGGAGGGCCTTCCCACCTTGTTCCTACATTCCCTTCTCCATCTGGTTAACTCAGATTTATCATTTAGAATGACCTCAAGGGAGGACTTCCCTGACTATCATCCAGACGAGGTCAGATCCTGCTCCCATATGTTCTCATAACACTTGGTACTTGTCCTTGTATCACTTATACAGGTGTATCATTTATATTTATTTTCATGGTTATTTGATTAATGTGTCTTTACCACACTAGACAGAATGTCACAAGGGACTTTTCTTTCCTCATCATTGAGTATCCCCTTCCTGGTACACACCAGGACCTTGATAAATATTTTGTGAATGAATCAATGAAAGAATGAACCAAGCTCTTGCTTCTCTTTGAATGAAGTGGCATACATTTCAGAATCTATATTTTTCTCTGCAACCATTGCTTCCTGACTATCTCTTGAGTCCACATCCCTCTCTCTGTCTGCACTGTTACTACCCTAGTCCAGGAAGCCTTCCTCTCTCATCTAGATCACGGGAATAGCCTCTTAGTGTTCTTTCTGCATCACCTCCTAATCCTCTGCATGCCTTTATTCTCCTATAGGCAGGGGTCTGCTTTCACCGTGCGAATGTAGCTTCCCATTGCTCTTAGGATACCAAACCCTTAATATGCTTACATGTCCTTGTTGTCAGGTCTGCTCAGCTCACCAGCCTTATATCCCACATTGCCTTCCCTCATTCCCACCCCAGCCTCTGGGAAGGACTTGAAGATTCTTTCCAAGGGAGCATAAAGGGGAGTGGGGGCTGGGCATGGAAGATGGGAAACGGTGAACACGGTGGAGAATTAGGAATGGGCCAGATCAGGCAGACCTCATCACTCATGTGAAGGATGTTCTTCTTTATTCCAAGAGCAGAAGAGGACCTCTTGGTCTTGGACAGGGAGACAGACACCTTCTGAGGTATAACCAGGGGGAAGAGAGAGAGAGAGAGGATGGGTAGAGCTCCAGGTACATTTGTAGATGGGGGATGGAAAGTGAAGGGTCCCCTGTGTGAAGCCTTCTATTTTATTAGTGACACACGAGTCAAGTACTCAGCTGAAACTGAAAGTAGGAATGGGGTATGAAGAGAAATAGATTCAGAGATTAAGAGAAGGAACCACTAAGAGAAACTTACAAAGAGATGTTAGGACGTTTCTAAGAGCCCATGGAAGGTTTGGTTTGTGATTCCATGAAGCCAGCCTACCTCACGGTGATGTTCTTTTTCTCCAGGATGGGCCTGGAAGCAGTAGGGAAGGTAAATGGGTTCAACTGGGGTTGCGACTTTGCCTGGTAAATACTACAGGATGTAGAGGAGGTACAAGGTGGACGGGATAAAGGAGCTAAGGGGATCATGACCAGAGTGATGAATCATGGAATCCAAGTTCACGAAGAAGGGCACCAAAGAGATTGTGAAATGAGATCAGGAGGTTGGAGGCCATGAAAAGTGTAAGGAATTGTAGCCATGTGACAACTAGAGAAGGGATCTAAGAGGATGGGAAGCTTGAAACCAGGCTTTCAGAGGGGCTGCCATCTCTAGAGTGTGGTCATGAGAGCAGGAGGATGAGATGGCATGGACACACCAATTGTGGGAGAAAAGACCAGGGTTTTGGATTTCCACATCCCTGGAAACGATGGCAGAGTAGGGATGAAGGGCCGGTGAGGAGCTGAAGTCCTCAGAGGGTGAGAGGGAGGTGATCAGAGGACAGCAACAGGCAGTGGGATCAGGTGATCAAAAGTCCAAAGGCATGGGCTCCCAAGGGTCTGGAGTTGTTGAGGGTAGAAGGAAGACAAATGGTTTGGAAGCAGAGACCAACCTCACCACTTGGCCTGTGATAATGTGCATCAGAGAAACAAAAGCTTTCACTTGAGAAGGCTGCAGGGGAGGCAGTGTCTGTGGGGGAGCAGACAGAAGGTAATGAGAGCCCTCAGAGGTAAGGTTCTGGTACATTGTGGTTTGTCCCAAGAGTCTCAATTTATTTCTGGTGTTCCAGAAATACTTTTAAAGAATGCTCCGTTACTCTCAAAAGTGTCCCCATTTAGAAAATAAAAAATCTGGTCACCTAAATTGGCAGGGTGTTTGGGGATACAGCAATTCCTCAATAAACAGCAGGTGATATTGTGTTAGGTAGCCATCCGTTTGCAGCCTCTCCTCCCTTTTAGCAAAATAGGCTCCCTTCTAACCCCTCAAAGAAAAGGTCCCTGAAGGCTTTGATGTTAAATACTGATTGCTGAATACATTCTACCCCAATTTCTCCCCAAAGCAAACATCTACCCTTGGGCCAAGTGAATCTTTCACATTAGAGTCTGAAAGGAGAGTAAGAGCCTCCTTTTGGAGGATGTTAGCTCTGGGAGCATCTTCATTTCAATCGGAAATGCCTTCACTTTAAGAATAAAGAACGGTGGAGTTATAGAGTCAAGAGGCGGAAAGTTGAACAAGTTTGAAGCGGGAGATGGAGGTATTTCCCTACGTTGAACCACGAGGTTGACCTTTATCTTGTTTCCCCATTCAGATGACTAAAGCCAGCAGAATTATCAAAAAGGGACAATTTTGAGATTCTGAATAAACCTTGTCAAAGAACAAACTTACCTTGGCACTTTTATTCAGGAAGCTGTGGCCGAATTTCTTGAGGTTTTTGTAGGTTATCTCCTCAGAGGGCATTTTGTACCTTGCATCAGAGCTTAAGTTTAGGATCTGAACAGACGGGATGTTGACCTCTGCGATCCGGAAGTGTTTGAAGACATGTCTGTTTCTGGGTTCATCTGCATCCACAAGGATGAAAAGGATCTGCCAAATCAAGTGAAACCTGTGTCTCTCTGGATTCGAGGCCATGAAAAAGGTAAAGAATTGAAATTGGGTAAGGAATCCCTTACCAAGGGAGAGAAAGTGTTGGGAAGTTGTAGGAGGGGACTAATGGAATGCAAGCAGCATGGTCTATGCAGCGCATCTGAAAAGACTTGACAAAGGCTCCCTTCCATCAGGCAGGTGCGGCTCTGTGCCCCAGTGCAGAGACGGGCATCGGCCTTCAGCCTGGTGTCGCCATCCTTGTGCAGGGCACCAGCCACACAACCATAGCAAGTCAGGAGGTCCTGAGCTTTCATCTCTCAGTTCCTTGGGCAAAACAGTAACTTCCCCTCTCTGTGCCTCAGTTTCCTTATCTGTAAAGTGGTGATTATAATGGTACCCCCCTTATAGGGCTGCTAGAAATTGAACAGGACAATGTATGTACAGGCTTAGTTCAGGGACTGGGAGGTAAAAAATGTTCAATACATGTCAACTCATCATTATTCTAAATTATTCTTCTGTCAAGCAAATTCATGACTTTAATCACTCATTCATTCCACAGGTAATTTTGGAGTACTTACTATGCATTTTGCTCAGTGCTTGGGGTACAACACTGCCCAAGGCAGACAAAATCTGTGCCCTCATGAAGCTTATGATCTCGTGGAGAACACAGACAAAAATGTGTAAACAAATTAATAAATTCAGATAGCGATGAGTGCCAACTAGACCATAAAACAGGGCACTGTGTTAGAGTGATTGCACAGACAGGGTGAGGTAGGGGCTCAGCATTAGGTAGGAAGGTCAGGAGGAGTATCTGAGGAGGTGATATTTTAGCTGCGACCTGGGAGATGAGTAACAAATCAGGGGAACCTTGATTCAGGCAGTGGAAACTGTGAGCACAAAGGCCTAGGGAGTGTTGAGGGGGAGTTTAGAGTGTTCTAGAATAGAAAGGAAAGGCCCATGTGGCTTCAGCACCACGAGGGAGAGAGACATGGGAGACAAAGTCAGAGATGTGTCAGAGATGAGGTCAGAACTCCAGCACGGAGCTTGGGTTTTGTCTGAACGAGATGGGAGGCCACTGAAGTATAGGAAGCTGGAGAGTGACATGATAATTTTTAAAAGATTATTCTGGTTGCAGAGAAGAAACAAGAGTGGAAGCAGGGAGACCAGTTAGAGGCCGCAGCAGACACCTCGCATCAGACACTCTCAGGTCATTCACTGATCAAAATATGAAGGAGCCTACTATGTGCCAGGCACTCTTCTAGGGGGTAGGGAGACTGTGAAAAACAAAGCAGACCTATGAAAACCATCCTTGTATACTTTCAACAAATACTGTTAGAAGTGAATAAGATAAGATATGGGGGACATGACCTGTTGGAATAATATTCATCCAATCCTTTATCTTTGGGTTTAAAATGGATCCCAAATAATAAATAGCATTTGGGAGGCTTGCTAATAGGGGTAAATGCAATTTAGAACTTCTTCTCGTAATATATACCAAAAATGAATTCTTTCTAGATGAAAGGAGTTAAATTAAAAAAATGTCTAGAAGAAAATATGGCTGAATATTGACTATAATAAAATAGGAGAAATAGAGGAGAAGCAATCAGATTGTGATCAATTTAATTACGTCAAAAATCTTAAAGTTTAAAATTGAACAAACCAGGAGATATGTTCACCAGAAGTATTTCTGTAATTGCAGCAACTTTCCTGGAGGACAATGTGGTGGGAGATAGCATGAAAATTAAGTATATTCGGGCTCTGGTGGCTTTACTCCGTGCTTGTTTTAGGTTACTGTACTTCTTATAAAATTAAAGAGAAGAATGAAGTAAATAGCCCCCATACTCCAGGTGGTGGTAACTACATAAATTTGGGTATAATGTTTAGGAAAAGTAGATTTATTTCTAATGATGATAACGACAGCAATCAGAAGAAGCACTGTGTATTATACTTTTGCTCATTGCTGTGCATATAGTGCTTCCAATCCTACCACAACTCTTCGTTTTACACATGAAGTGATTGAGACTGAGAGGTTAAGAAACTCACCTAAGACAGAATTGCTTGTAAGAGGAGGAGAGTTTGAACCCAGGTCTGTGTGATGCTAAAGCCCAGAATCTCAGCAATTACTTGTCAGATCATCTGTGCTGTGTCACACCTTCAGGCTTTTCACACTCCCTGATCTCAGGCAGGAGGGATCTTTCATGCCCCTCACTTCCAGGCCAAATGCTACCCACACTGCAGTCACCCACGCTTAGTCCATCAAAAAAGCAGCTGAACCATCATGTTCCCGTAGTAGACTTATCAAAAAGATGAAAGAAGGAAGAGCATGCATTTGGCAAGAAAGAAAGACACACTGGACAAGAAGAAGGGAGGAGGCTGGTTTAAAAGTAAATAGTGGATAATATGTAGCATCTATATGCAAATCAGGAAATTGGTATGCAAATACAAATCCTTCCTGGGTTAATTTATAATCAGTAGGGCAGGCAAATGGCATCAGAGTCTAGAGGTGTTGGATCCCCATCTAAGAGCCCCAAAGAGCAATGGCACCTTCCACAAACCTTGTTTTGGAATTCCTTCAATGCCAACTTACAATGCTGCATTATCGTACCAAATGACTTGGAGCTTTTGGAGATGAAGAGCAGCATGTGGTTCAGGATGTTCAATTCGTAAATCAGATCCTTATTCTGAAATTACAAGGAAAAGAGGTCATTCTATGCATACAGCTGCCCCAGCTCCCCTTCTCCCAGGGTCTCTGCTCACTGACCTCAATGTTGTATTCAATAACAAAATCTGTGAGGTGCTCTTTTATGACTTGACTGAGGACTTGTTTGTTGGTACTGTCATAAATAAGCTCCTGGCGTTTCACAATTTTTCCCTTGGACAAAAGAAGAAAAACATTGGAGGGAGGTAGCTTCCATGATATAGGCACTTAATAAATATAAATAACACAAATTTCCCCTTGGATAAAAGGAACACACCATGGTGACAAGTATAATCCATAATCTAGGTACTTAATAAATATGGATGACTGGGTAGATTAGCCTGTGGGTAGGATATGGGAATGTGGCAGCCATGAAAATCTCCTATCCACAAAGACAGGGAGTGTGACTGACAGCTGCGGCTGCCTTGCTCTGAAATCCATCAACATATTCATGCTGATGCTGAGCGGTTTCTCACACACTGCTCCTAACAAATAACTGAACGTGTCAGGGATACTATTTCTGAGAGACGCAGGACTTGTCTGATGATGACTTTGACAAACTTTCTAAGAACTTCACTGCAGTCAAAGACTCTTTCACTCAACCTTCTTTCCTTTTGAAGGGTCAGACCTACATCATGGTCTGATGGCTCTCCGAGTCTCCCTCAGCATCCTCTCTGTTTTCCTTCACGGGCATTTTTCCTAATAAATCTTTGCATGTCTGATCCTATTTGGTGACTGCTTCTTGGAAAGACCTGAGGACTAACACAGGGAATGATATAACTCTCTGTAGCCCAGGATCAAAGTTTTGCGGGAAGGAGAAAGAAGCATCTGTCTGCTAATTTGCTTCTACTCTATCTCCTTCTCTTCATCTCCACCAATCCCATCCTGTAGTCCAAACCTCTTCCTGGACTCCCGCAAAAGTCTCCTGATGGTCTTCCAACTTCTCCCCTTGTTTCTCTCCAATGCATCCCCCACACTTCAGCCAGATTGATGATATTAGAATGCAAATCTGATCCTGTCATTCTCTTGCTTAAACACTTCATAGCCCCCATTGTCCTCTGGATAAAGTCCAAATTTTTCTGGTCATAACAATAGTCTAATAATACTAATTAGACTTATTGAGAGCTCATGTTGTACCAGCCACAGTTATAAAAGTGTTATATGCATGAACTCATTTAATCCTCATAACATTTTCTTGAGCTATGTAGTATTATTTCCCTCATTTTAAAGTTGAGGAAATTGAGGCACAGAGAAGTGAAGTGACTTGCCCAAGGCTGCTAAGCTCATAAGAGATGGAGCCAAGATTACAACCCAGACAGTCTGATCTAATGCTCATGCTTTTAACCATTAAGATGGACCAAGTCTCCCCCATGTGCCTGGTCTAAGTTTGCTGTTTGGCTTTTGATTTTGTGATGGGGTTTATGCTGCAGAACTTTTAAATTTTTTTGTGGCCCAAATTTATCGGTATTTCTTTTCATAGTTTCTAAGGCTTCTGTCATGCCTTACGAAGGGGCTTTCCCATTCCAAGTTTAGAAAGCAAACTCTCCCATGGCATCTTCTAGTTTTTCCACAGTCTCATCATTATATTTTTAAATCAGGGATCAATCTGGAATTTAATTTGATAGAAGGAGTGATATATGGATTTAGCTTTAGTTAGTGTTTTCTTTTTCCAAATGGCTGCCCAGTTCTCTCAACATCAGTCATTCAATAATACAAATTTTCCCTACTGATCTAAATATCATCTTTGTCATATACTAAATTTCCAGATGTTTTTGGATCTATTTCTAGATTCCACGTTGTTCCATTCAAATACACAAATCAGGTTATTCTCCAACTTAAAACCTTTCAGTGATTTCCATGGGCCCAAGTAAAAATGTAGTGGCCCACTGTCTTCTCCGAATGTCAAGCAGATCTGGATGTCACTCCATCTGCCTCCTGTGTGGCCTTGAGCAAGTAACCTAAGCTCTCTGAGCCATATCTATTAGTAACATGGTTATCATAAGGATTTGGCTTTGTGTGGGGAGGGAGTAAGGCATGTTCCAGGAACCAGACCACAGTATCTAGACTAGTAGTGTTCAACAGAACTTTCTGTGATGATGGAAACGCTCTGTAAATCTATGCTGTCCAACCCAGTAACCACTATCCACATGTAGCTAGTTTGATCAAGGAATTAAAATTTTAATTTAATAAATCTTGATGTAAATGGTCACATGTAACTAGCAGCTGCCATATTGGACAGCTCAGATCTAGAATCCAGAGAGGGAGAGGAGGAAGGTGTGTGATAGAGGCTAGACTGTGGAAGGCCTTGTGGGCCTCTTTAGGAACTTGAGTCTTTATCCTAAGAGTAACAGGAAACCATTAAAGATTTTGTGATAAGGAGGAAAGTGACCATCAGATTTGAATTTTAGAAAGTTTACTCCTTAGAAGACAAGAGAGAATGTGGCAAATCACTTGGGAGGATGTTGCATTAGGTGTGGGAGATGATGGTCCCTTGACCTAGGATGGTAGCAGTAGAGACAAATGGATAGATTTAAGGGATATTTTGGATTTAAAATCAGCAGGATTGGGGTGGTGGATTGGTTGTGAGGGGTGGAGAAGAGGGAGGTGTTAGAATGATGCCTGGGTGTTCTGACTTTGCTCAGATGGGAGATGGGAGACATGGTGGCACCATTCATTGAGACAGAAAAAACACTGGAAGAGGATTTGGAGTGGAGATTATGACTTTAGGCTTGGCCGTGTTGAGACATCTGGTGATGCATATAAAGGTCTGGAGATTAAAGAAGTCTGGCTGGAGGTAGAGATTTGTAAGTCATGGGTGTGTGGATGGTAATTGCTGATGCAGGGTGTGAAGGGGGAGCATGGAGCAGAATAATGCACAGGGCGGAGGACTGAGCCTTAATGAATGACATTTACTAGTTAAGGAAAGGAGGACGAGCTTATAATGGAGAATGGTTGGAAAGCCCAGAGAAACACTGGTACACTGTGATTTTGCAGAAGCCACTTAGCTCACAAGTGACAGAACCAGAATTGGTACCCAAGCCCTTCCATACGTACATAGTCCACTGTTTTGAGCAAGAGACCGCTCACCAGCAGTAGGATCAAAGTCCTACCTTTTTGAACACCAGAACACTGTCCAGGGGGACGTGGAAACGCCCAATGGCATTGCTAATTGATGTCACTCCAAATGTTAGCTCTGGGAAGTCTTTGATCACATCGTAGAACAACTCCGCTACTTCTTCCTCTAAATCCTGTTTGAGGAAGGATGTTTGGTGAGGCTTCGGTAGGAAGCAGAATGCCTGGCTTTTTTAAGGTCAAGGCAGAAATGGTGACCAATTCATCTCCCCTCCTTTCCAAGTTCCGGCACTTTGCTGGGTCACCTAAATCTCCTTTTATGGATATTTTAGACCTAGAATGCTTCTCTGGCTATGACTGAAGCCAAAATAGGCTAATTCACAGAGAAGAATAGAAAGAATTGATAAACTTGACCTTTTCTGAGTAGAACAGTGAAGGCTGTTGTAACACGGGTTGAGACTTTTTAACATTTATTCTATTATTGCTTTCAGAAGAGGCAATCGATTTGACCACATGTGGTACCAAATATGAACTTGGTATGAAGATATGGCTGTAGTTTCAGTCTTCACTCATTAGCTTGAAAGAAAATTGGGGGCAATACCATCAAAAAGTGGGGTGGGAGACAAAGAGGCACACATTCTCCCCATGTATAAATATAACACCAAAGTTCTAACTTATACTGGGAGAAGGGGTGGAGTCATCCCATTACAGAAAATGAGTTAAGACGTTTAAGAAACTCATTCTCCAAAAGGAAAAACAATTTGCAAATTATTATTCAGTGATGTTCTAAACGGACCCCAAAAAGATCAGTTATGCTGTGAAAACCAATTCAGTGAATATGTCAGTCTCCTCTCCTCTCTCTCCATTCCTCTCCTCCTTCTAGTTAGCTTCTCCTACCACTTCAGCTTCCGTTTTTTTCCTTTCTTCATTTTCACCTTTCAGAAAACCGCTCATTGGAAAAGGAAGAATGGACAGGCAGTTAACCCAAGTGAAGACCTCTCCTCCCACCACCCCCATCCCAGACACGGGGCTCCTCACCAGTCAAAAAGGCACCTCCCACCTCTTGAACCCAGTACCTGGAAGAAGCCAACGATGACCAAGGGCCTGGATTTCACAAATTCTACCACCTGCTGGGTATCAGTGAACAAAAATGCTTTCTGGCTAATTTGTCTTCTCAACCAAACGACCAAGGCAGTAGACTCAACCACTCCTGGAGAGAGATACAGTTAAACGGATCCCACAGAAGTTTCCTCTTGAACTGGAGCAAGGCCTGTCTCCTCCAAGTTTAGAGTAGAAGCATCTTGTCTTGGGCTCCCACCCCTGGAAGGCCAAGTTCAGTTCTTCCACTCTCCCCTCCCCCACGCTCAAGCTCCATGGCATGAACATTAACAGCAGCCCCTAAACTGTATTGAGTGCTTACCAAGGACCAGGCACGGTGCTGAGAGTTTTGCATGTATCCCATCCCCAGAGCAACTCCGCAGGATAGATATTCTTACTCTCCTCATTTTGAAGGTGAGGCTATTGAGGCTCAACTTGCCAGTGGCCACCCCTCCAGCAAACCTGGGAATCAAACCCAGGAGGAAACATGCCCAGCCATCTTTTCTTATCTGCTCTCCAATGTGACAGGAAGATGGATGTATTTTTTAAAATGTATAAATAATTAAAATGTAAATTAAAAGACTAGCTAGCTCTGTGACCTAGGGAAAATTCCATTATCTCCTTGTGCCTCCAATTCCTCAGCTGAGACACAAATGTCTGCTAAGGTCCCGACTTTCGTTTCACAGCTATCATATGGGAGGTGCCAAGCACACAAAAGTCTTAGCTTCTGAAATTGGGGCACATATAGCATATCTGGGGAGACATAAAGTTGGGCCAGAATGTGCACAAGACTACAGATGGACTGTGTTTGCCAGGATCCTCAATTTCACGTGATGGCAGGTAATGTAAAATATTATTTTATATTAAAGTCTGCTGTAGAATAGAATGGAATATTTGAAATGAGTTTATGAGATAAAGCAATGTGTGTTGTGAGGAGATTTGGACCACACGTGCAGGCCTTTACTCCTGCACGCAGTCATTCATTCCTTCACTCGTTCGTTCATTTGACAAATGTGCGTTGAGGGCCTATTATGTTATCAGGTGCTGTGCCACTGTTTTGCAGCTCTCATTCTGTTAAGGAGGACAACCATTATATAATTACACAACACGTGTATAATTACACCCAAAGGAAGTATTCAAAAGCAAAGTCCTATGAGCCTGTAGCAAAGACACATGACCTAGATTGTGAAGTCAAAGAGGGCTTCCTGGAGGAAATCACTTATGAGTTGAAACCTGGAGGATGCATAGGACTTAATCAGGAGGCAATAAGGAAAGAGGGAGGCTGCCAAGCAGTGCAAATAGCCTGTGCAAAGGCCCTGGAGCAGGACAAATTTCTGCATGGGGCTTGGCGAGTGCACACTGAGTTGGTAAATCAGCTGGGAAGGACTCTATTTTCAATGTCTTCGCTTATACCTCCTAAGAACATTAGGCCATTTTTAAAATTCATAATGAAGTACATTTACATACAGAAAGGTGCACAAATTATAATGTATATCTTGACGAATTTTCACAAAATTAACACATCAGAGTGTTGACGTGTTCAAAATGAACACTACCACCCGGATCAAGAAATGGAACGTTATCAGTCTCCCAGAAGTCCCAGCTGGGCCCCCTCCCAGCCCAGCCCACCTCACCTAGGGGTAACCAATATCCTGACCTCTAATGGCATGCATTAGTCAGCCCGCTCTTGCACTTCATGTAAATGGGATCCTACAGTGTGTGTTTTGGGGTCTGGCTTTGTTATGTTTGTGAGCGTCATCCATGTTGTTGCGTGTCCTCGTAGATTCTTTCCCACTGCTGTGTAGCATTCCATTGTGTGAACATTCCACAATTTATTTATCCATTCTCTGCTGATGGGCATTTGGGTTGTTTCCAGTTTGGGGAGATTAAGAATTAATTCCTGTGCATGTCTCTGGGGCCACGTTGTACCCACTTCTGTTGGGCACATGCCCAGGAGTGGAATTTCTGGTCATAGGAGATGCTGTATTAAGCTTTGGTAGATACAGATTAGTCCATTGTAAAAGCCACAGTGAGTCAGGCCTATAGAAGTTCATTGGAGGAAGATGTGATGGCCTCAAGGGACACAGAGGGCTGGCGAGGCTTCATGCCACCCTCAGACCATGCCACTCCGCCCCACTGCAGTCACCCCCTCCAAGTGGACTCCAGACCCCAGGTTGAGTTTCTATTTTCACGGTGTTCTGAGCCAACTTTTAGGAAGAAACAGGCACAGATCATCGAAACAAACTTTCTCTTAGAGGCTTTTGTCTGAAAAAGTTATGTTGTAAGTGCCCTGAGAGGAATTAGTTTAAAAATTCTGAAAATATCAAAAAGGGTGAACAAAACCCCTCCAAACAGGTTAGAATAGCAGGTCATCAGAACCATCACTCTGCTCTCACTTCGAACCACTCTCTCCCTCTGTCTGAGTTCCCGCCACACCCTTACCCTCCAGCACACCAGGCTCTGGCACCCACCAGTCCCTCCGCCTGGGCTGCCCTTTCCTCAGTTCTCAAGGGCATCTCCTTCTCCTTATTCAGTTCTCAGTTCAGTCTTAACACCCTTCCTATCATTCTCTATTTTACGACCTGTTGTATCTTTTTTCGTTGAGTCTGTCTCTTTCTGAAATTACGATTTTTGGCTAACTTGCTCAGTAGCTCCTGTAATGTCTGGCCCATACTAGGTGCCCAAGAAATAATTATTGGATGAATGGATGGGTTGAATGAATCATTAGAGAAGCCAGCCTGAAGGAACTTGATCTTGGGCTCCCTTCTCTGGGATGTTTGACTTCTGTTTGCCCCACTGGACCCCATGGGACTGAGGTAGCTGTCAACTTGGCATATAGTTTGTCCCTGAGCACCTGCAAATTGAGAACTGCCCCTGTTGGGCAGGTGCCTCTCCTGGCACTTGGCTCTGAGCCAGAGGACACGGTGACAACCGAAGTGTGAACGCAATGTCAATGATTAACTGGGGCTGTCGCTCTGCTGCATATTTCCAGGCACAAGCTGTGAATGCGTCATTAGCTGAGGACCTGGAGGCCACCTGATTCTCCCTCCCACCAGGGAGATGGCCAAGGCCAAGCTCCCACCATCAATCCACGGAGGTTAGAGGACGGGGACTGGGGCTTTGACCCAGCAAGGACTAAACTCCACCTGCCTCCTAGGGAGGTTTTCATAAAAGTCACAGTGCAGGAAACCAGTAAAGCACTGTCGTCCCTCTCAGCTCAGGGAAGCCCTGTCAAGTCCACCAAACTGGCACTGTTCGTCCTGCTTAGAAAATGAGAAATTGGAAGGCTGGCTCAAGTTCTCACAGCTAGTGCTTGTGCTGAATTCCAGGCCCTGGCTCCTCCCAGCATCCCGCTGTCTATTTCCCTGGTGGGTGGTAACACTGAGGAAGAAGGGGGATGGGCAAGCCCAGCAGAAATATGGGCTGGCTTCTTACCCCATGCCTGCCTGCAGTGGGTCCCTGCAATTCCATCCCATTTAAACTCAAAAACTATTCCTTAAGAACCTAAGCGTTTCAGGCACTGGACCAGGGTCAGGAAACTAATAGTTGATGATAATAATAACCATATCTGCCATTTCCCTAGAGTGCAGCGCAATGTAGAACAGGGGTCAGTCAAGTGCAGCTCATGGGCTAAATCTGGCCTGTCAAGTGATTGTCTAATAAAGTTTTATTGGAACACAGCCACGCCCATTTGCCTCCGTGTGGCTGCTTTCACACCGCATCAGCAGAGTTAAGTAGTTGCGACAGAGGTTGTCTGGTCCATAACCCTTAAAATATTACCTGGCCCTTTACAGAAAAGATTTATGGATCCCACTGCTTATTAGCTGGGGAGACTTGAGGAAGTTATTCCACTCCTCCATGCCTCAGTTTCCCCAGCTGTAAAAGCACCTCCTACAGTGGGTTGTTGTGACATGTGAGAAGGGACTAGAACAGTGCCTGGAATACAGTAAATGCTTCTGATATGTGTCGGAAATACATATGCTTGCGCTTTGCAAAGTTATTTCATCTTCCCAGTAACCCTAGGAGGTAGATGCTTTCACCATCCTCACGTTACAGATGAGGACATCGAAATTTGACAAGAAGAAGTGGTTGTTCCTCTTGGAACAGTGGTACACACTGTACAAGTGGTACTTAGTAAGGATTTGAAGCCAGGGAGCATCTGCCAGTTCTGGCAGGCTCTTCGGAGGACCCAGGAAAGGAAGTGAGATCCTTGCCCTTGTTGTGCTCTCAGGCAGGTAGACGATGAGGAACAGACGCAATTCTGTGAGGTGAGGGCATTGATGGAGGAAGCTCAGGTGCTGGGGGACCAAGAAGAGGGGCAGGCACTCCGACCCGGGAAGTCAGAGAGGCTTCTTGGAGGGGGTGATACTGAAGCTCCCTCCATGGCAGAGGAGGTTCCAGGCACTGATTCACACCACAAAGCGGGCTCAGACAGTCTGGAAGTTGCCACATTGTCACCTTGTTGCCTCTAACTCTCACCTGTCCTTCAGGAGGTGAGGGCATCGCGGAACCTGAGCCACTTCATGAGCAGATGTGGACTCTACCAAAGTGACCTGGGGCTTCTCGTTTCTTCTCAGCCCTCCTCAAAGCCAACACTAAGGGCTCCTTGCTTGGGCTCAGTGGTTCACCATCATTGAGGGTGGTCACTCAGCATCCATCGGAAGCAGCAGTCTCTGTCCCTTCTCTCACTGCTCCTGCCCTCTCTCCCATCCCTTCTCTTACCCCCTGCACACGCCACCCTCGCACAAACCTACTGGGAGCCACAGCACTGCCCAGCCCTTTATGTAACCTGCCCTGAGGTTGGCCCTTTTGCAGCACTGTCTTCTGTAAATCTGGCCTGTGTGTCTCATGTCCCCTTGTGTCCATCCTGAGAACTGCAAGGCATGGAGCAGCCCCTGCAGGAGATGGCACTCCCCACTCCCACCCCTTTGGTTCCTGCAGTAACACTCAAACAGGTTCTTACAAGCCTGCTAAATACTAGAGCCGCAAAAGGCAAACTCAGTTTCCTGAGATTCAATCATTCAGCGCGTATATAATGGGAACATCCTAGTCATGAGCCATGTGATGACATTTCAGTCAACGATGGACCACATACACAATGGTGGTCCCATAAGATTAGTACCATACAGCCTAGGTGTGTAGTAGGCTATACTGTCTAGGTTTGTGTAAGTGCCCTCGATGATGTTCGCACAACTAATGGTGCATTTCTCAGAGCACATCCCCATCGTTAAGTGACACATGACTATACTAGCATAGTAGGGACTGTGCTGGGCACTTCTGTGTTCATCAGCTTTGTTCCATCCATCCATTCGTTAATTATGCATACATTATGCATTCATGTATTTAGCATTTAAAAAGTTAGGACCTACCATGTGCCACACTGAGGCACTTAATCCTTCAAGCATCCTTGGCATCAAGACAGGGCTTGACACATGGTAGGTTCTCAATAAAAGTGTGTTAAATAAGTGATTGAATGAGTTAATGAATGAAATGGATGATGACAGAAGCTAAAGTGTTTGGCAGTCACCCTGCCCCAAACCCATCTTGTTCCATCATCTCCCAGTCTCCCTTTGGGTTTGCCAGTGCTTCCTTGGCCTAGGACCCTGCCAAAACCATTCTAAAGTAGATCAGGGCTGGGGCTGGGAGCTGGAGTTAGGGACTTACTTTCTGGTTTCTGGTAGTTTGTAAACCATGCACCTCACTCTCCCATCTCTAGGGCCCACCCGCTGACATGCAAGCTGTGGTGCAGGCAGCTACATGTTCACCAAAATCTATTTTCTTTGCCTTGTGGACACAGAGCAGCATCATATTTCTCAGTTTTCAGTTGGGTGGGCCCATGTAACAGAATTTTGGTCAATGGAATGAGAAGTGAAGTGATATTTTCCACTCCAAGCCTGGGCCATGAACACCACCAGTGGCGATATTCTGTCTCCTTGTCCCCACTACTGGCTGGATACAGAGGAAACAGCAGGGGGCTCAGAGGCTGTAGGGGAGGGCAGAGCCACAAGCTGGAAGGAGCCTGGGTCCATGAAAGACTGTGTGGAGCAGAGCCCTCAGCTCCACCCTCTGCCTGCCAGCTGGGCTTTGTGTGGCAAGAAATAAGTGTGTAATTGTGTTAAGCCACTGAAATGCTGGTGTTTGTGTGTTTCCTTGGTTAGCATTACCTTGACTGATGCCCGTGTACCATTACCTTTGCAGCTGATGGGCTCTGATCTGTTGCCCTCAAAAAACAGCTTCAAATCTGGGGTCTTCTTAATGTCAAACTCCTTCTGAAGTTCTTTCTCGATGGTGATGTCCACTTTGCCAAAGCCGACCCCGTTCTTGCCTTTGCCCATGATCTCCGCAGCTCTGCCCAGCTCCTCAGCCATGTTCCTGGATTGCTTCGAGGATGGGATGTCTGAAAGAGCCAGTGTGAAGACAGAACTCGCTAGAGCCTCACCCCCTCCCCATCTCCAAAGGAGGAGGCTTTGTTTGGTCTGCTTAGCTCCTGGGCCTTTCTCGTGCTCTGCTGCTAATGGGTAAATTTTCAGGAGAGTGACAGGATGTGAGACACGAGGTTCATGGAATTGGCCAATTTGGAAGACACACATCAGGGTTCTTTGGGTTCAGCAACACTGGGCAACTTTGGGCAACTCGCTCAATCTCTCTAAGCCCCACTTTCATCACAGGTAAAATGGGGAAAATAATAGTGGCTATTTCATGGAGTTGTCAGAGTTGAATGAGATGTATTTAACAACGAGTGATATAGTGCTTATGATTTTCTAAGAGCTTTGCGTGGATTAAGTCACTTAGTCCTCCCAGTCCTACTATGGGGTGAGTGTTGTTGTTATTATCTCAACTTTGTAGATGAGGAAACTGATGCACAATGAAATGACCTGCTCACCTGAGGCCATGTGGCAGTGAGGGGTATAGCCAGGATCCAGACCTGCTCAGCTCTCTAACCTCACTGGGTCTGTAAAACCCTTAGCATAATGCCTGGCACATAGTAAATACACAATTCATTATTATTACTACAGACATTATTATTGTAAATGTTCCATGGTCAGAAATTGTATGGGGTGGGGGGGGGGGGGGGCGGCGAGAGAGAACAATAGAGCATGGGTGCCATCTGGTGGAAAGTTCTGGAGCTAACAGGCCAAACTGGGCCCCGCCAGTTGCCCTGTAGCTGCATATAATGTCAGGTGACCCTCAAGTAGGGAAGGCCAGGTGTGGGAAGGGTTGAAGTCGGGGGGAGGTTATGATGCCCCTTACCCTCTCTGAGCCCATCCCCTTGGGGAGAGCATTGAAGAGACCTTGACATTCGCAATTAAGATTCCTTCACCCCTTACATTGCTGAGCCAAGTGGGGTGGGGGGTAAGAAGGGGGAGCCCTTTTCTGGAAACAGCCTCAGGGAGCGGGCTCTTGATCCTGGCAGCGGGAGAGGCCTTCCTGGTCTAAATGGGAGGGGACCAAATGGCTCTCAAGTTTGCCTGCTTTCGCCGGATAACACTGTGAGTCTGCAGGTCCCTCCACTGGCCCCGGATGTCTGCCGCACGTGGACCAAGCCAGGGTGAGGGGTCAGATTCCCTTTCAAGCCAGAACACTTTATCTTTTTCAAGCCCCCTTGTCCATCTGGAGCACTTGGAGAAAGTACAGAAGACCACCACTGCCATGGACAAGTTCCAAGTCCAACAGAGAGGTCTTTTGTAAAGGAAAACCAGAAAGCTAGCCCCAGCAGGCACACGCCCCATTGCCAGTCAGCACACCTGCTCCTGTGACGGAATCCGAAAGTGAAGGATCATTTTCGTTAAACCCTTGATCAATGGACAGGAAGAGGGACTTTTCACTGATCGATGCCTCTCCACTGCCTGCTCTGTCACCCTCATTGCCTTCGATAGCCACCATCCATCACTCCAGCAGGGGCTGTCCTGTGGCTGGCCACCAGCTCTGGCCCTCGGGGCTCTCCCTGGCTTCCTTGTGGATTCAGTCATGCCCTGCTCAGGGTTGCTGATTGACAAAGCATCCAAATCTGAGTTTCTAAGGGAAGAACCTCAGAGCAAGACAAACACTTGGAGTGACTGTCCAAATGGTGGGGCTTTCAGAGGTGCCACACCTAGCCCTGAGCTCCTGGGTGTCCGAAATGGAAGTGAGAGAAAGGTATGACAGCTGGAATGCTGGGACCTGAGAGCTAAATGGATGGGACCTAGCACTAATAGTAATGAGGATTCATTCATTCAACAAATCTTTTTTAGGATCCACCATGCGCCAAGCACTATGCTAGGTGCTGGGGATTTAACAAACAGATCGATAAAAATCCCTGTTCTCACTGGAGAAGGCAGAAAGTATACAAAATAAGGAAGTAGAATCTATGCCACGTTAGATGCTAAGTGACGATGCTCTAGATGCTCTAGAGAAAGAAGCAGCAGAGCTGCAGGTTGGGAGTGTCAGGGGAACTGTGAGAGCAGGCAGGGAGGCCAAAGGAGGCCTCACTGGGAAGGAACGTTTTAAGAAAGACTGAAGGAGGTGAGGGAGCAAGCTATGCGGAAATCTGGAGGGAGAGCGTTTCAGGCAGAGGAACTGTAAGTGCAAAGGCCCTGAGGTGGGAGTGTGGGGGACATGTTTGAGGAATGACAAAAAGTCCTTTGGGCCTGGAGCAGAGTGAGCTGGGGTGGGGGTCTATAGTATAAGCCCTGATAGTTGGGTTTTTTTTTTCTTTTTTATAATGCAAGTGCCTGACTTAAGCTTTGATTGCCAAGGCATTCATTTCAAAGAGGCATCCACTGCAAGAGGACTATCTGGAATAAACACATTGCCTGCCACACACTAGGTAAAGAACCAGGCTGCCTCCCCACTGAGTGGGCCCCTTGATTTAGAGATCTTGGTTGATTTCAATTATTGAGGATTTTTAATTAGGGAGTAACCCAATCAGATTTGCATTTTAGAAAAAAACTCTCTCTGGGAATACTGTAGAGACAGTGCTGGAGGGGAAAGGAGACCATCTAGGCAGATGCTGCAGTGGGTCAGATGGGGAATGATGAGGCCAGAACTAAGGCAGTGGCTGGGGGAAGGGGGAAAATTGGAGATTGCAGAGGGCTTTAGAAGGCGGTATCAGCAGGACTTGGTGGCTGGTTAGAGGTGCGAACAGAAAAGAGTCAAGAGTGACCTTGAGATTTCTGACTTTGACATTGGGTGGATAGTGGTGCTGTCAGGTAAGGCAGGATGTAAACAGAAGCAGGTTGTTGGGAGTGAATCAAAGACGCCGAGATGTTTTCGACGCATGTGGCCTTTGAGACAAGTGGGGGACATCCAAGAGGCAAGGTCCTGCTGACCATTGGCTCTTGAGCCTGGAATCCTCAGAGAGATAAGAAACTGGGCAGCAGCTAAGGATCTGAGAGTTACCCGGGCAGTATTTCCCTGAGGACAAGATTTGAAAAATCCTTTCTGTAAAGAGCCAATCTTTCCTGGAAAAAAGTTTTTATAATGCTTTCCCCAAGTGATTAGTTTTTGCAAAGGTCACTCTGGAAGGCCTGCCACTTTTTGAGAACTCATTTTGATTTAAACTATGTATTGGAAGGAATCAAATATTCAAAAGTAATGAGTTTGAGTGTCTCTTCTAGATAACAAAAACGCTGTGGGTGTTCACTGCTTTGAAATACCCTCCGGTTGGAATGCTTTAAGTTCAGAGAATTCAAATGGGTGGTTATCAAATGCAATTAAAGAATGTAGAATTGAGAGGCTCCCTGTGCAGCCCCAGGTTCAATCAGCATCAATCCCTAACCTATAAGACGTCAGGTAAAGCCCCAAAGAGCCAGGAACTTGCCCTTCTGCCCGGATTAAAACAGAGTAATCATTGGACAGTCTCGCATTCTCATGCAGACGGGACAGGTTCCCAGTCTTGTCCACCTGCTGTGCCATTTTTGGAAGGTAAATGTGTGTGGAGACGTGGGTTGTGTTGTGCAAAGTGTGTGGTTCTAAATCCTTCAACACCCGCATTGGGTCCAGGATTCAGAGATTAGGGCTGCGGCAAAAACGAGCAGCTGGCTTAGATGTCTGACCTGTGCACATCCTTAGCTTACAATTCCACCGCAGGCGGAGGAGGGCTGCAGGGTTCTCACTTCTTCCCTGAGAAGAGAGCCATGAAGCAGATGCTCAGGTGGTGGCCCGAGTCCTGGTGTGGATGGGGGCTGTGGGGAACCGGCTGGAGGAGTCGTTCAGCAAAGCAGAATGCCTGCCCTTCTCACAGACTCGCGTAAAGAAAATGGCCCAAACTGGATCTCTCCTGCAAGGTCTTGCTCCATGGGCTTGAAGTAAAACTGAGCACATCCCCTGGCACTTAGGTCAAAGGAAACCATGAACAGCCTGGGCTAGACAGAGGTCGGAGGTTTGCAACCATTTTGATGGAACTTTATGCAGTAGGCACGCTCCACGTTGGATGGAGGCAAAAATGAGCTGATCACATTTTCCCTTCTGGGAGCTGTCAAGGTTAAAGGCACAAAGAGAATGTTTTTGTTCTCTCTTGGTATGAAGTGGCTGCGCAAGCCCGCTGAGGAGGCAGTGAGACCCAGGGCAAGCTGATGCTGTCACATCCTCAACTCCCCCATTGCAGTGGCATCGCTCACAGAGAAGGTAACAAATGAGAAGAGATAAGAGTCAAGGAAGGAGCGGGGTGGCCTGAATTTCAGGCAGTGGACACAAACTCGAATGTGCTGGGATGTGGCAGGGGTGTGCTGTGTGGGGGTGGCTGGATAGGGAAACTGACAAGCGTGTTTTCTGACCAAGAGGGGACATCATTACTCAGCTCCAGCCAATTATCACGTGGCAGGAATGTGAGCCAATGCTTCCTGATCTTTTTTTTTAAGAGCAGATGTACATTCAACTTTAATTGTGACATGTCCCCAAATAGGGACATGAAAAGTGCCACCACACTGGGTTGTTGTGAGGATTCAATGACTTCACATTTAATGAGCTCCCAAGGACAGTGTCCCGCACACAGTGAGGGCTTGCTGTGTGAGAGCTGTTATGAAAATCCCTCCCACCCTGTGCCAAGGCCAGGTCTGTGCCAACGCCTCAGGAAAAAGAAGCCTGTTCTTGCTGCCAAAGTGTCTGCTGAGGCAAAGAGCATCCGTCCAAAGAATGAAAGTGGGCATGCAAAACTCAGACGATAAAGGTGATGGTCTAAAAATCTTTTCTCGACTTGCCCATAGCTGCCATCGTTTATTGCGCTCTATTGTGTTCCAGCAACTTATCCTATGGTCTCATTTAATTTTCACAATAACTCAGTGTGTGTGTTATGTTCATGCCCACTTTACAGAGGAGGGAACTGAGGTTCCAAATGGTGAAAGACACCTGAGGGCAAAGCCTGGCTCCTTGCCTTCAGTGGGACAGAGGACCCATACAAATCGAGACTAAATGACAATGTAGATCTTGCAAATTGCTTGACCTCCCCGGACCTCAGTACTCTCTCTGGAAATAGGGATGATAAGATATTAACCATACGTGTTGAAGCCAGATATGAAACTCCTCTGGCCCCGGGAGCAAGGAGGTAGGTCTCAGCCCACCCCTCACCACCGCCTAGTGGGTGGGGGACACACAGAAAAGCACCATGAGGAAGCGGGTCTGGTTCAGCCTGTGGGTCAGGCCGGCAGGTGTGAGCACCAGCAGGTTGTGTTCCACCAGGATGTGCAAGGGCTGGGACGTGTTGATGCTGGCCTCCTTGACGTCCACCTCTCGTGAGCCCTGGACAGTGGAGGTACAAAGAGGCCACCAGCAGCAGAGACATCCAGAGCCACTCCATGGCTGTCCTGCAGGGGCAGGAGGAAGGACAGGAGTCCTTATCAACACAGGTGGCGGGCCCTCATGTCTTCACTCCCTCCCCATCTCCTTCCCTGGCCAGTCCATGAATGGAGAACAGGGCCTGAGCATGGCCACTGCCTCCCTAGCAGTGCCGACAGGTCAGCAGCGGCGCTGGAGCAGAGGCAAAGTATTCAGTTAACCTCAGGGTCCATGGAAACTACACAGGGGTAGTTCAGGCGGCAGGGCCCCACTCAGAGCAGCAGGAAGCGGAGTCACACGCTGGCCACTCGAGCCCACTGGCCCCCCAGACACCAGCTAAAAATTTTTCAAAGATGAGTCCCACTCAGAGTCCTAGGGTGAGCCTCTGGATCTCAGAGATGACCGGTCCAATCCCCCACCACAGCCTCTGCTTCATGCTCCTCCAACTTCTTCTTGAATGCCCCTTATGATGGGAAGCTCACTACCTCACAGTGTACCCCTTTTGATTTTTGAACAAATTTTCTCCTCAAGTGTAAATATTTCTCTTGAAAGTCATCACCATAATATACGCTTCTGAAAATTCCAAACAATACAATAAAAATGTGTTAAGTAGAAAATAAAATCTCTTCCATAATCCTACTGCTGAGAAAGCTACTGTTAGCAGTTTGGAATGAATCCTTACAGACGATTACAAATGCCTGCATGAATGCACCTTGTGAATGTACACATTGAACATAAATGGAATCAGGTATGTGTATCATTCAGTGTTCCAATTTTCTTACCGAATCATGTGAAATATGGCCTAGATTCCTTCCCATAAGAATGCATATCAGATCTACAACATGATTTCCTTCCTCTCTTTTCCTTGACCTTTCCTGTATTTATTTATTTGACCATTCGTCACTGTTCGAATGGTCTGGTTAGCAGCTGCCTTCCTGTGAGTTCCACTCTCCCTAATAACATATGTCTTTCCCAGCAAGTTAGAGCATAGAATCAGCTCCTCAGCTCTTGGCATGTTCTCCTCAAGCATAGAGCCGTTTCCCCGTGTAGCATGCAGCCTACATGAGCGTCTCAAATAAGAAGACGGACAGCAGGTGTGCTCTAGGTCCTTCCTTCAGACAACTTGATAAGGACCTTAGCTTCTTTGCTGACTGCTGCATTTCTAGCACCTGGCATTTTGGCAGGAAAATCAACATGAATGAATGAATGAATGAATGGATACTTGATACTTACCTGGGAAATATGTTTGGCAAATTGTGTGAAGATTTTTTTAAAATAGATCTTCTAACGTAATTTTTTTGGCCTAGTATATAGAGAATTGTGACCAATTCTCAGTGCTAAATTTTATAAACACCTGTAGCTAAACATACTTGTCATGTACCAGACACTTCTAGTGCTTTCTGTGTCATCACCTCTCTTATGACAATCCTATGAGGTAGGTGTAGTACTATTATAATCCCCATTTAGTGAGCATAAAATGAGGCATAGAGAGCTTAAGTAATTTGCCCAAGGTCACACAGCTAACAGATGACAGAGTCAGGAGTTTAACCCAGGCAGTCTAGCTACAAAATCCATGCTCTTAACCGCAATGACGTACCACCTCTCTAGTGCCCCGCTGCAGAATGGATGCAGGGAACAATGTTTTGAGACATTAACTGAGGCTCCCATCCTCCCACCCTGGTATCCTTTAACCTCTCTCCACCATTCAACGTGGCATTCTGTCCTGCCTCAGAAGGGGAGGGCTGAGGCTGGCAACAGAGAATAAAATCAGATTTTTGGTTTTTGGTTTCAAAGCAGGCCTTTAAAAGTCATAGCAGGGGCAAGGCACTTGTAAGCCAGGGCTCAGATTGCAGGAACTGGGCAAAAGAAAGAAAGATGTTTTTGCTGTAAACTCTGGGTTTGGAAGAGCATGTTGTCAGAAGGAGCGGTTACCTGCCCCAAAGGAGATAAAGGCTTGCCTTGCCGTCAGGAGGAGGAGGATGGGGAAGAGTGGGGAGAGCCCTGATGCTGCCGGGGTCCTGAGAAAGGGGTCCCGCCCTCTGTCCCTTCTCCGGGCTGAAACCCCAGCCCCGTCTCTCTTCGCTCCCCATGGCAGCCCCAGTTCCCAGGGCCGGGCCTGCCCACAGTAATAAATAAGTGACTGTGTATTAGGCCAGTATTGGAGCTTTACTCTCACCGTCTCATTAATCCTCACGGTGCGGCTGAGAGGTGGGTACAGTCATGGTGCCCACTTCACAAAGGTGGAGACCCACCCAAGATCACCCAGCTGGTGGATGAAGGAGCACGACCTGGGCTCAGGTATATCTAAGCCCAATGCCCATGTCTACACCGGGGGTCAGCAAACTATGACCTGCTGCCTGTCCTTGTGAAGACTGTTATCGGATCACAGCCACGCCCACTCCTTTACTATTGTCTGTGGCTGCTTTTACTACAATTCCCAGTTAAGTAGTTGCCACAGAGACTGTGTGTGGCCAGCAAAGCCAAAAATATCGATCATCTGGCCCTCTACAGGGAAAGCTTGCTGACCTCGGGTCTAAATCACCAGACCACGCTGCCCTCACACCCGCACCTCAGATCCTGGACTTTGGCGATGTTCACAGATCCTCAGACTTGCAAAGCCCACCGTCAGAGTGTAGCGTCCCCATCTGTAGAATGGGTGAATAGTCCCTGCCTCCCAGGGTCGTTGTGAAGACATGATGATGAGCACTTCTTACACCTGGAGGCACATGAAAATTCTCTGGGGAGCTTTTAAGACAATACTGATGCTCGGTCTGACCCCAGACCAGTTAATTCAGAATTGCTCAAGGTGGGGTCCAGATATCTGTATGTTCTAAAAGCTCCTCAGAGGATTCTTCTTTTTTCTCTTTTTAAACTTTCTATTTGGTTATTCTCTTTGCTTTCCCCAATTCATTCCCCACACAACAGTTAGCAATTTTCTTTTTAAACATAACTTAGACCACATTGCTGTCTTGTTAAGGAGGTCCATGACTTTTCATCACGTGCAATCCCACCCTGTGCTGGGTTCTATCAGGCCCCACTGGCTAGCTCTGCACCCCATTGTCCTATTCACAGTGCACCAGCCATGCTGGTCTCCTTCTCTCTCCTCAAGCACACCTGCCACAGGGCCTTTGCCTGTGCCTGGAACACCCTTACCCTGCTCTTCAGCCTTTTCTGGTCATTCAGGTTCCAGTGCAAACACCAGCAACTCAGAGGGTTCTTCCCAGGCTGCTCTGTCTCCCCCTGCCTCTGCTTCCAGCGCTCTTGGCCCCATGACCCCTGTTTGCTTCAAATCGTGTATGATTGTGTTTGAGTGTACCTTGTTTATGTTTCTAACCTTTTTAATGTAAGTGCCTTTGTTCGTGGCTGTTTCCTGCCTCCTAGGACAATGCCTGACCCAGATTTGGAGCTCAATTAATGTTTCTTGAATTAATTAATGAATAAATGACCTAATTTAATTCTCACGCAAACTCCACAGTCCATTTCAGTGCTTCTCAACCACGACTGGTATTAGAATCTCTCAGGGAGCTTTAAAAAATTACTGATGCTCAAGCCCAAACCCGATGGATTCAGTTTCATTGGTCTGGGGTGGTGTGAGTCTGGGCATCTTTTTTCTTTAAGCCCCCTAGGTGATCCTAATGTGTAGCCATTTAGGCTGAAATCCACACTTAAATCTGTGACTCCTCTTGGCAGAAGGACGGCTGCCGGGGCAGAGCCTGTCAGTCAGAATTGCCACTTCACTCAAGCTCATACTTGCAGGAAGCCTGGTTACTCTCAGGCCCACTGGGGCCCTACCAGGGCTGGGCCAGTAAACTCTGGGGCACTTGAGGAAGGAAGTCGTGGCCTGAAGAACAGGCTCCTGGTTCCCTTTGTGACCTGAGCAGGACCCGCAGGCAGCTGGGTGTTCTAAAGAAATCCAGAGGCAGAAATGGAGTCCCTTCCTGGACACACTGAGGCCACAGCAGCCTCAGCCGCAATGTTCTGAGTTCCGGGGTGCTGGAGGCCCAGGGGTGGCCCTGGGGAAGAATGAGTAGGAGGAGCCCTGCCCTGCCCTTGCTGAGAGGAGCTTGCCCATGGACAAAGCAGGGGGCTGGGGGTCACATGGAGGGCCAGAAACAAAACACCCTGGGGCACTGGGTGTGGCATTGAATGTTCCTGAACTCAGGCATATAGATTGGAATTTGATCGAGCATATAGATTGGAATTTGAATCCCAGCTCTTTTTTTTTCTTTTACTGAAGTAGCATTGGTTTATAAAACTATATAAATTTCAGCTCTGAGTATCATACTTCAACTTCTGAATACATTACATCATGTTCCTCACCAAAAATCTGGTTGCCATCCATCAGCATAGACACGTGCCCCTGTACCCCTTTCACCTCCCCCCACCTCCCTTCCCCCTGGTAACCACCAAGCTGTTCTCTGTATCTCTGTGTTTGTTTGTTTGTTGTTATTATTTTATATTCTTCATATGAGTGAAGTCATATTTGTCTTTCTCTGTCTGACTTATTTCACTTCACATAATACCCTCAAGGTCCATCCATGTTGTCACAAATGGCAAGATTCCGTCTTTTTTGTGGCTGAGTAGTATTCCATTGTGTATATATGTACCACATCTTTATCCATTCATCATCAGTGGGCACTTTGGTTCTTTCCAAGTCTTGGCTATTGTGATAATGCTGCGGTGGACATGCGGGTGCAGATATCTTTTTGAATTAGTGTTTTCATGTTCTTTGGATAAATACCCAGAAGTGGACCAGCTCTGTCCCTAAGCAGCTGTGTGGCCTCGTGTGTGTCACTTATGCTTTCCGAGGCTCAGTTTCCTCACCTGTAAGATGGATACAACTCACAGGGCTGTTGAAAGAGTTAAAGGAGATGATTCGTGCCAAGTGAGCTGCTCAGCACCTGGAAGGCAGAAGCCCTGCCTGGCCTCACCCCCTAGTGATAGTCATCTACACAGCGTACACACACGTCAAATCATCACATTGTACACCGTAAATATATACAAGTTCATTTGTCCACAGACCTCAATAAAGCTGGAAAAAATAAAAATAAAGTGTGTTTAAAAAATATATTGAACATTAGAAAGTGATACATCCTGAGGAGGAACGTCAAGCAGGGAAGGGAGAGTGGGAAGTGTCAGACGGGAGAGGCATCCGATCTTGGTTAGGGAGCTCGCTGAAGGCTCACTGAGCTGAGACCTGGGGGTGGCGAGGCAGTGACCCCTGTGGGAGGAGCGTCCTGGCAGAGAAACCAGCGAGCACAAAGGCATGAAGAGCACTGCCTGGAGTCAGCTAGCAGGGCCAAGCGAGAGGCTTAAGATTCAGGAACTTCGCAAGCTGGCTGTTAAAACTTTGGTAGCTTGAGATTGGCCACGGTGAGAAGATTTAATCACAGATGCTGGTGAACACTATAAGTGGGGACATTTTTGCTGTTGTTCACAGAGAGCCAGTTTACCAGCAGCTCAGCTGCAGGCCAGAATTTCAAAGAACAGGCAGCAGGGAGACCACTGTGGCTGGAGCAGATTGGGCAAGGGGGTGAGAGACGAGTAAGAGCCGTGCCATTGGGTGGGACCCTGCAACCGGCTCTCAGGACTTTGGTGTTGACTCTGAGTGAGATAGGGAGCCGTAGGAGGGTTCGTTAAAAAATAGCTTTATTTCGATATAATTTAATATCATAAAATTCACTCATTGTAAGTGTGCAGTAACTATTATTATTGCTATTTAGTAAATTTACAAAGTTGTGCAGCCATGACCATAATCCAAATTTAGAACATTTCCATCACCTCCAAGAGCTCCCTCGTGCCCATCTGCAGTCATCTCCCGTTCACGTGCACAACCCAGAGGCAACCACCGATCTACTGTCTGTCTCTGTACTAGAGGGCTTGGAGCAGAAAAGGGACAGGGTGGAACTTACATTATTGTCACGATTGCATCCTTCCTGTACAATATCATAAAGTTTCTGTTCCCTTTTCAGGTGAGATGGTGGCCTGAATTTTCAGGGAAAACCTCTACCAGGTCCAGGACACTCACCAGGCACTGGAGCTGGAATTTAATCTCCCAGCCACTGTGAGCTGTGAGCAAAGCTTGGCTCACTGGCTCAAAGTGTGCCGGCCAGTTGAAGCCACTGTGTCGTCCGCTGGCTTCTGGCTCTGCCCACTCTTGGCTGCCTTTGGAGCCAAAGTTTCCCCAGGAGGCGGAGACAGCAAATTGCCTTCCTCAGCAGGAACATTTACAGGCCTTAAGGCCTGTGTTCAGCTGAAGCAGAGCCTAGAAGTCGTCTGCGTTTCCTGGGTTCAAGAACAAGGTAAGGGGGAGAGAAATCCTTCAGTGACATGTGTCAGCTGCTCCTGAGGCCCTTGCTGATTAAGCCAAGAAGGGGGCACGACTGAAATGGCCTTACTGGAGGAGAAGGCCTGGGGATTCTAATTATCAGCTGTCAAGGGGCCAGGGCATCCAGGGTGGGAGGTGGAGGAAAAGGCTGGGGCAGAATTTTGGAGAGGTGAGGAGTGGGGAAGGAGAGGCCGGGGGCGGGGAGTCTGAGGCCACAGGCCCCAGAGCTGGTGGCCAAGCAGAGGCTGGGGCCTAGTGCTTTTTGGGAGGTGAGACCTGGAAGTCACTTGTCCTCTCCAAGCCTCACTTTCCTTATCTGTAAAGTGGGGAAAATAACACATCATAGAGTTACTATAAGGATTTAAGGAAATTACGTTTATAAAGCACTTTCCAAATGTTTGGTATGTGTTAAGCTTTCCGTAAGTGGCAGTTATCATTGTTGTGATACATTCTTATTGTTGGTTATTGTGTTAGTCCGTTTGGGTGGCTGTAACAAAAGTACCATATACCAGGCGGTTTAAACAACATTTATTTCTCCCAGTTCTGGAGGCTGGGCAATCCAGGATCCCGGTGCTGCAGGCAGATTTGGTGTCTGCTGAGAGCCCACTTCCTGGTTCATAGACAGCTGTCTTTTCATCGTATCCTCACCAGGCAGAAGCAGCAAGGCAGCTCTCTTGGGTCCCCTTTATAGGGGCTCCACGCTCAGGACCTAGTCACCTCCCAAAGGCCCCACCTCCTGATGCCATCACATTGGGGGTTAGGACTTCACGTATGAATTTTGGGGGAACACAAACATTGAGTCTCTGGCAGTTATCATTATCATTTCTGCTGTTATTATTATTACCAAGAGGAACTTGGCGGAAGGAAACTGAACCTGGGGTTGCAGCCCCTAGGCCTCTGCTTCTCAAACTTTAATGTGCACACAGCGCCCCTAGGGTTCCTGTTACAGCTCAGAGTCTAATTCCACACACGTCTGGGGTGGGGTCTGAGATTCTGCAGGTGATGCTGGTCCATAGACCACGCTTTCAGTGGCGAGACCCTAAAACTGCACCGTCCAATGCAATAGCCACTAGCCACTTGTAGCTGTTGAGCACTTGAAACATGGCTAGTCCAAACTGAAGTGTGCTTGTGAGTGTAAAGTGTGCTTGTAAGTGTAAAACTGAAAGTGAAAATAGGATTTTCAGGACTAAGTACAAAAAAAAAGAATGTAAAAAATATCTCTTCAATAATTTCTTTTTATATTGATTACACGTTAAAATTATAGTCTTCATCTTCATATAATCTTGGGAAATGGGCTTTGAGTCACTGACCTCAGACCCACAGAGATCCACAGGCAGTGAGAGATGGAAGGATGGACCTCAGGCTCAGAGAGGAGAAATGACCAAAATCCCACACAGAACTAAAACTCCAGCCCAAGACTCTGTTCTACGAGTCAATATGTACTATAGTCTCCATCAGGGCTGACCACAGGCTTCTTTCCCACCTCAGTTTCTCCCCAGAGCCCAGAATTCAGGACCATGTGCTCTCTCCTCTCTTTGGTGACAGGCAGGAGGCAACGACATGAGACTGTGGCTAAGAGGCCTGGTCCTCCAGGCTCTGAGGAGCACCCGGGGAGTCTGTGGTCCTCGTGGGCAGCCACCACCTCTGCCTGTCCCTCAGAAGATTGTGGCCACCTGGGAAGCCATCAACCTGGGGAGGCAGCCAGTGCCTGAGTACTTCAACTTTGCCCGTGACGTGCTGGACGTGTGGACTCAGCTGGAAAAGGTGAAGCCCACAGTGTCCTAGTGTCCATCTTGGGCATTGGAGGCTGCCCTGGGTACCCCAAAGAGACTCAAGGCTCCAAGTCACATTGATCTGGACATTTTGACCCAGGAATTTTACAAGTCCTAAAATTGAAACTGTTAGCATTTAAGCCTTAGAAAAAAATTATGACCAAGTTATGCGAGCCTTAGACACCCTTGCCCAATCCCTCATGTGCCTCATATTCCTGAGCCCAAATCACACAGTGAGATAGTTGCATCCCTTTTGATTCATTTCCCATCATTCTGATCAAGTGAAGAAGAAAGTTCTTACTGCTGCTACTCTACCCTTAACCTCTCTCTCATTGTCATGCACTTCCCTTTTAAATAAGGAGAGAGCTCAGCTCTGGCTCAAAGCTTTTCATAATTCACAGCAGGTACATATGTAGAATTGAACTAAGTTTATCTTGATCTCATTGTGTCTCTGTACATATGCTTCCTTCTTTATTTCTCCTTCCTTATATATCTGTTATGTCTCTCTCTCTATTATATAGTCACCTTTTACTTATGTTAAAGATGCTAGCTTTTTTTATAGTAGGGGGATATAAACTGTATTTCAAAGGTATTTATTTATGCTAATTTTAAAGAAAAAATATGGGGCGGGCCACGTGCCCGAGAGGTTAAGTTCATGCACTCCACTTCGGTGGCCCAGGGTTTCTCTGGTTCAGATCCTGGGCGCGGACATGGCACCGCTCATCAGGTCATGTTGAGGCGGCGTCCCAAATAGCACAACCAGAAGCACTCACAACTAGAATATACAACTATGTACTGGGGGGCGGGGTGCTCTGGGGAGAAGAAGAAGAAAAGCAAAAGATTGGCAACAGATGTTAGCTCAGGTGCCAATCTTTAGGGAAAAAAATTTGCCTAAAAAAAGAAAAAATGTGAAATGAGTAATACTGTTAGTAAATATAGTGTCAGTGGATATGGTAAAATTTATGAAGGTGGGTGAGAATGACTGAGACATAAAAGCAGGCTTTGCAGTCAGGTAGACACGGTTCGTCCACTTGAAGTGTGACCTTGGACAAATGCCCTAAGTTCTTTGGATCTCAGTTTTCTCGTCTATAAAATGTGAGTCTTACCTATGACGCTTGGAGTTGTCATGAGAATTAAATGACGCGTGTATGTAAGAGATGGAGCCAGGGTGCTCCATTCCTGCGTACAAAGTCTAAGCTCTTTTCACCACACCAGGATCATCCTTAGAGGACCTCCTCTAATGGTAAAAACAAACAAACAAAGTTAAGTCAGCAAAAATGAAAAAATAAGGACTTTCTAAAATTTTCTCCACTTTAAAAGCAAGAACAACCAGAAGAACAAAAATCTTGGGAAAATTGTCAGAATCAACTTTTCAGAACTCTAGAAACTAACCAGAGGCTGGAGTAACTCAGGGAGTGTTTATTAAAGAAACACCATTAAAGATTTGAGTGAATCTCAGTAAGAATGCCCCTAAGATACTGTCTCCTATAACCAAAAATAGCAAATACCATTACCAAAAATAACGTAGTCTTCGTGACTATTTTGACAAAAGTTTAAAGCGCATCTGATGAAGTTCAACTTTCAGGAACCAAGAACTGCCAGAAAATAGTAGCCTCTACATTATGCATACATTTAGAAGTTTACCTGAAATCTGCCTTTCATTCATAGTATGGATAAGTTGAACTTTACTTTTTAAAAATTTGATTGCCATTAAAGCAAAAATTGTAAGGTTGCAAAAAAAAAAAAAAGAACACTACATCTCAAATTGATCTGCATACTCAATGTAGTCTTTATCAAAATCCCAGTAGACTTCTTTGAAGAAATAGAAAATCTTGTCCAAAAATTCATACAGAAATGCAAGGGACCCATAATAACCAAAACAATCTTGAAATGGAAACACAAAACTGGAGGACTCACATTTCTCTATTTTTAAAACCTACTAGAAAGTTACAATAATCAAGACTGTGTGGGGGGGAAAGTTACAGTGTGGCACTGGCACGAAGGTAGACGCAGATAAATGGGATACAATTAAGAGTCCAGAAATAAACCCATAAATCTATGGTCAACTGATTTTCAACAAAGGTGACAAGAAAATTCAATGGGGAAAGAGTTGTCTTTCCAACTAATGGTGCTGGGACACCCGGATAGTCACATGCAAAGAATGAATCTGGTCCCCCAACTCAGACAACATAAAAAAAATTAACTCAAAAATGGGTCAAAGACCTAATGAAGGAGTAAAAAGTATGAGATTCTTAGAAGAAAACATAGGTGTATCCTGGATTAGGCAATGGTTTCTAAAGTACAAGCAACAAAAGAAAAAATAGACAAATTGGACTTCATGAAAATTAATGACATTTGTATACCAAAGTGAAAAGTTAGCCCACAGAATGGGAGAAAATATTTGCAAATCACGTATCTGATGAGGACCTACTATCCACAATATATAAAGAACGCAAACTCAACAATAAGAAGACAACTCAATTAAAATATGAGCTAAGGATTTGGATAGATGTTTCTCTAAAGAATATAAACAAATGGTCAATAGACACATGGACAATACTCACCATCTTTATTCATTAGGGAAATGCAATCTCAGCGATAATGCACATAGAGATTGCACGTAGAGGATCATAGCTAATACCAAAATCAAAAACAAAAAGAAAAGTACAATAAAAAGTGCTAATAAAGATGTAGAGAAATTGGAACCCTCAGACGTTGCTGGTGGGAATGTAAAATGGTGCAGGTGCTGTGGAAAAGTTTGGCAGTTCCTCAAAAAGTTGCACATAGAGTTGTCATATGATCCAGCAATTACACTCTTAGGTATATATCCAAGGGAATAGAAACATATGTCCACACAAAAACTTGTACACGTATGTTCATGGCAACATTATTCATAACAGCCAAGAAGTGAAAGCAATCCTGACGTCCATCAACTGATGAAGAGACAAATAAAACGATGGTACCATCCATACAGTGGAATACGATTCAGTCATTAAAAGTAATGTAGCACTGATGCATGCTACAACATAGATAAACCTTGAAAACCTTATGCTAGGTGAAAGAAATCAGACACAAAAGGCCACATACTGTCTGATTCCATTCATTTGAAAGATCCAGAATCAGCAAATCCATAGAGACAGAAAGGATTAGTGGTTGCCAGGGGCTGAGAAAGGAGAGAATAGAGTCTGTACAGTATTTCTTTTTAGGGTAATGAAGATGTTTGGGAATTAGATAGTGGTGATCGTTACACAACTTTGTGAATATACTAGAAACACTTGAATTGTGCACTTTAAAATGGTGAAGTTCTATGGTGTGAGAATTATGTCTCATAAAAAAGGGGAAGGACATGGAACATTGTAAATTGTACCCTACTTTTGCATTAAAAATGTGGTATGGAAAAAAATACCTATGTCTGCCTAAAGAAGCACTGGAAGGATATGCAAGAAACTGATAATATTGGTGATTCATTGAGGCTGGTGAAGTGGGAACAGGGTAGAGAGGGACAGGATGAGGACGAGACTTCTCAATGCATAGCTTTTTGTATTGTTTTCATTTTTGAATCCCGTGACTGTGATAACTATAGTAAAAATAAAATTAAATAAATAATAACAACAAGCAAACAAAAGTCCTCAACAAATGTTTTCTATTTTTTTCTGCCTACACTGCTGTCTAGGCTGGGCACCGGCCCCCGAACCCTGCATTCTGGTGGGTCGATGGCTTGGGAGCAGAGGTCAAGTGGAGCTTTGAGGAGCTGGGGGTGCAGTCCAGAAAGGCGGCTAACGTGCTAGGGGGCGTGTGCGGTCTGCAGCCTGGGGACAGAATGATGCTGGTGCTCCCGCGGCTCCCAGAATGGTGGCTGGTCAGCGTGGCTTGTATGCGCACAGGTCAGTGGGCAAAGCTGAGATTTCCATCTGGGGCCGACACTCCCTGCCGGGGCTTTGCAGTGTTCACAAGGTTTGGGAGATGAAGCAAAATATACCCTATGTGGAGTTCTGTTTACTTTCACTCTGCCCAACAGTCACAAACTTGATTGTACACAGGGGCCAGACAGCAATATAATTGACTAAAGCAGGCAAGCGTGAGGCAGTAGGGAGCGCTGAGGACTGAGGTGAGCTGGAGATCACATACCTCATCAAACGGGGAACTGCTTCTCAACTCCAACCAAATGTTTCCATGTGTCAATGAGGACCAGTGTTTCCAGATATTCAAATTTTGTAACAGAAGACTCTGGATGTTTATGAAAAAACTTCCAGTCGTCTAATGTTGACAACTAAATATTTATTTAAAAACTTCTGAGTGGGACAAACCAAGCATATTTTCTGCTGGTTGTGGTTTGGGAGCCGCCGGTGTGTGGATAGTAATACAGTTATGGATGAGAGACCTATACAAGCAATCTACACAAGTTTCGCTCTTAGACTTCATGGCTCTCAACACTGGAGCATCTTCCAGCTCCCAAGGGAAGGAAGAGAAGGACAAAATAATCAAAGCAATGAGATTATCCCTGAGGTTCCTCTTCCTGCTGTCACGAATGTCCAGGACAGAGGACCGTTGGTCTTCTTGGCATGGTTCTTCCAGCAGAGGAGCAGAGGTTGCAAAAGGACACAGCACGTAGAGCCCAGAGAGCCTCTGCTGACCCTGTCCAACGAGCTTATTGAAAGGGCTGAGTTTATATGCTGATTTTACAAAAGCAAGACAACTGCTTTTGGTGGAGAGCTGGTTTCTCCATCCTCTGGGAAGTTTCCACCACTTGGAATGTTGTCCACCCACTTCCAATCACGTCCATAGAACAATCTCCCTAAAATACAGATTTTACAAATAAGGCTTGCAAAACAGGAAGATACAAACTCACACCAGAGAAGTAGCTTTGTATATGAATGAGCTTTATTCAACCATTTTGTGAACGGATTGTCTAAAAAGCAAAGAGGCAGGAACTCTAATTTTAGTTTTACATGTTTTTGCACAATACACAAAAGTGAGCACCATCATGGTGTATCTAGCTCGAGGAAAAGAAATAGGCAAACAGATTGGGGAGCTCTCCATATTCTTCCATGACATTTGAGGTCCATTTAAATGAGGGCCATTTAAAGGGTTTCCCAAATAAGGAAACCGCTGCAGTTTCTTGAAGACCTACTATGTGCCAGGCACTGTGTTGGGCACTTTGCACGATCAGAACTCCCCTTTGGAACATTATTATCGTTACTTTTCCTGTTGCCTAAACATCTCCAGTTCTCCTAATTATACAGATTTACCATTTCTTTGCTGTCCAAACAAAATAACTCAAGACCACGTCCCACACTGCCATGTCAAGTCTAGCATCTTCCCATTTAGACAGTACTCAAGCTGGATGTCCTTGCATTCTCATATTCCCACACTCTCCTAAGATGCACTTGTCACTTTCCTTCAAGTCTGTGATGTTGGACTCATTTCTCTTGCTGATAGCTCCAGCTGTCTACTGTCTGCCTGGGCCCCCAAAGCACCACAGACAACTCCAGGGGGAACAGACTTCTGGAAATAGCTAAAACAGAGAGATGGAGTGAAAAAACACACCATTCACCTCCAAAAGTGTTCACGCTGGGGTTTAAACCCTGTAGAAGTTTAGGAGATAGAGTGAAGGGCAATGAGAACTTTGGTTTGGTCCCACACTATTTGGGATTGGCCCTTCCTCTGTCTTCTGTCCTCACTCATTGGCTGTGGCAGGATGACTCATTCTTTCAGGATGTCTTTCTTCTTGTCTGTGAAATGGGAGTGCTGGACTCAATGGAGTATTTACAACCTGCATTCTGAGATACTCAAGTGGTTTTTTCAAGCGTTTAATTAAAGTTTTCCCCTGCTTTCTGCTTCCTCATCCCCTATCCTTGGGGAGAGAGGAACTCAGCTGCCCTCAGAGTGGTTTTGGTTGAAATTATGTGGGGTCCTGGAGCCCCCACCTGCTACACCTACCCACCTGCCCCAAGCATCCCACACCCAACACTGGGATCCATTGTGGTCTTTTGTTTGAAAGGCATGGAAAACCCCTGGGCTAGGTAATCTCTAAGACAATACAACACAATGCTCCGGATCACGGACTCTCAGGTTTACTGCTGCCTGGGTTCACAATTCCAGCTCTACAACACATTAGCTGGGTGATCTTGGGCCAGTTATTTCACTTAATTAAGGCATAAAGGCCTAAGTTTTAGTTTTTTTAAATCTGCAAAATGGGTATAATAATAGCATTTGCTCTCCAGGCTTGTGAGAATTAAATGAAATAATGCATGCAAAGTTCTTAGCACATGTACATGCTCCATAAATACATTCTGGATTTCATTACTATCAGTATTGCTACTTTTTCCAGTTCAGGCATTCCAACCCTGTCCAGCCCCTTCCTGCTCCTGTGTCTTATGGGAACATCCAGTCTGGACCTCTTCACAGGGGTCTTCCCCTGCTGCCCAGTCAACATCCCTTGTCTGTGTGGTTTCAGGGGCCGTCATGATTCCAGGTGTCTCTCAGCTGACGGAGAAGGACCTCAAGTATCGGCTGCAGGCGTCCAGGGCCAAGTCCATTATCACCAGTGACTCCCTGGCTCCGAGGATAGATGCCATTAGCACCGACTGCCCCTCCCTCCAGACCAAGCTGCTGGTGTCAGACAGCAGTCGGCCAGGCTGGATGAACTTTAGGGAGCTTTTCCGGTAAGTTGGGGCTCTCCAGAGGACAGCATGAAAATGAGACCCAGGAATCTCTCCTTTAAGCAAGAGGAGATGGAATGCATTGGTGATTGCACACGAGGAGAGGGCATCAGAAAGGAACGCTCACTTTGGAAGCAAGACAAACCTGAGACCTAATCCTGGTGACCACCTTAAGATCCTTCAGTCACTTAGTCAATACTGGAACTGTCACCAGCTTTCTGTGCTTCATGTGCCTCTATAACGATGAGAGTGGTTACGAAGCCATTAGCTGGAGTAAATGAGTAATCTGTGTGATGCATTCGGTACATAGTAGGTGGTCAGTTAGTAATATAATAATTGAGCGCTTAGTGTCTGCTAGGCATTGTGCTAGGTAAGCATTCACCTACATTCATTCATGGGACAAAGATTTAATGCACATCTGTTTTGCAACAAGCATAGTGTTTTGGTGCTCAGAACACAATAATGAATCAGACGTCATCTTATTTAATCCTTGAAAAATGCTCTGTGAAGCGGACTTTAACCCGATTGTACAGATGAGGAAACTGAGACTTGGCAAAGTAGCGACCTGCTCAAGATGCTGACAAGTAGTCAAGTCAAGGTTGGGGCAGAACCAAAGCCATTAGCCTTTGAGCAAGACCCTGGTGCAAACCTCGGTGGGAGTTTGAGACTTTGTCCTGATGGAGGGAGAACCAAAAAGGGGTCCTCTCCGGGGCCTGCAAAGATAAGGCACAAACGCCCACCCCACACACCAGCTGCTTCAGATTCACCCGGGGGCTGTTCTTTTATTTTTTTTGACTAATATCAACATTTGTCTCTTGTCCCTAGCTTTATTTAAGAAAGAACTATGGGTCACATTCATTTAAAAGTGTTATAATTTTTAGGATTATAAGACCCACAGGCACGCATTGTAAATAATATATCCTGTATTTTCCAAAATATTATATTTCCAGCATATGGTATTTTTCTACACTACATTTTCATTATGTTATATTTCAATATAATGATTAGTAGCCAACACTTAAACAGAAAATATTCAACATGTTTAAGTAGTAAAGTTAAGCACAAAAGACGTATTTAAAAGTTTGAGGATATGGTAAGTACTTTTTAGATTGTTCTTTCCTACACTAGAATATAAACTTTCTACCCTAAAATTATGGGAATTTATTTGTTCATTTTGGGATGCTGCTTTAAATACAGATTCCAAGGCCCCACATCTGATCTACTTAACCAGACATATCTGAGCAAGGGCCCCAGGAAACTGTATTTTAAGAGATCTGCCCAGGTAATTTTGATGAGCTGTGGGGTTGGTCCAGATCAGTGGTTCTCCATTGTGGCTGTCATTAGAATTACCTGAGGAGGCTTTTAAAAAAATACCAACGCCAGGCCCACCTTCAAAGATTCTGATTTCATTTTCTCCGGGGTGCTGCCCAGGCAATGGCACTTCTTTTAAAAACTTACTAGGTGATCCTAAGCTCAGCCGGGGTCGAGAACCAGTGAGTTAGAAGATTCTCCAGATCACAGAACTTTAGGAATCACCCAGAATTCTAAACTTCAAACTTAGGGAACCCTTTAGAAAACAGCCCTAAGTCACCAGGAATTGAGGTGGGGGTGGGGCTGGGCTCAAACGTGCAGAAGTGTGGCCGTGGATCTGTGTGTGTTCCACCAGAAAGTCCTCATGCCACGGTGAAAGAGCCCAGGCTCCTTTGAGTGAGCCTTTTAGCCATTTTGAGCCTCAATTTCTTTATCTGCAGAGGGTTATGGTGAGAGTTCCCACCCTGTGGGGCGACTGTAGGGGTCAGAGATAATGCAAGCTGGAGCTCCCAGTACAGTGCCTCACGCTTGGTGATTATTGAGACAATGGCCAGTAGTGTCGTTATAGATATCGTTACCATGACTGTTTTTAACTATTGGTAGTACCACCCAGTATTTTTACATTTTACAGGGAGGCATCCACAGAGCATGACTGCGTGAGGACCAAAGCTCAAGACCCATTGGCCATCTACTTCACAAGTGGCACTACCGGGGCCCCCAAGATGGTGGAGCACTCCCAGGCCAGCTATGGTCTGGGTTTCGTGGCCAGTGGAAGGTACGGTGGACAGCTTGTCTGACGGGTCCAAGGAACCGAAAGGAGGCGAGTGAGCTGGAGGGGTGTGAGTGAGGGGGAAAGGGGCAGGAGTTGAGGTCAGAGAGCTAAAAGGGGTCAGAGCAGGTAGGATCTAAAGGCTTTGGGCTTTACTCTGAGAGAGGTGAGAAACCATCGGAGGGTTTTCTTTTTTTCAATTGTGGTAAAATAGACACAACATAAAATTTACCCTTTTAAACATTTTTAAGTGTAGAGTTCAGTGGCGTTAAGTACACTCACGTGGTTGTGCCATCATCTCCACCATCCGTCTCCAGAACTTTTTCCTCTAGCAAATCAGAAACTGTACCCCATACACAATAATTCCCCATTCTCTCCTCCCCCGAGGCCCTGGCAACCACCATTCTATTTTCTGTCTCTCGGAATTTGACTCCTCTGGGAGCCTCGTATAAGTGGAATCATACAATATTTTTCCTTTTGTGTCTGGCTGATTTCACCTAGCGTAATGTGTTCAAGTTTTATCCATGTTGTAGCATGTATCAGAATTTATGTTTTAAGGCTAAATAGTATTCCAGTGCATGTATATACCAATTTTGTTTATCCATTCATCCATTGATGGACACTTGGGCTGCTGCCACTTTTTGGCTATTGTGAATAGTCCTACTATTAATACAGGTGTACAAATATCTGTACAAAACCTTGCTTTTAATTCTTTTGGGAATATGCACTGAAGTGGAATTGCTGGATCATATGGTGATTCTATGTTTACTTTTTTGAGGAACATTGGAGTATTCTGAACAGAAGAGAGACATGATCTGATTTGTTTTTTTGTTATTTGTTTTTTTAAGATTTTATTTTTTCCTTTTTCTCCCCAAAGCCCCCCGGTACATGGTTGCATATTCTCCGCTGTGGGTTCATTTATTTTTTTAAAGGATCACTCAAGATATTGAGAATAAACTGTAGGGGGCAAGGAATGAGGCAGAGGACCAATTAAGAGGCCAGTGCATTCAGAGGTAAGGGTGGAGGCTTGCCCAGTGGAGTAGCAGTGTGAAGGAATGACAGGAGGCGAGATTCTGAACGTATTTTGAATGTGGGCCTAATAAGATTTCCTGACAGATTTGATGTGAGGTGAGACAGAAAGGGAAGAGTCAAGGATGACACCGAGTTTGATGACCTGGACAACCAGAAGCGTTAACTGAAGGGGGAAGACTGTGGGATGAGCTGTCTGGCGGGAGGAAATGGAGGAGATTGTTTCTGGCATTGAGGTGCTTATTGGACATCTCTATTCCCCGAGTTAAAAGTGGAGATGTTGACTAGGCAGTTGGGTGTTCGTGTCTAGAGTTAATGAGAAAGATTCATGCTGGAGTTATCAGCATAAAGATGGTATTTAATGCCAGGAGATTGGGTGAGATCAGCAAAGAGTAATAAATATGGAAAAGAAAAGAGATCTCAGAACTGAAGGCTTGAGGCATTTCCACAATGAAGAGGGGAAGCGAGGAGAACTCAACAGAGGAGACTGAGAAGGAGCAGCCAATGAGTCGAATGAGGGCCAGGAGAGCGTGCGACCCAGAATCCAAGCGTAGAACATGACGATGTCTCTGTCTTCCATGCTTGCAGGCACTGTTTGCCATCCGAAGATCTTCTTCTTTCTCTGCCTCACCTTTGTAATTCCTACGTATTGTTTACGTCTAGCTCAGGTGTCAACTCCTCTATGGGAGTGTTTCTCAGACCCCACATCCGTCCTTTCTCTGGGTTAGGTGCCCATTGTCTGTAATTGCATAAGGCTCTGTGTTTAATTCTATTAAAGCATACTCTCCAGGGGCTTCCTAGATCTTTATACTTACTAAACCATAAGCCCCTCAAAGCAAGACTCATCATTCATTTCTACATCCCTAATGCTAAGTTCAGAAATAAATGTTGGCTGAATAAAGTGCCCTTGTCACATGGTATTGAAATTATTTGTTCCCTTACATATCACTCCCACTGAACTGCAAGCTCTTGAAAGCATGGGATCTGTCCTTTTAATTCTGTATCCTCAGCCCAGGGCATAGGTGCATAAGAGATGCTCATAAATGCTTGTTGAGACAAAGGTTGACTTTATGGTACTTGTACAGATTTGACAAGCGTACGTGAGTACCCACTGTGGGCAGGGCTCCAAATAAGGTAATATAGATAATGTAATCCTTTTTAAAGGTATAAGCATTGCTGAAGGTCCTGACTTTCTCTGATTTTTGGCAGGCAGTGGGTGGCCTTGACCGAATCAGACATCTTCTGGAACACGACTGACACTGCTTGGGTGAAGGCAGCCTGGACCCTCTTCTCCGCCTGGCCTAATGGATCTTGCATTTTTGTGCATGAACTTCCCCGAGTTGATGCCAAGGTTATCCTGAAGGTAAGAGCCAAAAACAGCTCTTACATGCCGTGTGTAAATGAGATGAGTGGAATATAGGTTTTGAGTTTGTGGGAGAAAGGGCTCAAATAAGGGGCCAGTTCACCTGCTCCATCTCCATGAAGTCCAACCCCAGAATTTTCAGAAGATCTTCTACTCTTTGTTTTTCTTTAGACTCTCTCCAGGCTCCCAATCACCACCCTCTGCTGTGTCCCCACCCTCTTCCGGCTGCTTGTTCAAGAGGATCTGACCAGGTACAGCCCATTTGTTTAGTGTTTTGGGGGCCTAAGTATACGAATAGACAGCAGAATATATACACATGCACACCCACCCTCTCATTCTAACTGTCTCTCTCTCTGTCTCTCTTTGTATGTCTTTCTCTCTCACACACTCAAGCATACACACCGATATCCTTGGCAGACAGCCCTGAACAGTGAACTTCTGGCCCCTAGGAATTTGCATCCAGGTGGAACTGAATAGATATGAGACAGTCTGAAATTTCAGCGCTTGAGGTGGGCTGTCCTCCTGCCATACGTCCATAGGCCATTGCCTTAACAATGTCTACTACTTCTAGAAGATGTAGAGAAATTGTTGGATAATTGTTGGCCACATGTAGAATGGAATTTGTGACCAACGCCTTAGGTCTGGTGGGGCTAGCAAGCTCACCACAGTAGATGTTCCGTCTCTCAGCCCCAGACTAACTCCAGCCAGCCATTCTCTGAGTGAATGCCACTGAACACTCAACAGAAGGGGACAAGACACTGTGGATGGCTTCCATTCTGGGTGAATCCAAAGGAACATCTTCTGGCAGGACAAGTGTAGTTGCTGGCGTATGTGGAGAGAGACCTGACACCCTTGAGAATCCTACCTGGTAGGATGGACCCTGGTCTATGACTCCTTCTTCTGTCCTCTCCCAAGTCTTGGGGAGTTGTCCCTGCCCTCCCCTCATCTTCCCTAATCCCATGTATCTGGCCAAGAAGTGTCTAAGAGAGTGTGTTCTTACAGGATTGTCTCAAGGTGAATCTTTCTATAATATGAGAATTTATCCATTCACTGATCTGTTGTGTGTATCTCCACATCATGACTTTGAACAAAAGCAGACTCTGAATGATTTGTTCAAGAACCATTTGGTTGAAAGATACTCAGTAATATGAAGTAACAGTCAAACCTATTTGATCTTAAGAGAAAAATTGTTGACAATGTATTTGCAATCTCTGATTTTTCACATTTTGGATCATTTGTTGAACAGAGGGGTGGTTTGACAACATATGTAATATCTGTAGGAATTTTAAGCCCATTTGTCAGAATTTTTGGGTTTCAAGAGGGCTACTTTCTATCTTTTAAATTTTTAATTGATTTATCTTTTTCAACCAGGTGGTTGTCCCAACCAATTTATTATCAATCAATTTGTTTCCAACTAGATTATTTTGGCCAATTCACCTGGAATTCAGCACATTATGCCAAAACCTACTATATGAGGTTCTGATTTAGTTCTAAACTCAGGACTGATTTTAATAAAATTGCCTGTCCATGAGGAACACACCTGCAAGCCAGAGGATGGGGCTCTTGGAGCAGATCATAGAACCCAGGAGTTTACTCTCTAGTGCCTCTCGGTATCTGGACCTGGGCAGCAGTGCTGGAGGGCGAGGTGGGGAGGGGGATCCTGACATAGATGGCCTTGTGTTCTTGGCGGAGAAAGGTACCAGTTCCAAAGCCTGAGGCATTGTTTGACTGGAGGAGAGGCCCTGAATCCTGATGTGAGGGAGAAATGGAAGAGCCAGACGGGCCTGGAGCTGCATGAAGGTTACGGCCAGTCTGAGACAGTGAGTTCTACTGGGGCTGGGGTCCCTGTCCCAGGTCACCTCCACCCGAGCTCTCAGCCAGCCAGTGGCAGAGCCTCCTGCCTTTCTAGCTGTCCTCTCTGTGACACCTGTCAGGAACTGCCCTGCCTGCAGGGAGAAACTGATAACAAATCTCCATCAGCTTCTCTTCCCTTATTGTGTAAAGGCAGTTTAACTAATTTCGCAATCATGCCACCAGCAAACTAACTCTCACGGCTGTGGGTGGTGTTTGCCTCCACCAGGACAGCCCGTGTCTGTCTGCATTCAGAGCCCTCGATCTTAAACAGTATTCTCTACAGCCATCTGGGCAGAGATTTGGCCATCAGCTGAGTCTTTTGTGAGACACGTTAAGTTCTTTGTGTGTGAGTGCCCACTAGAGTGTTCAATACATGTTTGATGATTATGGAAAGAAGAGAAGAAAGAAAAGAAGATGAGGAGGAAGGAAGGGGAGAAGGGAGGAAGGAAGAGGGAAAAAGAAGAAAGAAGAAAGAAAGAGAGAAAGAAAGACAGGAAGGGAGGGAGGGAAGGAGAAAGGAAGGGAAGAAAGGAAGAGAGGGTAGTGGAAGAAAGGGAGGGAGAAAGAGTTGGAAGGCTGAGTGAGAGAAAAGGCATAGACCAGGAAGGAAACTAAGGGGATAAATCCCCTCCTTACTGATACTGGTTTCTCTCCAGGTTGTAATCTGTGCCAATCCAAAAGGCACGAAAATCAAGTCAGGATCTATGGGGAAAGCATCCCCACCTTACGACGTGCAGGTAGGCAGCCTTGCCCAGCTGTTGGTGAGGCTTGGTTCGAAGAGGAGAGCAAAATCCACGTCCAGGTTAGCAACACCAGGCTTGGCTGCCAGGGTGGCCTGGCTGTGCGGGCATCAGATACTGTCCTGTGATCTCTCTGCCAGATTGTGGATGATGAGGGCAACATCCTGCCTCCAGGAGCAGAGGGGAATGTTGCTGTCCGTGTCAGACCCGCCAGACCCTTCTGTTTCTTCAATTGCTATTTGGTAAGTGGTGTGGAATGACCGTTTTCACAGTAATTGTTGCGTGCCAAGCATCGTGCTCCACACTTTATAAACATCTATTTGTTGAACCCTTGTGATAACGGTGTGAGGTAGATTGGTACTATTACTGATAAGGTTCTATTATTGGTAAGGGTGGTAGTCTAGTGGTTAAGATTCAGCACTCTCACCACCATAGCCTGAGTTCATTTCCCGGTCAGAGAACCATACCCTGTCTGTCGGTTGTCATCCTGTGGCAGCTGTGTGTTGCTGTGATGCTGAAAGCTATGCCACTGGTATTTCAAATACCAGCAGGGCCACCCATGGCAAACAGATTTCAGCGGAGCTTGCAGACTAAGACAGACTAGGAAGAGGAAGCTGGCCACCAGCTTCTGAAAAAAATTGGCCATGAAAACCCTATGAACAGCAGCAGAGCATTGCCTGATATAGCGCCGGAAGGTGAGAGGATGGCACAGAAAGACCGGGCAGGGTTCCACTCTGTTGTATACAGGGTCTTAGGAGTCAGAATCAACTCGACAGCACTAAAAAATTGATAAGGAAGCTGTAAAGATGAGAAGCTTATCCACTGTCAATCAACTAGTATGTGCAGGACATGGGATTCACACATGGGTGTGTCTGAGAGTGCAAACTTATAATATAAAGGCAACCGCATCATTTTAGTGGTGAGAAAATCAAGGTTCAAAGAAGAAAAGGGACTTATCAAAGGTCGAACTGAAATTTCGGGTCAGAGCCTGGTTTTCAGGATTTTTTTTTTGTCTAGAGTCTTGTGCAAATAGGGGTTTGCTGGCAGGGCTGTGTCCAAGGATTCCAGCCCAAGTTTCTGCAGTAATCCAGTGATTACCTCTCCTTTATATGCACCTTGGCTGGTGTTGATGATGGGCTTTCTTTTCTCCAAACTCTTCTCTGTAAATTTCTGCAGACGCAGTTCTCAACCCTGGCTGCACATTAGAAACACCTTGGAAGCTTCAAACATTTCTGACACTCAAGGCCCGCCTCAATGAGGTCAACCTTTCTGATGGGGTGGATCAGCTCTCCCAGGGGATTCAAATGTGCAGCCAAGGTTGAGGACCACGGCTTTATAGGAATTCCATCTGGTGTGTGTATGAAGCCAGCAGTCAGCTACAGTATTGGAAAGAGCCAATAAAAGTCAGTCCATTTGTTTTTTGGAATGTTGTATATGTATTTTAGTGGCTTCTCTGTGACCACAAGAGAAATAGTCTTTCACAGTATTTTATTTAAAGTCACAGAAACTTACAAAACAACATAGTAATTACCCCAAGCAGAGATACTGTTAAAATTTGAATGTGTTTCCTTCTAATCATTTTTGTAAGCAATAGTAAGTCCTTGAATTTCCTGAAGAATTTATTCATTCATTATTTTTTGAGTGTCTACTTCGTCTCACTAAGTATACGGCAGTGGACAGGAAAGACAGTACACTGGTCCTCACAGACTTACATACACAGCCTCTCTGGGTCTGTGATCATCCCATTGAGAGAGTAAAGTAATTTGAAACTTATTTTCTGGATAGGAACCTTCACTTTCTTCAACTTTTTCTTTCCATCACCAACACCAGCAGTTAGTTTTCTTTCTGGGTCATTTTTAACTAAGAAGAAATATAAATCCCTGCATGAGAATCATGGAGCATTTGACCATTAATAGAGAACGTCAGCCCAGAGCTCTCTGTGAGTGATGGGTGGCCAGCAGGACTGACCGGGTAAGCTCACCCTCCCTCATCTGCAAGCATATTTCAAATTCACACTGACTGCCTCAAAGAGCTCAAATTGCACATGTCAATTAAATTAATATGCCCATCTCCATTTTATATCCAGTATAAAGAATATACTTATTTTCCTAGGGAAACAAACTGTCAAATGCACAGATGTTCGTTACAGTGTTGTTTATAACAGACAACAAAGGTGGAGGAAAGCTCTACGTTTCTAACAGCAGGAAATTAGTTATGTAAATGATATTACAGCATTGTATATAAAAGCAAAAAATGAAAAAGACTAGAGAAAGAAAGAAAAAAGGACTAAAAAGAAAAAGAACTCAAATTTCTAACAACAGGAAATTGTTTAAATAAATAAGATTGATATCGAACCTGAAGTGAGTTCGCTCACCCACTGCGCAGCAAGCCGATCTCTGACACTGGATGTGGTGAAGAAAGTAGGAATTTTATTTTTGCACAGTGGTGAGCAAGGAGAGAGGGCAGCTAATGCTGAAATCCCAAACAGAAACAATCAAGGGGAAACAGAGCTAAAATAGTAAAAAGAAAAAAAAAGCCTTTATATAACCTTTTTATCAAGAGTAGATTAAAAATTTAGGAAAATTATCCTTTTAAGAAAGAGGAAATCAAGTTTTAATTTTGTACCAGTTTACATTTTACATATAAATTTATTTACTTAATTGGATTTACTTTAATCCTGGACAACTTGACCATACATAAATCTCTTTAGGGCTTTACTTTTGCAAAGCTTTGGTTACTTTTTTACATTCAGAATTTGTCCTAGCACTTTAGGACAAATTTATCTTTTCCAACTCAAGAAACGAAAATATTCCCATTCTTTATATCTTTTTACTGAAAACATATATTTTACTTTTCTTGTATACAGATCTTTTAGAAATATATGTTTTCTCATAGAAAATTTCTCGGCATACATAAAACATGTTTATCAATAAACCTAAGCACTTTTCAGTCTCTTTGATATAAGAAACCAAAGGCAGACAAATACATGCTTAGTAGTTAATCTTTAATATTTTATCTTATGTGGAAATGACCTAGATACCCAATAAACTGTTATTATTTAACTTCACTTAATAAAGCTATAAAATTTAAGTTTCCAAAAAGATTTTAGAAGCTGGTTTTTTTAAAAACTTTTTTCCTTTTTCTCCCCAAAGCCCCCCCAGTTCATAGTTGTATATTCTTCGGTGTGTGTCCTTCTAGTTGTGGCATGTGGGAGGCTGCCTCAGCATGGTTTGATGAGCAGTGCCATGTCCACGCCCAGGATTCGAACCAACGAAACACTGGGCCGCCTGCAGCGGAGCACGCGAACTTAACCACTCGGCCACCGGGCCAGCCCCTAGAAGCTGTTTTTTTAAGTATGCAGACTATAAAACATAATTATTGTACTTAAAACTCTTACTCAGTTTTAGCAATTACTCTTAAAAACTTCATGTGACATTACAGCAGTTAACTATTATCCTCAGTTGTTTTAAGTACATATATCATAATATAATTATTATATATATGATTATATATATAATTATTGTTAAAAAGTTTTTCCAAAAACTTTTATCTTTTTACATTTATTTAGTTTACCTGTTATTAACAATTATATTTAGATTGTCTACAAAAACTCCATGAGACATTAAACAAAATTAGCTATTATACTGAGGTATGAGTTTTGCAGATAAATTTTGTAACGGAGATGACATGAGCTCACTTGACCAGTAAACCGAGGCTGTATGTCTGCATTATAGCCAATGCTGATAACTTTGATGACATGTTTATTTTAAATGAAACCAGCAAACTCAAACAGGCTTTCATTCATCAAAGATCGCTTTATATCATGTTAAATAGCTTTGTCTCTTAGAAGTGTTTGCATATTCATTAAAGACTGCATTCCATCATGAGACATTTTGAATCCTCTTCTGAAACAAGTTTTCAGAATGACCATTACAATTCCAAATTATCTCAGAAGCTTACTTATTTTCACTTGTTCAATTTTAGATCAGGAATTTTGGGGGGGTTCAAGCGAAGCGAAGCTTGCTGGGAAGCCTAGCAAGAGAGGAGACAAAAGCAGCAGATTTGGGTTTGGCTGCTGGCATGTTTAATTATTTAATTATTTTCTCTTAAAGAGGCAGTAAAGTATTTCTAATTGTATTTAGAAGCCTCAAAAAAGATTAAAACAGGCTCCCATGGTTGCAGCTGGCTTTCCCACTTGCATACATCAGTTTGGGTGAAGTGAAATTGGCCCGTTTAAGTATATCAGTTTTTACAAAACTTTATCTTAGCTTTGCTAAGACTTATACTTTTAATTATAACTTACATTAGAATTCTATTAACAAGTTTTGGTATTACAATACGGTTCAGGGGAAGCATTCCCAGTTAGACATAACATTTATTCCTGAAGAAATCATCCAGGCAAAGTTGACATAACCGCTTCATATAATATTAGCTTAAATATTTTAATCTTTATAGTCTTATTAATCTTATTAGCCTAACTGTTGCCCCAAACAATTGTTGGTCAGGTTTCTCACTCTGATTTTGCCTCTTGACCTTTTACATTTTTCAAACTGGGGTAAATAGAATAGGTTTGTCTGATGTCCTTTAATGTTGGGGAGCCAATAGGGGGGGTCCCTTTAGCCCATCCAACCTTAGGCAGTGTTTTATTAAAACCTTTATTTTAACTTCATTCACATCTGTTCCATTTATCCCATTGGGATGAGTCCTGTGACTCTTCCCTTTCTGATTTTTCTTTGTTAACTTAACATTTCCATTCGCATATGTAAGACTACGAAAAGCTGAGACCCCAAGTTTGATTAAGTTCTTAAGACTAGTCATTATACATTTCCTCTTAATTTGGCCTTTTCATAGTACCAATAAAACAGTTGTTTATCATGAGAGCTCTCTAAAAAGTTTCCCAACTTAAGGATCTATTGGTTGGCCATTTTTTTTCTCTCCAGAGTCTAAAGAATATTGTGGCCACGTGGTGTTACAAAAGAAAATCATCCCTCTTTAGACATTGCCTTATAGCTGTAGGTCGACCATCAGCCAAAGTTTCTCCCAAGGGGCTCTTAGGTGGAATAGATGTGGCACCTCCCATGTTAACACTTTTAAAAGGACAGACAAACAGACAAACAACAACAAATACCAAAGAAGCACACTTTCCCAAAAACCCTCGGCCACAAATGGAAGCCAAAACAAGGACCAAAACCAAAAACCAAAGTGCTTCCAGTCCCAGCTTAGTCCGTGTCCTACACTCGGGGGCGCCCAACAAATGAAGATCCGCCATGCAGATCACCCCAGATGAGCAAGGACAAGGGGCCTCGGTTGTCCACACCTGGGGGACTTATGAAAATTTGGCTGGGGCGTCGCGGCAACTTCAAAACAAACGGAGCCCAGAGGGCTGCCAAGGTACTCATTATTTCCAGGCGGTCCTGTTGGAAAAGGTTAACACAAAGACAAAAACAAAAACTACCAGCTACTTACAAGAGACGTCTTCCTAAGTCCTAAACCTAGTTTCTTCCACCACCAAAGCAAAAGCGCTGTGGGCCAACGACTTCTGGTTAGCAGCCAGTCTCTTGGGGCTGTCCCTGAGACAAGGGGCTCAGGCAGCTGCAGGACAGCTTCCAAGAGAGGCCTTTAGCCAGAGGCCGGTGTGCCCCAGGTGAGACGTCCACTTGGGACATTGTCTCATCTGGGTCACCAAATTGTTACCAAACCTGAAGTAAGTTCGCTCACCTGTTGTGCAGCAAGCCGATCTCTGACACTGGGTGTGGTGGAAGAAAGTAGGAATTTTATTTTTGCACAGTGCTGAGCAAGGAGAGAGGGCAGCTAATGCTGAAATTCCAAACTCCCCGAAAAGCTAAAAGGAAGTGTTTTTATTTGGGGTTTTAGGTAGGGGAGGGGGAGCATATGGCCTTGCTGGTTGGAGCTTTCCCACCAGCCTGTCTTTGGCCTCGAGACTACTTGCAGAGAGGAGGGAGCCCGTGACCTTGCAGGTCAGCAGCTTTCCCCCCAGCCTGGATCTCTTTGCGGGGAGGAGATAATCCAGGTGCTTGTCCTTGATGGTGTCTGTCTCCACGGAGGATAGTAGAATCTGGAGCCAGGAAGCCAGAGAGTAAGCAGGGAATGAGCATTTTGGTTTTAACCCCATATATGCTGGGTTTAATGTGGGGAAACTGATGTCAGGGTCGGTATCAAGATTACAGCCACACAGGGCAATATTATGGAACCATTTAATATGATATTGCATAGGACTTTTATTCTCATGAAGAGACATCTATGATATATTGTTAACTGAATTAAAATTGCATTATAAAACATGTGTATAGTGTGTTCTATATGCATACAAGTATGTATATGCATAAAGTCACATACAGGCAATGAAAAGGTCCTATAAATGAGATCGAATTTCTAGTCTTGGTTATCTAACGGGACTGCTCTTTTGTCATCCTTCATCTTTCTTTTTTTTTCTTTTTCTTTTTCTTTTTAATACTTTTTGGTGAGGAAGTTTGGCCCTGAGCTAACATCTGCTGCCAATTTCCCCCCTTTCTTTTTTTTCCACCCAAAGCCCAGTACATAGTTGTATATCCTAATTGCAAGTCACTCTAGTTCTTCTATGTGGGATACCACCACAGCATGGCTTCGTGAGTGGTGTGTAGATCCGCGCCCAGGATCGGAACCTGCAAACCGCGGGGCTGCCAAAACGGAGAGGGAACACTTAACCACTCGGCCTCGGGGCCAGCCCCTCTTTTATTTTTTAAAGTCTGCCTTCTTGGAGAAACAGGCAAAGTGTGACACTTTGTATGTTTGTTTGTTTGTTTGCGTTGGTGAGGAAGACTAGCCGCCAAGCTAAGATCTATGCCAATCTTCCTCTCCATCTTTATTTTCTACTTATTCTATATGAGATTTGTAACTGTATAATACAGAACTAATAAAAATGTTTTTAATGAAATCTATGCAAGCAAAGAGCCCCCAGCATGTATTTTCGTACATAATTTGCACCATACCACAAATTCAGCTTTGTACTATGCACTTTTTTTTATTGAGATCGTATTGGTTTTAACATTGTGCAATTTCAGGTGTACATTATTATATATCAGTTTCTGTATAGACTGCGTGGTGCTCACCACCAATAGTCTAGTTTCCATCCATCACCACATATATGTGCCCCCTTCGCCCTTTCTACCACCCTCCCCTTCCCCTCTGGTAACCATTGATCTGTTCTCCTTATCCACACATTTGTTTATCTTCCACATATGAGAAAAGCCATATAGTGTTTGTCCATCTCTGTCTGGCTTATTCTCTTAACATCATACCCTCAAGGTCCATCCATGTTGCTGCAAATGGGACGATTTTGTTCTTTTTTATGGATGAGTAGTATTCCAGTGTGTATATATACCATATCTTTTTTATCCATTCATCAGTTGATAGGCACTTGGGTTACCTCTGTGTCTTGCCTATTGTGAGTAATGCTGGAATGAACATAGGGGTACATAAATCTCTTTGAATTGTTGAGTTCATGTTTTTTGGATATCTAGCAGTGGGATAGCTGGATTGTACGATATTTCTTTTTTCTTTCTTTCTTTCTTTCCTTTTTTTTTTTTTTTTTTTTTTTGCTGAGGAAGATTCACCCTGAGCTAACCTCTGTTCCCAATCCTCCTCTTTTTGCTTGAGGAATATTTGACCTGAGCTAATATCTGTGCCAATCTTCCTCTATTTTGTATGTGAGTCACAACCACAGCCTGGCTGCTGACGAGTGGTGTAGGTGTGCACCTGGGAACCGAACCCAGGCTGCTGAAACGGAGTGCACCAAAATTAACCACTAGGCCATGGGGCCAGCCCCAATATTTCTGTTTTTAATTTCTGAGAGATCTCCATACTATTTTCCATGGTGGCTGCACAAGTTTGCATTCCCACCAGTAGTGTATGACGGTTCTCTTTTCTCCACATCCTCTCCAACATTTGTTATTTTTTTGTCTGGTTAATTATAACCATTATAATGGGTGCAAGGTGAAAAGTGATATCTCATTGTAGTTTTGATTTGCATTTCCCTAATAATTAGTGATGTTGAACATCTTTTCATGTGCCTGTTGGCCATCTGTATATCTTCTTTGAAAAAATGATGTTCATATCCTCTGCCCGTTTTTTGATTGGATTGTTTGTTTTTTCTTGTTGAGTGGTATGAGTTCCTTATATATTTTAAATATTAACCCCTTGTTGGATCTGTGATTTGCAAATATTTTCTCCCAGTTGGGGGGTTGTCTTTTCATTTCATTCATGGTTTTCTTTGCCTTGCAGAAGCTTTTTAGTCTGATGTAGTCCCATTTTTAAATTTTTTTCTTTTGTCTCCCTTGCCTGAGGAGACATATTCAAAGAGATACTGCTAAGATCAATGTAAAAGAGTATACTGCCTATATTTTCTTCTAGGGCTTTTATGGTTTAATGTCTTACCTTCAGATCTGTGATCCATTTTGAGTTGATTTTTTTTTTTTGTATGGTGTAAGATAATGGTCTACTTTCATTCTTTGCGTGTAGCTGTCAAGTTTTCCCAACACCGTTTGTTGAAGAGACTTTCCTGTCTCCATTGTATGTTCTTGGCTCCTTTCTTGAAAATTAGCCATGCATGGATGTGTGGTTTTATTTCTGGGCTTTCTATTCTGTTCCATTTATCTGTGTGTCTGTTTTTGCACAAGTACCATGCTGTCTTGGTTACTATAGCTTTGTAGTGTATTTTGTATGTTTTGAAGTCAGGGATTGTGATGCCTGCAGCTTTGTTCTTTTTTCTCAGGATTGCTTTGGCTGTTTGGGGTCATTTGTTGTTCCACATAAATTTTTGGATTCTTTGTTCTATTTCCATGAAGAATGTAATTGGTATTCATATTGGGATTGCATTGAATGTTTAGATTGCTTTAGGTAATATGGACATTTTAACTATGTTTATTCTTCCAATCCAAGAGCATGGAATATCTTTCCATTTCTTTAGGTCTTCTTTGATTTCTTTCAATAATGTTTTATAGTTTTCAGTGTATAGGTCTTTCACCACTTTGGTTAAATTTGTTCCTAGATATGTTATTCTTTTTGTTGCCATTTTAAATGGGATTGTATTCTTGACTTCTCTTTCTGCTAGTTCATTATTATTATGTTGAAATGCAACTGATTTTTGTAAGTTGATTTTGTACCCTGCAACTTTGCTGTAGTTGTTGATTATTTCTAGTAGTTTTATGGTGGAATTTTTAAGGTTTTCTATTTACATAATCCTGTCATCCACGAACAGGGAGAGTTTTACTTCTTCCTTTCTAATTTGGATACCTTTCACTTCTTTTTCTTGCCTAATTGCTCTGGCTAAAACCTCCAGTATTATCTTGAATAGCAGTGGTGAGTGTGGACACTCTTGTCTTGATCTTGTTCTCAGAGGGATGATTTTCAGTTTTTCATCATTAAGTATGTTGGCTGTGGGTTTGTCATATATGGCCTTTATTATGTTGAGGTACTTCCCTTCTATACTCATTTCATTGAGAGTTTTTATCATAAATGGATGTTGGATCTTGTCAAATGTTTTCTCTGTGTCTAATGAGATGACCTTGCCATTTGTATTCCTCATTGTGTTAATGTGGTGTATCACATTGATTGGTTTGCAGATGTTGAACCATCCCTGCATCCCTGGTATAAGTCCAACTTCATCATGGTGTATGATCCTTTTAATGTATTGCTGTATTCAATTTGCTAATATTTCGTTGAGGATTTTTGCATCTATGTTCATCAGCAATATTGGCGTTTAATTTTCCTTCTTTTTTGTTATTCTTGTCTGGTTTTGGTATCAGGGTGATGTTGGCCTCATAGAATGAGTTAGGAAGTGTTCCATCTTCTTCCGTTTTGGGAATAGCTTGAGACGGAGAGGTATTAAATCTTTTTTGAATGTTTGGTAGAATTCTCCAGAGAAGCCATCTGGTTCTGGGCTTTTGTTCTTTGGGAAGTTTTTGATTACCCTTTCAATCTCTTTACTTGTGATTGGTCTATTCAGAGTCTCTATTTCTTCTTGATTCAGTTTGGGAAGGTGTGTGAGTCTAAGAATTTATCCATTTCTTCTAGGTTGTCCAATTTGTTGGCATATAGTTTTGCATAGTATTCTTTTATAATCCTTTGTATTTCTGTGGTATCCATTGTAATGTCTCCTCTTTCATTTTTAATTTTATTTATTTGAGCCTTCTCTCTTTTTTTCTTAATGAGTCTGGCTAAGGGTTTATCAATTTTGTTTATCTTTTCAAAGAACCAGCTTTTAGTTTCATTGACCCTTTGTATTTTTTTTCAGTCTCTATTTCACTTATTTCTGCTCTAATTTTTATTATTTCCCTTCCTCTGCTGTCTTTGGGCTTTGTTTGTTCCTCTTTTTCTACTTCTGTTAGGTATAGTTTGAGATTACTTATTTGAGAGTTTTCTTGTTTGTTGAGGTGGTTCTGTATTGCTATAAATTTCCCTCTTAGTACTGCTTTTGCGACATCCCATAAGAGTTGGTATGTTGTATTTTCATTTTAATTTGTCTCCAGCTATTTTTTTATTTCTCCTTTGATTTCTTCATTGATTCTATGGTTGTTCAGCAACATGTTTTTAAGCTCCATATATTTATGACTTTCCCAGCTTTTTTCTTATAGTTGATTTCTAGTTTCATAGCATTGTGGTCAGAAAACACACTTGATATGATTTCAACCTTCTTAAATTTATCGAGGCTTGCCTTATTTCCCAACATATGATCTCTCTTTGGGCATGTTCCATGTGAACTTGAGAAGAATGGGTATTCTGCTGTTTTGGGCTGGAATGTTCTCTATATATCTATTAAGTGCATCTAGTCTAGTGTTTCATTTAAGGCCACTGTTTCCTTGTTGACTTTCTCTCTGAATGATTTATCCACTGATGTAAGTGAGATGTTGAGCTCCCTTATTATTATTATGTTGCTGTCAGTTTATCCATTTAGGTCTGATAATAGTTGCATTATATACTTTGGTGCTCCTGTGTTAGGTCCGTATATATTCATAAGTGTTATGTCCTCTTGGTGGAATGTCCCTATTGTCATTATATACTGCCCCTCTTTGTCTCTCATTGTCTTTTTTATCTTGAAGTTTGCTTTGTCTGATATAAGTATGATTACACCCACTTTATTTTGTTGCCATTTGCTTGGAGTATCATCTTCCATCCCTTCACTCTGAGCCTATATTTGGCTTCAGAACTGAGGTGTGTCTCCTGGAGGCAGCATATTATTGGATCTTGTTTTTTAACCCATTTAGCCACTCTGTGTCTTTTGATTGGAGAATTCAATCCATTTACATTTAGAGTGATTATTAATATAGGAGGGCTTTTATCTCTTGTTTTCTGGTTGTTCTATATTTCCATTGTTTCTTTTCCCTTATATTTCTGACTGCCATTTCAGTTTGGTGGTTTTCTGTGATGATTTTATGGGTTTCTTTTTATTTATGATTTGTGGCTATGCTCTGATTTTTTGTTTAGTGGTTACCATGTAGTTGATATAAAAGATCTCATAGATGAGATGGCCCATTTTTGATAGCCTCTTATCTCCTAAGCAGGTTCCATCCCTTTTGTCTTACCCTACTGAGCATTGCTATCACAAATTATTCTTTCTTGTGTTGTGAGTTTGTGACTAAATTGAAGTGTTTATAGTTATTTTTTGTGCTTTCCTTCCCTTTATGTTTTATCCCCAAAGCCCTCATTTATCTCCCAAAGCCCCCTGGTACATAGTTGTACATTTTTAGTTGTGGGTCCTTCTAGTTGTGGTGTGTGGGACGCAGCCTCAGCATGGCCCAGTGAGTGGTGCCATGTCCATGCCCAGGATTTGAACCAGCGGAACCCCAGGCCACTGAAGCAGAGTACATGAACTCAACCACTCAGCCATGGGGCCAGCCCCAGAATTTCTTCATTTTAAAAAAAATCTTAGTTCTCGCTCCTCCTCCACCTGAAGCATTTCTATATTTCTATCCTCTAATAGACTAATTCTGTCCTCTATAATGTCAGCTCTATTTTTTTTTTGTTTCTAGATTATTTTTAATCTTATTAGTTGTGTTCTTCATATCAAAATTTCTGCATAGTTTATTTAAGGGCTTCAATATTTTTGGTGAAGTATTTCTTCTGCTCATCAATTTTATTCCTGAGCTCATTGAACTGTCTTTCTGAATTTTCTTGTAACTTATTGAGTTTCTTTATGACAACTGTTTTGAATTCTCTGTCTGTCATTTAGATTGTAATCTTCTGTGACTTCAGGATTGGTTTCTGGAGACTTTTCATTTTCCTTTGGCTCTGCAGTGTTGCTGTAGTTATTCATGGTGTTCGATGAATTAATCCTCTGCCAGCACATTTGTGATTGTATCAGGTCACAGATTCCACCTGCCATCACTGGTTGGTGGGGCGGGGTGGGCAAGAGCTGTGTTTTCTAATCTCACTCTGGCTGCTGATTGTTGTGTTGGTAGCACCACTCTGCATTTGTGCAGACTGGCCACAGCTGCTCAGCAGGTCATGCTTCCATGGGAGAGGCTTCTGCACTCGGTGAGGCTGGTGGCTGTCATGCAGGTGGAGCTGCTGCACTAGGCAGGGGACTGGCCAAGCTGCTTTGCTAGGTGGGAGGGTCACTTTCTTTCACTCAAGCTGGTGCTGTACTCACAAGGTGGTACAACTGAGCTGCCGTGCATGGTGGGTGGGGCACCTTACTTGGGGCTGAGTCGCTGCCTCTTGGTAGGGAATTTCCCATAGGCTGGACCGCTTTGGTAGCTGGGTGCTCCTGTGGGTTGGGCTAGCACTCTGAAAGCATTCATGCCTATAGGCTTGGCTGCCCCTGCCTCCACTTACAGTCGTGCCAGTGTGAGGATCCACTACCTGGATCACTGCCACTGGGGAAGGGGAGGGGCCCACTCACCTAGTTCCACTGCTTCCTGGGGGCCCAGTCCACCCACCCTCAGGTATACGGCTGCATGGATCTCTCTGGTTTCCTGTTGTGTTGTGCAGGGAATCCTCTGTTGGTTGATGAATGTCCATTTAGTTGTAACTTAGAGGAGAGAGACAAAGGGAACAACTCACCCTGCCATGATGCTGATGTCACTCTCCTAGAACTCTATACTATATACTTTTAAAAATTAAGTTGTGTCATAAGCCTTTTTTGTGGCATTCAGTGTTTTGGGAAATTTTCCTTTTCTATGGAAGCTTAATGTTCCTCCAATTTTTGGTGAATGTGATAATTATGCTTTCCCTCCTGTGGGTGTTGGCTCTGCCGGGGGTGCTTTGAATCCATTCTCCTGTGCCCGGCCTCACAACATGCACCATTACCCTGAGAAAGTTAATCCCTCTGTCCATGGTCTTCTTCTCTAGAATGCTGCTCATATGTGAAGGTAGATTACTCTCACCAAGATGTCTTTTTTCCCCAAGAGTTCTTTTTTTGTTTGTTTGTTTATAACTATACCTGCCATACATATGTATTGTGTGAATAAGTCACTTTATTTATTTATCCATTCTCCCATGTATGGTCATTTGGCTTGTTTTCAGACATTTACTGGAAAACTGTGCTGCTGTAAACACATTTGTCCATGTCCCTGGTACATACCTGCTAAAGTTGATATTTGGAATATATGTAGGTGTGGAATTGTTAGATCATGGGATGTGGGGATGTTCAACTTTACAAAAAAGTGTTTAATTTTGCAAAAGTGATTGTACCAATTTACATTCCCATGAGAATCCTAAAGGCAGGTCACCAAGGTCTCCAGATACTTATGATCCCATTCACCACCAGTAGGAGTGTAACGGCTTGGCCCTTTTGGTAAAATAACTTGATATTTGGGACTATAAAACTGGTCATATCCTTTGGCTCAAGAATTCCATCTTTAGGAATAACTACAAAGAAAAGAACTCAAAATGCAAGAAAATATTCGGCACACAAAGATGTTCACTGCAGCATTGTCTATAACTGAAAAACGCAGGAGAAACTCAGAATTGAAGAAATGTTCAGTAGAGTGTAGTAGATTGACAGTCTACTGGATGTAAAATGTTAGCTGATGATATTCTTTGTTTCCATTTCCCTGGTTACTGGTGAAGTCGAATACCCCTTCATGAGTTTATTAGCCACTTATATTTTCTGTTTTTGAAATGCCTGTGCATGCCTTTTACCAACTTTTATTGTTTGTTTTCTAATTGATTTATAAGAGTTCTTAATATATTCTTAATACTGATCTTATTTTGTTGTATCAGTTGCAAACATCTTCTCCCAGCTTGTAGCTTATCTTTTCACTTCTTTTAAGGCATTTTTGTTAAACAGAAGTTTTCATTTTTCATGTAGTCAAATCAGTAAGATTTTTCTTTTATGGTTAGCAATTTTAGTGTCTTATTTACTAGGTCATTTTCTACCCTGAGGTAGGAAATATATATTCACTTACATTTTCTTCCAATAGTTTTAAAGTTTTGCTTTGGACATGTAAGTGTTTAACCATCCATGGTTGATTTATGTATGGTGTGAGAGAGGGATCTATTTTATTTTTTCCACGTGGATAGCCAATTTGTTGAACAACGTTCCTTTCCCCGATGATCTGTCAAGTCAACTTGGTCAGATATAAAAGTTGGGTATATCCATAGATAGGTAAGTTTTGGCAGTTTCTTCTACTTAATTGTCACTTGTTTTATTCTTGTGCTGCTATCAGAGAGCCTGTCTACAACAACACTCTCATAAGTCTTGATATCTAGTAAAGCACGTCTCTCCTTTTACTCAACTTCTGTTTTCCCTATTCTTGGCCCTCTGCTCTTTCATATACATTTAGAATCAACTTGTCAAGTTCTATGGAAAATGTTTGTTCGTGTTTTAATTGGAGTTGCACTAAGTCTATAGTTCCATTTTGGGAGAATTAACATCTTTATGACATTGAGTCTTACTATCTTTCCATTTATTTATATCTTCTCTAATGCTCTGTGGAGTTTTAAGTTTTCTGTGTCCATTTCTTACAGATTTTGTGGTAGACTTATTTTTAAGTATTGATAGCTTAGCTTTTTTTCTTTTGTCTCAGAATGCATTTTTCAAGTTGAGGCATAATTTACATACAATAAAATGAACCTGTGTTAAAGGCATAGGTCAATGGTTTTTGGCAAATGTGTACACCTGTGTAACCACCACGGCAAACAAAATATAGAACATTTTTATCACCCCAGAATGTTCCTTGTGTCCCTTTGCAGCCAATCCTCAAGCACCAGGAAATTTCTAAATTATTTGCTGTCACTATAGAGTAATTTTGCCTTTTTCTTAAAGAAAAGAACTTCATATAAATGGAATAATGAAGTATTAAATTGTATGTGTTTGGTTTCTTTTACTCAGCATAATGTTTTTGAGATCCGTCTGTGCTGTTGCATCTATCAGTAGTTTATTTCTTTTTCTCACTGAGTGGTAGCTTTTTCTCAAATCTTTGAGAATCAGAGTTTAACTTTTTTTCCGTCTTTCCTCTACTCGTGATTTTTGGCCAGCCCCTCACTTTCTACCTTCAGCGATTCCTGATTGCAGAGAATCAGTGTGTTTTTTATCCTAAAAACTGAGCCTAGTGCCCTCCCTCCTACATCCAACTAGGCTTCCTAGGACCCTTCTAAGGATGGTAGTGGGTGGCCATCCTGAATCATTTCCTCACAGCTTCCTTCCAATTAAAAGAGGGAAACCCCACAAATTCACAGGTCCTTGTCCAGTGGGGAATTCTGGCCAGCTTGGGCTCTGGAGACAGCTGGACTTCCTGTTGACGTGTCCGCAACTTCCCGCATGGGTTGCTCAGGCCATAGCCAGCCTGAGTGGCTGTGCCCAGATGGTCTTTCATGGGCTCTCTTTGTCTTTCAGGACAATCCTGAGAAGACGGCCGCATCAGAACAAGGGGACTTTTACATCACGGGGGACCGAGCCCGCATGGACAAGGATGGTTACTTTTGGTTCATGGGAAGAAATGATGATGTGATCAATTCTGCAAGGTCAAGCTGTGTGCTCTTTTCTTCTCCCTTTGAAGCTTCATGGGGGAGGGGAGGTCACATGGAAGAGTCTGTTTTTCTTTTCCAGCTACCGGATCGGGCCCGTCGAAGTGGAAAGTGCCCTTGCCGAGCACCCAGCTGTCCTGGAGTCTGCTGTGGTCAGCAGCCCAGACCCCATCAGAGGAGAGGTAACCAGTTCAGTCAAGAACATTGCCTCCTGGTTCTGTGCCTATTAGCACCCGGAAGAAGAAGCTGGAAGGCCCAGATTCCCTCGTATCTTTCCCCTATTCAGCTACCATAAAGTCTGAAATGCCACCATCAGACACACATTCCTTTTGGTTGAGCATTTTCCTCATGTCTTTAGAGATATAAATACTCTCTAGAGGGACACCAGGGGAAGATATCAACACTTTGGTGTCAACTGGAGACAGAACTGGGTCCAAAAGAGGCTGACTGTTGGGTGGGAGATCTTAGTGGTAGGTGCAGGCTTTTCATCTATCCTGTCCCATAAAAAGTCCCTTTGCATTTGCCGATGAGGACATAGCACGTGCACCAGGAATGGTTGCTGGTGGCTCTAACCTGGGGGGAACAGCCAGCTTGAGGGGTGACAGAATAAGTGTCCAAAGTGACCTTGATCTATCGGAAAGATGGGCCAAATTTGATAAACTAGGCTTTCTCAGGAGAAATGCGAATTCCTTCCCAGGGGCCCCAGAGGAATAGAGAGAATGGGAGGAATAAGCTCATAAGCAGACTTATGTACTTTTCACTGGCTGTAAATCCAACATAATCCCAAAGTTTTATGTAGTTACTTTATGAAAGTTGATGCAACATCAAGCTGCATTCTCAGAAGCATCAGGGCCGGAGGAGTGATTCTCGAAGTCTGGGCCCTGGACTGCTCGCAGCTGCATCCCCTGCGGCTCTTATGAAGAAGCAGATTTCTAGACCTCAAGTCAGACTTGCTGAATCAGAGTGACTGGGGGATGCAGCCCAAAGAAGCTTCATTTTGACGAGAAGCCCCTAGCCAAGTGATTCTGATGCCCACTAAAATTTGAGGCCACTAATGCAGAGTGAGGGAGGTGAGAATCCCATCTATATTCTGGAGAAATGACACCTGGAAAAGTATGCCTAGTTCTGCGTGCTGAGAATTAACTGGGGCTGTGACAAATGGCTGTGTGCCCAAAGTTAATCCATGCAAAGCATTCAGAACAGAACCTGGCACACAGGACCTGCTCAATAAATGTTTGGTAGTTTTTAGTAGTGAGAGAAAGCCTTTCCTAAAAACAAGATCTGCCTGAATATGAAATGGTAATGAGATGCCCACTTTTGGAAGTATGCAAGGACAGTGAATCACCGCTTAACAGGATGTTGTTGGTAGAGCTGTATGCTGGTATGAATAAACAACCTTCTGGCCTTTGAACTCTTCCGTTCCTAGCAGAAGCCATGTCCTGTTCTGCCTGAGTTTGGGACTCTTCCTCTTCCTTGGCAGGAGGCAGCCTGCAAGAAACACGTGGGCAGAGAAAGCCAAGGTGCAGAATGTCCTCGGGAGGTCTGCAATAGACGCTGTGCTGCAAAATGTTTACTGATTGCAAACGCTCACACGTGCAGTCTCAGAAAGACCCACCTCCCCTTGAAAGCGCTCTGCATTGTTCCCCAATCCTCCCTGTCCAAACCTACACCTAGCTACCTTCCCAGTCAGGAAAACCTGGACATAATGGGCCCTAAGGAGTATGTGAGGCTTCTCTCTCCAAAGTATTTGCATCTTCAGCAAAGCATGTTGGCGCCTAACGGTGTCATTTCAGGTATGGGGAGTACTTTGGGAAATAGGTAGGAGTCGGAAATCCACAAAAGCCAATGCTCCTGACAGTTGATCCTGGAAAGGGAGGCAACAGAAAAAAGTTAGTGTTGTCCATTTCACTGGCTAAGCCCAGGGAATTGGTAGAAATTTCTGGTTGGGCTGGTAAAAGGGAGCACTTGCTCACGAGGCTGGGTTAAGGAGAAAAGAGTTGTCCTACAGGCCTGATTGTTTTCTTGGCAGGTGGTAAAGGCATTTATAGTCCTTTCTCCAGCCTACTCCTCGCATGACCCCGAAGAACTAACCCGGGAACTCCAGGAACACGTGAAAAGGGTGACCGCTCCGTACAAGTACCCCAGGAAGGTAAATGTCTGGGGGTTCTAAGACATGATGGGCAGAGAATTGAGGGGGCACACGCTACCCGGGCTCCCACTCAGGACTCAGCACTGGGGAGACAAAGGCACAAACAGGCCCAGCCGCTGCTTCAGCCTTTTCTCCCTGTTGGTCACGAGGCTCTCCCCAAGGACATCTTGTTCCTACTCTAAGAAGTGACTGTAGATCAGATCCTGGGGTTGTGCTGAACCACTGTTAGAAAGATCGCATGCTCCAGGCTCTGGCTGTTTTGATTGTTGCCATTTGGAGAAAACCGTGAATCACAGAGGCTTTCTGATGGAGTGGCTGAGGGTAATGACTCTTTCAGGACAAAAGTCCTTCCGGGAAATGATGATTTCAAAGTGTTTTTGTTTTTGTCTTATGGTCACTAGGTGGCCTTTGTTTCAGAACTGCCAAAGACAGTTTCTGGAAAGATCCAAAGGAGTAAACTGAGAAGCCAAGAATGGAAGAAATGAGATGCAACCCCAGAAAGTTCCCACAGGCCTCTGAAGCTTCTAAGAGGAATTGGTGGATCAGTGGTTAGTCCCCACTTGGAGCATCATTCCTTCAACCCTATGGCCTCAAAGGCTCTTGGCTTCCCAATGGACATCTCCAGAATCACTGGATGACCCTGGAAGAGAAGAAGAGCATCACTGCCCCAGAGCACATGGCCACTGCCCAGTCTAGCAAATGTTTGGTGGCTCGACTTCCCCCTCTGTCTGGAGGCATCTTCAACAGCTGCCCGCTGGTCTTACTTCCTAGGAGCTTGCAGCTGGCCCTCCGAGGGACAGGTCATCATAGCGTCAGAGCGCTTGTGATCTCATTCACTGCCAGTGGGAGCATAACCACTTGACCCTTTTGATAAAGCCATTTGGTAATCATATCCAGGGCCATAAACATTGGTCATACACTTAAGCTCAGAAATTCCATCTTTGGGAATCACTACAAAAGGAAGGGTTCAAAAGATGTTTACTGTAGCATTTTTTACAACCATAGGGGAAAAAAAGGAAAAAATTCCGTGTCTAAACAATAGGGTAATAAGTAACTAAATTGTAGTAGATTAACTCAACATATTACGTGGCGATCAAAATATGCCTTGGGGAAAACTTAAGCTATCTTACTTTTAAATTGGAATAACAATAACACGTGAATACTGGAGAGTCACAGCTTTGAAAAATAAAGGAAAGACTGCAGAAGGAAAAATGACGGGAAGGAAGTATGCTGAGATGTTAATAGCAATTTTCCTGCATATAGAAAATAATGGATGATAGTGTTTTCCTTTCCTGTACATTTCTCTATTTTCCAAGTTTTCTCAGTGATTATATATAACTATTTTAATGAAAAAACTATTTTAAAGAAACAGTCTCCCCAAACCACACTCTGCCTCATGTCTGGTTCTTCCTCCACACCCTAAGACATCCTCCCCAAATGCGAGTGTATTACATCTTACCCAGGAAAGACATGAGGACCTGAAGCCACGTCCCAGGCCCAGAAACAGAAAGGAGTGACTCCAGGCAGCAGAGACCAGCCAGGCGGAGAAGACACAGATGAAAACTCAGAGTGAGCGCAGCGCTGCTTACCTGCCCCCTGCTCCTCCATTCACGCCCCGGTCATTATTTGTTCAGCACCCACTTGGCGCTGGGCTCTGGGGGTAGAACGATAAGGAAAAGCCAACCCAGCCCTCCCTGCCTCAGCCAGCTGGGGCTGCCAACCAAAGTCCCACACACTCGGGGCCTTAACAACAGGGATTTATTTCCTCGTTCTGGACTTGGCTGGAAGTCCAAGATCGAGGTGTTGGCAGGACTGGTTCCATTCTGAGGCTTCTCCCTGGTTTGTAGATGGCTGTCTTCTCCTGTGTCATCACGTGGCCTGTCCTCTGTGCGTGCCTGTGTCCTCATCTCCTCTTAGGAGAATGCCAGTCACGTGGGGTTAGGCCCACCCTAATGAGCTTGTTTTAACTTAATCACCTCTTTAAGGGCCCCGTCTCTGAATACAGCCACGTTCTGAAGTGCTGGGGCTCAGGACCTCAGCATATGAATCTGGGGGGGCAACATTTCAGCTCATGACGCTACCCCTGTGGAGTTTACGGTCTAGTGGGGAGGTTGATATTGTTCATCAAAGGATAATGCAAATAATACCCAACTGTGATAAATGCCATGAGGGAAATAGTACAGTTAAAACATAGTTGGGGGACTGATGGAGACTGGGGGGAACCTGGAGTGTTGGGGGGCTTCCATAAGGAAGTCCCCACTGAGCTGGGATTGAAGGAAAGGTGGCAGTAAACTAAGGGACTGGGGCTGAGCTTTCAGAACAAAGGATACCCACTTGCAAAGGCCCTGAGGTGGGAAAGATGGGTTTGATTTCTAAGAACAGCTCAACTCAGCACAAGCTATGTCCAGGCACAGTTCTAAATGTTTTAACTCTCAGCCATCCTGTTGGAGAGGTACTGATAATATCCTTTTTACAGCTGGAACAGAGAGGTTAAGCAATTTGCTGAAGTTCGCACAGCTAGTATCTCACAGAGATAGAATTCAAACTCAGGTGGTCCAGCTCCAGCATCCGCACATGCTCACCTTTCACAACTGATACATGCTGGCCCGGTTTTGGGATTTTGTCTTTCTCCCATGAGGGCAAGGGAACTGACAGGGAAATGATCATCTTAAGGTTTCCTAGCCCTTAAAAGCAAAGTCATGTCAAAGTGACTGACTTATTCTTTTATTTGAATAAATTTGACATGTAACATTGTGTAAGTTTAACGTGTACAGTGTTACTTTGATATATTTATGAATCATAATATTATTGTCTATATAGCGATATTTATCACATTACATCATTACGGCACAATATTATTGTCTATTTTCATTGTGCTGTGCATTAGATCTCTGCGGCTTGTTTACTACTCGTTACAGGTTTGTACACTTAAATGCCATCACTCTTATGCCCCATCCCTGGGGAACTACCATTTTACTCTCTGTTTTTTACAGGTTTAACTTTTTTAGATTCCACATATATGTGATGTCATACAGTACTTGTCTTTCTCTTGTTGTTTATGCTGTTCATTTTATGGCGTTCCTAGTCTGGGCAAATTCTCTTCATTCTAAAGGTGGAAATTCAGAAAGGTGATTTGCCCCAGGTCTAACAGGAGGGGGCGCAAGAGGCGAGGGAAACAGGCAGGTCTGACTCCTCAACGTCACTAGTGCTCTTGGGCTGCGCTTGTAGTCCTGGCATGGGCGGTGCTGGGATTCCTAATGAGCCCCCAAAATGTTACATCCCTGAAAACCGTGGCTTAGGTGAAAATGACACCTGGGCAAAGTGGCACCTGCCATTGCTGTCTCTGTGGTTACACTCATCTCCTCTCTAAGCCTCAGACGCCTTGTCTGCAGGGCACATGGCGTCTGGATTCCCCTCTACCACCCCTCTGGGATGAACCAGTCTGTTCTTCTCCAGCTGTAATCAGAGCTCTCCACCCAGGGGCCTTGGTTCAGACTTCAATGAGGACAAGCCAAGGATGATGAAGGTTGGGGAGACCCAGTCACCTTCCCCCAGGGGCCCCGCTGACACACCTGTCTCCCAGCCAGCTCTCCCACAGTCACCTCAGCCCAGCTCAGCTCCAAAAGGAAAAAGGCAAAACTCCCAGCTGCAGCTGGACCACACACCACCACCCAACACTCCCCAGCTGCATCCCCAGCCCCAGAAGTGGTCAGTATAAGAGCCGCAAGGACAAGTGCTACCGCCATCCTTTACTGACAATATATTCGATGCCAGGCGTTGTGCTAAATGTTCTGTGGAAATCCTTTAAGTCAGTATTCTCAGTCTTTACTCATTCCCATTCTACCTTCGTGATTGTAGCTCTATCCACATACCATCTGTGCTATAAATCAACTTGCTTTTAAGAGAAAATATCTTCACCCTAAGCAATAGATCATTCATTAAAGGGTGCATCTGGAGTTCTATTCACTTTTCTCTAATATGCATCAAAATAACCATGAACGTGAAAACTCATCTAAAATCACCTTGCAGATCTTGGCTATTGTGAATAATGCTGCAATGGACATAGGGTGCATATATCTTTTTGAATCAGTGTTTTCATGTTCTTTGCATAAACACTCAGAAGGGGAATAGATGGATCATGTGATATTCCTATTTTTAATTTTTTGAGAGCTATCCATATGTTTTCCACAATGGCTGCACCAGTGTGAAGCAACCTAAGTCCCCATCGATGGGTGAATGGGTAAAGGAGATGCGATACGTGTACACAACAGCACTCTACTCAGTCACAAAGACAGACAAAATTGCGCCACTTGTGACATGGATGGAACTTGAGGGTGTTATGCTGAGTGAAGTAAGTCAGACGGAGAAAGACAAACACCGTATGATTTCATTCATGTGTGGAAGACAAAGAAACAAACACACAGATGTGGGGAACAGATTGCTGGTTACCAGAGGGGAAGTGGGACTGGAAGAGGGTGAAAGGGATAAAGGGGCACATGTGTACAGCGATGGATGGAAACTGGACTATTGGTGGTGAACGGAATGTGGTCCACACGGAAGCTGAAATGTAATGATGCACAACTGAAATTTACACAACGTTATAAACCAGTGTGACCTCAATAAAAAGTTAATTAATTAATTTAATAAAATCACCTTGCAAAATCCACTTTGGGGAAAATTGATCTAACTGAATTCTCACTGTGATCCTAAGAAGAAAGTATTATTATCTCCAGTGAACAGAGTAGAAGATTGAAGCTCGGGGGGATTTTGCACGGCAGCCCCTCCCCGGGTCTGCACTCCCTCTCCTGCTGACAATTACCGAGACCACAGGCCACCTTTCCAGCGTCACATGTCTTCCTCCTCTCACTCTCGGCCCCATTCCTTTTGTTACTGATCTTCCCTTTGCTCTTCCACTCTGCCTCTTCCTGGCCTGAGGACTCAATTGCATGTAAGGCTCAGCCTGTAAGTCATTTCTTCTGCAAAGATTGCCCTGACTTTTGTGGGATCCCAGGACACCCTACCTAACCCGTGGTGGCAGAAATAATGGAGATATTGAGTGGGCTTGGCTTGGTGGCCTACAGTCAGAAAATAGCTTTACGTTTTTTCCTCCTACCACTGATATTCAAAGCCAGTACGTCGCTCTCTCTTTCTCATCCAAAGGATGGTAAATCCTTGGGCAGATCCCTTATCTTTTCATTCTTTGCCAAGTCTCATTTTCAGGTACTAAATGTTTAGTACAATCCAAGTCAACACTTAAATCCAGCTTAGAGCTGCTCCTCTTCCACAGCCAGCCTTGCCCAGGGAGTGTGCTGTGTTCTCTCACACTTCCTCAGTCAGCTGTCTGCTCCCCTCTCCCAGGGTCTGGCAGGTCAGGGGAATGTGGTAGAGGGGTGAGATGTTCTCCTGACAGGTGCTGGTGTGATCCCACCTCATGCTGCCCTGATGTGGACGAACGCGTCTTCAACCTCTCCCTGCTCCTTTCTTGGATCCCCATCCAATGATACACTCTCTTCTCTCTATCCTGTGAGGGCGCCTTGCCCAGGCAGGCAGCCATCTTGGGTGGAACCCTCTCAAATCAGCTCAAACATGGTGGTCTTCAGTGATGCCCTCTGGCCCATTGGCCAAACATGCCACATTCCTGCTCTGCCAAATTCTTCTTTTCACTCTGGTGACATCTTGGAGTGAGTGGATGGGTTTTTGGAACTTGGAATGCACCCAGTGGGGGTGAGGGGAGAATTTGGGTGAAATGGAGTCTCCCCTCTTCAGTGCAAGAACGTAGACTCTGGAGCCAGACTGCCTGATGTTTGAATACCAGCTCCTGCACTGTCTAGCTGTGCGGTACTGAGCTTGCTATTTAACCTCTTTGTACTTCATTGTCCCGTCTATAAAATGGGTATAATAAATGGCACCCACCCATTGGATGGTTTTGAGGTTCAAAGGAGTTTGTATTTGCAAAACACATAGACCGGTGCCTGGCACAGTGTTAGTTACTAGGACAAGTCATTTTCGTGAAGTACTTGCTTATTATCTTCCTAAAAGCTCAACAGTTCCCTACCTCCAAGTCTACCTGCTGGCTCTGTTGGTAGCATGCTGTCCTATACAGGCTAGAGGTAGGTAAAGTTCTAAACTTTGGGGCCACCTTTGAGCACATTGTGTGGAAAACCTCTCTTTAAGCTGTGGATATTTCTCATCCTAATCTCAGCTTTGGGCTTCAGCCAAAATTCTGAGAGAACAGGGAAAGTCTCATTTAACATCCTCTTTCATGAGCATCACACTGGGCTGCTACTGTCTGATCTTTCTGTCCATCTTCCCCAGCAGATTGTGGGCTCTTCAGGATCATGAATCAATCAGGGTCGTGTCTGCCACCCCAGCGCCAATTTTAGGACCCCTGCCTAGTAAGCATCAGTAAAATACTCATTGAATGAATGAATTAATGAATGGAAAATAAGGTACTTTTCAGAGGAGAATAGGGCACTGAGGAAGCTTCAAGTAAGGATTACACTTGAAGACCATCCGCCTCATATTTTTCTCTCAACTAATGTGCCTGTTTCTTTCTTGATCACTGAAAAGTCCCTAAGAGACGTCCTCACTTGTCCCCAGGCAAGTCACTTCCCCTCTCCGAGCCTCTTTGCCTCCTTGTACATGCTAGGGTTTGGGACGTTGCCCGAGACCTATTTTTCCCAACCTTGCCATCGCCAAGGACTCCTTTTTATCCTTCTGCCCATCATGTTGTGAAAGGTTTTGTCTTCCAACTGGCATTTCCTCTAAGCCCACTGAGTTCAGCACAATTTGAGGTGGTGTCAGCTTTTACTGAGTAGTAGTGCTTGTGTGTTAGCTATAAGATGATCTTTTTCTTGTTTCAGTATTTATCATGGATTTGGGAACGTATCTTTAGCTAGAAAAAGCCCGACATCCTGTTGTGAGATTTTGCAAATCACCGCAGCATCTTTAAGGAGAGAAGCAATGACATCCAGGTATGCCTGGACGGAAACACTTTCTTCCTCTTTGCTTCAGGATTTCTCTCTGCCCTGGGGTCTGCATCCATCATGCGTACTTGTCGGAATGAAGATGAAGACAAGGATTATGGTGGTGCTGACAATGATGAACGTCTACTTTGTGTTGAGCTTCTCCTGAACTGTGAACTGTGCTGAGGACTCGCTAGACACGACCTCATTTAAGCCCCACGAAAAGCAACAAAGGAGGCGTGTCTCATTCATTCTTTAACTTACCAAAAATCATTCTATCAGTTCGAGGCACTGAGGATACACCAGGGAACAAAAAAGACAGAATCCCTGCCCACTTGAAATTGCATCCATGTGGGAAAGAGAGACAACAGACAAATAATGAAAAAAAATTGGAGTATGTTCAATGGTCTCAATGCTAAGGAGAAAAACACAGTAGAGAAGGTGGATACAAACCATGGGAGGGAGGTGTGGGATTTTAAATAAGGTGGCCAGGGAAGGACATGTTGTGAAGATGACATTTGAACAAAGACTGAAACAGGTGAGAGAGCAAGCTGTGCAGATGTGGGGGGTGAGGAGGACAGTGTCCTAGACAGAGAGAATAGCAAGTTCAAAGGGCCTGTGGCAGAAATTATCTTCCAGATGGTTCCCGTTTACAGAGATGGAAACTGAAGCTCAGAGAGGTAAAATCACTTGCCCAAAGTTGCACAGTTCTAAGTGGCAGAGCTGGGATCTAAATACCAGGCCTGCCAACAGCAAAACCTAAATGAGCTAACATTGTAGCACAGAGCAAGTTCTCAGTGACTGTGATATCTAGTCTAGTCACTATTACTCAGTCCAGCGGTCAGCTGATCATACACAGCCTTGAACAGCGACCATTTCAGATTTTTTTCTTTTAAACTCACTTTTCAGAAACAGTGTTGCCTGTAAGAAAGACATTGTACTTTGAAGTCAGACCTGAGTTCCACTGTAACACTTACCAGCTGTGGGCCTCCGTCTCTGAGCCTGCTTCCTCATCTATGAGATGGGATTCCATATGCCTCCCTTGCAGAGATATGGTTAAGATTACACGTGAGCATAGTTACACAGCACCGGATGCCTGAAATAGCCATTATCCTTTAAAATTTCTTTTGAAGAAAGCTTGATTTTCCACCTCATAGCTTTCACACTGTGCTATGATGTTCTGAAATGTGTCCAGAGGTCAAGATTTTCTAAGAAGAAGAAAAGAGTAAGCCTGCAATGAGAGCTCATCGAAGTCCAGCATTGTGCCTTGGCAATGTCCGCTGGGGGACCAGGTGCAAAGGGCACCCAGAGAGGTATTTTCAGACCATCCTAAATAAAGCAGCATGTGCACACACACACACACAGATCTAGCCAGAAACACATCTGTGTATGTACAGCCACACAAAGACTCCCATACCTGCAAGCATACACAGATGTCTATGATCCCACAGCCCCACACACACTCACAACCACACTCACACACAAATAGACACACCTACACTCACACACATAGTCCTACACACATTCCAAATTCACACACAGACACATACACATAAACTCAAACACAGAGCCATACATACACAAAAGTCACACATAGTCACCTACACATTCACACGCATAAACACTCACAAACACACACTCACACATACATTCACACATACAGGTACACATAACCCCCATATACACATATGAGTAAGCTCCTACCCCCATACACTCACACACACAGACACACATGCACAAATTCACATGCACAGCCACACACACGCACTCACACAGAGAACCAGACATACACAACAGCTACACACACAGTCATATGCACACACTCACACACATTTGCACACACTTACACACGTACACATGGGCTATCACATGCACAGCCACACACATCACACAGTCATACTCATTATCATGTCAACATGTTTTATTTTCTTCAGAGCCCTTCTTCATTCAGTCAAATATTTACTGGGTATCTACCGTGTGCTGGATACTGTTCTAAGTTCTTGAGCTCAATCAATGTACAAAGTAGGCAAGGGTCTCTGCCTTCATGAGGCTTACATTCTAATAGAAGAAGACAGAAAAAAAATGAGAATAAGTAAATTCTTTAATATGTTTGAAAGTGATGAGTATTAAAGAAAAAATATTAGTGGGTAAGTGGGGACGAAGAACCAGTTTGGAAGTGTGTTGCAGTTTGAAGTAGATGGTCAGACTAAGCTTCATTGAGAAGGTGACAAAAATCTTTAGCAAAAATTTGAAGGCGGAGAGGGGGTTATCCATGTAGATACCTGGGGGAAGGTAGTCTGAGAAGAAGAAACAGCAAGTGCAAAGGCCCTGAGGCAAGGTGTGCCTTCAAGAACAGCAAGGAGGCCAGTGGGGCTGATGTTCAGTGAGTGCTAAAGGGATAGGACACCAAGCCAGAGAGGAAGGGAATGTGTGAGAAGACCACACAGAGCCTTGGATAACATGGTAAACACTTTGACATATATTTTGCATGAAACTGGCATTCACTGGTGAGTGCTGAGAAGACCTGTGACATGATCTGACCTCTGATCTACCCTTAACAATATCTAAAGTGAAGTTAGTCATTCTACACGTTATTAGCTGTCTCGCATCCAGGCTGGGAGGGCTCTGTCTTGGTCACCTCTGTGTCTATCTGAGAGCAGCAGTCAATAAATGCTTGTTGACTAATTGAGAGGGGTCAGACATTTCTAGGGAGGACAGCATTCCATGGCGTGTCTTGGGGAACTCGGCTCCAGAACCTCCAAACCAAATGGGTCTGTGGATTCTTTTGCCCACTTTCTGGGAGAACGACTGTATTTTTTGAGCTTCCTTTCATTTTGGGGACCCTAATTACTGCTCCCAGGACCACGACCCTTATTCTCCAAATCTATTGCATCCATGTGACCAGCAGGAATAATCAACGACCCCCTAGACCCTCCATCCATGCAGCTGTGTAGATCTGAGTCCAAAGACCCCAAGTCTCCCATTCCAGGCTGAAGTCTCTACAGTTTACTGAGTGCTTACTGTATGCCATGCATTTGCTTTATTTTTTATTTTAACTTTTACTGATTTAATTTTTGAATAAGTAAATAAAATTTGAATTGAATGATTTAATTTAAAAAACTCACTTGGACTTGTTTCAAAGCCAAACCAGCTCCCCTCTCCAGAAGCAACTGAGGGTACCAGTTTCTAGCGTACCATTCTAGAGCTATTCGAAACATCTTCATGAGCTGGTGCTTGATGGGCATTCTCAACTCTACTCCCCACACATCTAACAGGTGTCCTAGGATTATCCCCCACTTTCTAGGTGAGAAGACTGAGGTTTGGAGTGGGGGGGGGGGTAACGTAACTTTTTCAAGAGCACACAGCTCAATAGCAGGAAAATCCAAATTCAAATCTAGACAGACTTCAGACCCTTGGTCCTGAACCATGAGCTTCTACTGCATAGTCATGGATACAGAAGTTGCCAACCACTGGAGCTGAAGAACCAGCTGTGATCCTGGATGAGATTGCATATGGAGTGAGTACGGATAAAGGATATGAGGAGGAATCATCAAAAGAGACTGAGCGTGAGATGACAATCAGGGGAAGAAAAGGGCTAAAGGAGGTGAGAGAATGTACCTCAAGCTCATGGGAGCTGTTTCTCTCTCCCTGGTTGGAGCACGAAGTTGCTGGCAGTCCTGGGTGTAAATCTCCTTTTCACCCCCTGGATTAAAGGAACAGTTCCTGCTGGCCCCCCAGGTTCTAGGGCTGTACAATTCATGAACAAGGAGGACTGGCATTACCCCAAGTAAGGCTCCGGGTTGTCCACAGCTAATGATTATATGAGTGCTCCTCAAAGGCTGGAAGGATTCTGGAGTTGACTACTTGATTAGCTGTGCTCTGCTCCAAGGCTACAAGGATTCTGGAACTGTCTGCTCGGGAGGAGGGCGGACCAAGAGATTCCCAGAGACTACCTGAAGGGACTTGCCAGTGAGCGCTGTTGCAAGGAACGGACTAATGGGATCATGCCTCATGAGGGCACTAGCCAATCTTTAGAAGTCAGGGCCATTGAGAAGAGTCAAATCTCTAGGGGAAAGCAATCTGCAATGCGTAGGGTCCTTGGAAGTGAGTACCTGCCAGGTCTCAGTGAGGAAGGAGCACTGGGCAAAGGAAATGGGGCCTTCAGCACAACAAAAGGGACTGGGGTGTCTGGGAGAAGGGCTGTCAAAGGGGGATGGGCATTGGGTGCTGGTCAGGGAAGGAAGCAACTCTGAAGAGGTGAGGACGGAAGAATGAAAAAGAGCCAGCCATGGAAAGAGAGAGGGACCAGCAGGAACAAAAGCAATAAATATTCCCACCCAGGAGCTTGTAAGAAATCTTCATGCCTTCTTCTTTTGGAAAATAGGAGAGTAAATACAAGTGTCAGAGACCTTGAGCATTGTGGCTGCTGATGCCTAGATAAGAGGGGGTGGAAATGCAGCCAATTGGCAGGACTCCTGGAATCAAAGTTCATTAGACTTAAATTCTGCTACCCCTATCAAGGCGAGCATGGAGGAAATCAGAGACCAGCCTACACAGCCTTGGAACTACTTTCTCTGGAGCCAGTCCGTAGATGGAAACCATAATTACAACTGTTACAATTTATAAAGTCATTCTGTATGTTAGGTCCTCTGTGCTAGGTGCCTAGTATTCAAGACATCTCAGTCAAGGTTCAGTTGAAGGAAATAGATGCTACTTGTATTACTCAGCATTTACTATAGTAACAAACATCCAGGACATCTCAGCAGCGTATAATGATGCATGGTTTTTCCCATGGGTCTGTGGGTTGGCTGAGGATGTGCTGGGCTCAGCTCAACTCCACATGTGCTACATTCTGGGACCCAGGCTGAAGGTAGACACCTATCTGGGGCACTCTACTCTCATGAGAGAGGGCAGAAATGCTAGAATTCCTGATCAACCACACAACCACATCCACCTATTGACCAAAGCATATCCGTGGGCAAGCCAGAATCAATGAGAGGCGAATACATACTCTTGCCCAGATTGCACTGGGAAAGTCACATGAAAATGAATGGGGGCATATAATCCTACTACAGGGAGGGGGAAAAATATTGGGAACAATTCAATCTACCACATCACTGTATTTTAAGCACAAAGAGGTTTATTGTATAGAATTGGGTGTTCACAAATCTGTCAGAGGTGCTGGAGAGAGAGGATCCAGACAGGGTGTGGTGCTTTTGGAGAATGGCCCACCAAAAAGAAACTGAAATGGATGCTGAGTGCCAATTAACTCATAACCACAAGAAATTAATTTCTGGAAGAACCCTGTGAGGCTTGGGTGAATCTCCGGAAGCAACTGATGACTTTACAGGAAAGACTCATCTGTCTCCTGTCTCCTTCACAGTCTGACCATGCACTGGCTGTGGAAACTCCAGGGGCTTTGTATCCTGTCTGGGACTTGGAGGTCCAATCGCGCTGTCCACATTCATACCAGGGAATCGGCAGCCCTGCAGTGGGGCCACCAGAAGGTCCCTGCCAAGTTTAACTTTGCTAGTGATGTGGTGGGTCACTGGGCTGGCATGGAGAAGATAATGGGGTGGAGAAGAGGCACAGAGTTGGACGGATTGGCTGTGTTCATTAATCACCCATTCATTCAATAAATATTTATTGAGCGCTTATGTGTCAGGCACTAGGATAAGCTGTGAAGAAGATGTCCATCTCCAGTGAAGGCAGCATGGGGTGGGAGCAAGAGAGCATGAACTTGGCAGAAAGATGGATCTAAGAGACCAGTGCAGAGCGGAGCAAAAACCCCAGGCGGTTGACACACAGTTTGCCTGCACCTACTGCACATGCTTTGTTGTGACCTCCCAGAGTGAAACAAGGACTGGTGGATTGGGGTCATAGAGGAGGTGGATTTTGGTTTAATAAGAGAAAATCAGCACTAAGGATTGCAACAGTCTTCTCAGAAAGTTATGTGTCCTTGTCGTCAAGGGTGTGTACACAGGATGGCCACTAGGCAGGGGTTGTCAAAAGGGCTGCAACATGAGACATCAGAGAAAGAGAGTGATGCAGAAATATCTAATTTTCCTTTCCTGCCCTGGAATTCTAAAATTCCTCCCCACTCACTACTGATCCCTCCGCTGCCCTCGCTTGAAGTTCTGTGCACTTTTAGGGAGGATGGAAGGATTCATCTTGGCTGGAATAGGAGGAGAGGTGGATCTGCCAGCATAGGCTTAAAAGAATGGTGCCCAGAGGGAGTCGTAACTGTGATGTCATCATGAGGTCCCAACATCATGACACAACATTAATAGAGAAATTGCAGATGCTGGGCCTCTAGGCTGAAGATGGGTCATGGTGCAGGATACTCGTAAAAAAATTTGGTCAACATTTTAAAATTGAAAAATTTAAGATAAAAACTTAGATTTCTGGCTTTTCTTTAAAAGTTAGACCTCCTTGGAATAATGAGGAAGGACTTTACTACCGTGACTCAGAATCCTGAATCCATAAAAGAAGTGATTTAATAAATCTGCTATGTAAACATCAAAAACCCTCTCCATTGACAAATAACACTATAAGCAAAATCAGAAACTAACAACCACCGGGAGAAAGCATTCAACTTATATCACAGTAGAAGAGTTAATATCCCTAACGCAAAAAGAGCTCCTAGAAGTTAAGAATGAAAAGCTGCAACCCAATGTAAAAGTGGGCAAAGTATATGAATGGGCAGTTCACAGAAAAGTGAACTCAAATGGCCTTTAAATATTAGAAAAAATGCCCCACCTCACTCATAAGAAGGGTAATGCAAATTAAAACTTCACTGAAGTAATACTTTTTACCTACCAGTTTAGTTAAATACAAAAGTTTGACCATATACTCTGTGGACAAGGCTAAGGGAAATAGACACTCTCACGCATTACTGGTCAAAGGGCAAAATGGTACAACTCTGATGGAGAGGAATTTTGAAATATGTAACACAATTACCAATACATTTTCTCTTTGAATTTGCATTATTGCTCTCAAACTATTATGTGGGGACCCCTGAGGACACCAGAGATTCAGGGCACCTGTGAATTCAAAGCTATTTCAAAACAAAACTAAGACAAATTGGAATCGTTGTGCATCACTGGTGGGAACGTAAAATGGTACAGCTTCTATGGAGAACAATACAGCAGTTCCTCAAAAAATTAAAAATAATTAAATAGATTAAAAAATTACCATATAATCCAGCAATTCCACTCTTGGCTATATATCCAAAAGAACTGGAAGCAGGATCTTAAAGAGGTGTCTGTATATCCATGCTTATCAGTATTCACAATAGCCAAAAGGTAGGAACAAGCCAATGTCCATTGATGGATGAATGGATAATGGAGGATGCAGAGCTCATGCTCTAAAACAGCTTCTCCCCGAAGGGAAGGTGATCAGGGTTCTTATGGACTATGAAGGGGGAGGTGTCTCTGCGTCATCACTCAGGGCAGGGCATTTGGGGCATGCAGAACTTCCCTTCTTGCACACAGCACCTTTTGCATGCCTTTCCTTTTGCACATGGCACCCATCGCCATTCTTGGGCCTTCCTGGTTTGGACCATTTCTGCAGTTTGGCCATCTGGCAATGTTCTGCGTTGGTTCCTATAAGCAAGTACAACTTAAAAACAGAGCCTTAGACGTGGAAGATGTTTTAGGGACTTCCCTGGGTGACACTGTCATGATGAAAGCCATCTTCTTTTCTGACATTCAAGGCCATCTGGCCTCACCCTCACCTCTCAGTTCTTTTCTTTCCACACCTTATACTTCAGCCAAATTGGCCCTGTGCTCTGTACATCCTCCTGCTTTTTCTCTTCCAGGCTTTGGGTTGGTTTATACTGTTTCCTTTGCTCTGAGTGCTCTTTCCACTCTCACCTCCACATAATCAAATCCCATATACAGAGTTCACCTCCAATCCTTTATATGCCCCTCTCTTTTGGAAATGATTGCTCTGTCCTCTGAGTCTCCTAATGCTTTCTCCTAAAGAACGGCGAACTTTCTGCCATGCATTAGTTATTCATATGCTTGTCTTGGCCCTCTGACTAGCCTGTGGACTTCTTGAGGGTAAAGATCACACCTGACTCCTCTTTGAACCCGTCCTTTCTCCTGATCTAGTGACCAACACAGAGTAGAGATCAGATATCACCCTTACCGTATGGAGACGTTCAGTGAACACAGAATTGGAAATGACATTAGATAGAGACCTTCAAACCTGCTCTCAATTCCTACACTCTTTAAGGCAAGTTGATTCTGCAGGGTCCTACATCTGTGTTTGGATCTCCTTGATTGCTTATATCTTCTGATATTTGCATTAGAACACAAGATCTGTTAAACACCTGCCTGTAGGCCTCTGACCTACTTTCAGCCCTCCAGGTGCCTCAGGTCCCCTCTTACCTCAGTTTCCCCATCATAATGATGTGGGTGGTTCTGGCATTGTGTTGTGAGGGAGGTGAAATTGGAGGCTAGGGACTTGGCACAGATTGTAATTCTAGATCTTAAAAAATCACTGTGAAAGCTCCTTTCTTTGTTTATCTGGGTGACTTGTGGACATTTCCTGACTCTCAGGGTATTCCCATGTGACCAGTAAAATCTCCTTAAATTCTGTCAGTGTCTGTCTTAGTTGGCATTATGTTGCCTTCCAGGTACCAGGGCTTTAGAGGGTCTTGGATGTTATCCAGAAGACACTGTTATGAATTCATAGATTGAATAAATGAACAACTTCAGTTTCTCCAATTCTAATTCTCTACCTGATATCCACTGTTTGTTAATAGCTCATAAAGAGACAAAGACTTTGTGGTGAGGTTGGGCAACACATATACGTGTACCTACCTCCCCTAAGGGATCTTTGGGTAGAGTTTCAAGAACTTGAGCATGGAGTCAGAACACATAATCTTTTGTCTTAGGCAGAATTGACTGTAAGTTTGGGAAACCAAAACAAATGCAAGCCAATTACTTCCGTGGGTGTTGAACCAAAGAGATTGAAATCAGTCTCAATGCTGGAGGAAAAATTGACTAGATCAGATTTTCCAAGAGATAGTATAGTATCCATGAGCTATTTAAAAGATTATTTTTGTAAGTTGATTTTGTATCCTGCAACTTTGCTGTAATTGTTGACTGTTTCTAGTAGTTTTTTGATGGACTTTTGGGGGTTTTCTCTATATAAAATCATGTCATCTGCAAACAGCAAGAGTTTCACTTCTTCATTGCCTGTTTGGATTCCTTTTACTTCTTTTTCTTGCCTAACTGGTCTGGCCAAAACCTCCAGTACTATGCTGAATAAGAGTGGTGAGAGTGGGCACCCTTGTCTTGCTCCTGTTCTCAGAGGGATGGCTTTCAATTTTTCCCCATTGAGTATGAAGTTGGCTGTGGATTTGTCATATATGGCCCTTATTATGTTGAGGTAATTTCCTTCTATCCCCATTTTGTTAAGCATTTTTTATCACAAAGGGATGTTAGATCTTGTTGAATGTGTTCTCTGTGTCTATTTGAGATGATCGTGTGGTTTTTGTTCCTCGTTTTGTTAATGTGGTGTATCACACTGATTGACTGGCAGCTGTTGAACAATCCCTGTGTCCCTGGTATAAATCCCACTTGATAATGGTGTATGATCTTTCTAATGTATTGCTGTATTTGGTTTGCCAATATTTTGTTGAGGATTTTTGCATCTATGTTCATCAGCAATATTGGCCCGTTGTATTTCTATACTCTAATAATGAACTAACAGAAAGAGAACTCAGGAGCACAATCTCATTCACAATTGCAACAAAAAGAAGAAAATATCTTGGAATAAATTTAACCAAGGAAGTGAAAGACCTATACAATGAAAACTACAAGACTTTCCTGAAAGAAATTGATGATGACATAAAGAGAAGGAAAGACATTCCATGCACATTTATTGGAAGAATAAACATAGTTAAAATGTCCATACTACCTAAAGCAATCTACAGATTCAATGCAATCCCAATCAGAATCCCAATGACATTCTTCACAGAAATAGAGCAAAGAATCCTAAAATTCATATGGGGGCATCAAAAGACCCTGAATTGCTAAAACAATCGTGAGAAAAAAGAACAAAGCAGGAGGCATCACAATCCCTGACTTCAAAACATACTACAAAGCTATAGTAATCAAAACAGCATAGCACTGGTACAAAAACAGGCACACAGATCATGGAACAGAATTGAAAGACCAGAAATAAAACCACACATCTGCGGACAGCTAATCTTCAACAAAGGAGCTGACAACATACAATGGAGAAAGGAAAGTCTCTTCAACAAATGGTGTTGGGAAAATTGGACAGCCACATGTAAAAGAATGAAAGTAGACCATTCTATTACACCATTCACAAAAATAAACTGAAAGTGGATCAAAAACTTGAAGGTAAGACCAGAAACCGTAAGACTTCTAGAAGAAAATCTAGGCAGTATACTCTTTGACATCAGTCTTAAAAGGATCTTGTTGGACGCCTTGTCTTCTCAGACAAGGGAAACAATAGAAAGAATAAACAAGTGGGACTTCATCACACTAAAGAGCTTCCACAAGGCAAGGGAAAACAGTATTGAAACAAAAGGACAACCCACCAACTGGGAAAAAATATTTGCAAGTCACACATCTGACAAAGGGTTAATCTCCATAATATATAAAGAACTCACACAACTGAACACCAAAATAATCAAACAGCCCGATCAAAAAATAGGCAGGGGATATGAACACACATTTCTCCAAAGAAGATATACAGATGGGCAGTAGGCATATGAAAAGATGCTCATCATCACTGATCATCAGGGAAATGCAAATCAAAACTACACTAAAATATCGCCTTACACCTGTTAGAATGGCTATAATAACCAAAAGAAAAAAATAACAAATGTTGGAGAGGTTGTGGAGAAAAAGGAACCCTCGTACACTGCTAGTGGGAAGGCAAACTGGTCCAGCCACTATGAAAGACAGTATAGAGATTTCTCAAAAAATTAAAAATAGAAATACCATATGACCCAGCCATCCCACTACTGGATATCTATTGAAATAACTTGAAATCAGCAATTCAAAGAGATTTCTGCACCCCTATGTTCATTGCAGCATTATTCACAATCACCAAGACGTGGAAGCAACATAATTGCTCATCGACTGATGACTGGATAATGAAGATATGGTGTATATATTTACAATGGAATACTACTCAGCCATAAAAAATGACAAAATTCTTCCATTCATAACAACGTGGATGGACCTTGAGGGTATTATGTTAAGTGAAATAAGCCAGATGATAGAGAAAGACAAACACTCTATGATTCCACTTATGTATGAAATATAAACAAACACATGGACAAAGAGAAAAGATTAGTGGTTACCAGGGGGAAGGGGAGTGATGTGGGTACAAACGGTGAAGGGGTGCACCTATAAGATGACTGACAAATAATAATGTACAACTGAAATTTCACAATGTTTTAAACTATCATAATCTCAATTTTTAAAAATTGTAAAAATAAAATTTTAAAAAAGATTATTTTTTAAAAGAGTACCATGATGACATGGGATTTTTATCTTAGATGCTGAGTCTAGCCCCAAACCCCTTATAAGTTGTGATTCTGCCTTTGTGTTTATCACTACCTATAGTTGTCAACACACTTGTTCACCATGGTTCTGTTAGCAGAGAACAGGAAACATACAACAGTGTGTCTTTTGGGTAATTGCCCTGGATCCCTCCCCAGCTACATGGACCCACTGCTCTTCCTCTCTCCACCCAGACTCTTGGATTTCTGGATCTACAGTAATTTGTTTTTAATCCTTTTATGGACACCCTCCCACTTTGCTTTCAGTCTCATTCCTTCTCTCAGTATTGACATTTTCTGCAGGTTTGGGTGAGAAACTCCTTTCTTAGCTTTAGTCCCATGAAACTCTCCCTTCATTCCCCAAGAAAAGAGCTTTCAGGCCTGTATAGGCTGTGTGAGGACTGTCCCTTAAAGCCTGACAAAATCCCATTCCCAAACCATACTGGGAATACTTGACCAGTGTGGGAGCTCCTGTTGTCTTGTTGGTTAATCCAATGGCCATTGGACCTTGACTCTTCATTCTCATGCAGGTCTGCTTCAGAGGGGCATCTGAAGTTGTGAGTTGTAAAAGACGCAACAATGAGTTCCAAATGCAGCTTCTCTGACTTAGAGCCAAGGACCCTGGCTTGGCTATCTGTGCTTTTTGAAAATAGCAGTCCATATCTTGGCATATCGGGGCATGATTTTTAGGGAGGCTGCTGCTAATTTTTCTTTTTTAAAAATTTTGTATTGATATTTTTGCATAAGAAATATATGAGGCATTTACAGCCTTGTTTTTCTCAGTAAAAGATCCTCTATTCAACCAATAGCTCAAGTCAAAAATCTGTAGGAATCTTTACTGTTTCTCTTTCCTATCGACTCACTTACTTACTTACCTACCTATCTACCTAGCCCACATGCTAACCATTGACAAGCCCCGCCAACTCTACCTCCAAAACATATCATGTCTATTTATTCTCATCACTTTCTCTGCTCAGGGATTGGACTGTGGTGAGGTGAGTGAAACATTTGCCTCAGGCATGGTGTTTAAGGGGACATCAACAAATTCAGTAGTCAAGGTAAATAATATTTTAATATCATAATTTTTTAAAAAGTAAAAATTAATGAAAAGATCCATAATAAACAAGGTTTCAAGATTTTAAATAAATATAGTATCCAGCATAGCACTTGTATGACTCACCTCACTGTGCCACCTTAATCCTGCCACTGGCTCCAATCAAACTTTATTTGTAAAAAACAGGAAGCCGGTTTGAGGGTCGTAGTTTGCCAATTTGATTTTTTTAATTTCAAAAACATTTTTAAAGTATTTGTTTTTAAAAGGTTTATCAAATTAAAGTTACCTTACAGTGCCAGGGTGGAGTGAGCTGTTCCCTTTGTCTCTCCCATGTAAGTCACAACCAGTAGGACATCCATTGACCAACAAAAGACTCCCTGCACAGCACACCAGAATGCCTGAGAGGTGCATACATCTATACTTCTGAAGGTGGGTGGATTGGACTTCCAGGAGGCAGGGGAGCAGCTCCCTCCCCCTTTCCCAGCAGTGACAGTCCAAAAGACAGATACCATTGGCAGGGGCGGTGGTGCCCTGACCTGAGGTTTCAAAAAGCATGCTGATGCTGGAGACCAGAGGCTGCAGGAACAGCCACAGTGCTCATGACTCAGCCCCTCCCACTTCCCCAGCAGTGGTACATGACACTGGAGACCGGAGGCCTCAGGAGCTATAGCAGGACCCATGACCCAGCCCACAGTGATGGCACCCTGACACTGACCCTACCAGCAGTGGGGGCTGCATACAAGACCCCAGCCCTCTGGCAGCAGCGGTGACACCCATGAACCCAGTGCCCCTGGCAGTAGTTCTCCCCGGACCCCAGATAACCCCAGTGCAGCAGTGCAGGCGGCATGTGGCAGCTGCAGCCAAGCCTGTGGAGAGCCCATGGAGGGCCAGCGGGGGATCACAAGACCCAAGTGACCACAAAAGCAGCAGAAGTGCTCTCAACCTGGCGACCCCAGTGGCAGCACCCACAACTGAAGCAACATTGCAGGCAGCAAGCCACCTGCAACCTCGGAGACACAAGCAGCACAAGGAGGGCACTGATGATGCCTCTGGCAGAGGCACTGGAGGGTGGAAAGTGCAGGCTCTCAAACACAACCAGAAGCAACTCAGAATCAAAGTAAGAAAAGCCTTACCCACATAAGAAAGGTGTTTACTACCACAAATGTGCCGGCCCAGGATCAACTCATCAAGCACCGTGAAGAACTACAGTAACATGTCAGAACAGAAAGAAAATGATGTCTCTCCAAAAACCAAACATGAAGTCACAGAAGATTTCAACCTAACTGACAGAGAATTCAAAAGAGATGTCATGACGGAACAATGAGTTACAAGAAAACTCAGAAAGACATTAATGAACTCAGGAATAAAATTAATGAACAGAAGGAGTACTTCACCAAACAGATTGAAACTCTAAACAAAAACCAAACAAATTCTGGAGATGAAGACCACAATTAATGAGATGAAAAATAAAGCTAAAGCATTGGAAATACAGCAGAAAATGTGGAAGAGACAACTAGTGAGCTCGAAGATAGAAATCCAGAAATGATTCAGGTGGAAGAGGCGATAGACTAAGATTTTTTAAATGAAGAAATTGTACAAAAAATATCCAACTGTATTAGGAAAAGCAACATAAGGATAATGGATATCCCAGAAGGAGACGAGAAGGAGAAAACAGCCGAGAGCTTATTTAAATAAATAATATTTGAAAACTTCTCAAACTTGGGGAAGGAACTAGACCCACAAGTACATGAAGATAATAGAACTCCTAATTATCAAAACATTAAAAGACCTCTCCAAGGCACATTATATTAAAACTGTCAAAAGTCAATGCCATTACCATAGGGGAAGGCTAAAGGGGTAAAGGGGTAAAGGGGCACATATGTATGGTGATAGATGAGAACTAGACTATTGGTGGTGAACATGATGCAATCTATACAGAAACTGATAAATAATAATGTACACCTGAAATTTACACAGTGCTGTAAGCCAATACGACCTCAATAAAAAGCAAAGAATACTTACAACACCCCAAAAAATCCAATTTAAAAAAATTATTAAAGGGCTTAGGTAGACATTTTTACAGGAAAGATATTCTGCAAATAAGATATATTTCTACAAATAAACAAGGAACACAGGAAAAGATGCTCACCATCATTAGTCATTAGGGAAATGTAAAATAAAACTGCGATGGGGCCCGCCCAGTGGCACAGCAGTTGAGTGTGCACGTTCTGCTTCGGTGGCCTGGGGTTCGCTGGTTTGGATCCCAGGTGCAGATATGGCACTGTTTGGCAAGCCATGCTGTGGTAGGCGTCCCACATACAAAGCAGAGGAAGATAGGCACGGACGTTAGCTCAGGGCCAGCCTTCTTCAACAAAAAGAGGAGGATTGGCAGCAGTTAGCTCAGGGCTAAACTTCCTAAAAAAAAAAAAAAAAAGAAAAACCAACATTGATGCATGCCAGCAAGATGGTGCGATAGGAAGGCCCAGCACTCATTGCCCACAGAAACCATGATTTAACCATAATCCATGGATGAAAATACCTTTAGGAAAGTTCTGGAATTCAGGTGTGAGGTCTCAGCATGCCGGTGGAGCAGAAAATCTGAGAACGACCACACTGAAAAGGGCAGAAAGGACAGCTCCACCTGCGTCACCGTTCCCACAGGCTGGCTCGGCTCAGCTCAGAGAGACCCCTCCACCTGCGATTTCTCTCAGGGGGAAGAGAGCAGTGTGAGCGTCACTTCCACAGGCTTTCCAGGCACTGCTTGAAAGCCTATGTCTGTCTTGCTGAGGGAATCAGCATGGCTGGATCCTCTGGAGGTAGCTAAGAACAAAGATGTGGAGAGGGGTTCACAGCAACCACTGTGGGATCTCAAAGCCAGCCCACAGACACTGCCAGCCACCCCACCCACAGGCCCTGCAGCTGGTATGGATGTTCCTCAGAAAACTGAAAACAGGGCTACCATATGATGCAGGAATGCCACCCTGGGTATATATCCAGAGGAAATGAAATCAGGATCTCAGAGAGATATCTGCACCCCATGTTCACTGCGGCATTACTCACAATAGCCAAGATACGGGAACAAACTAAATGTCCATCAATGGCCGTATGGATAAAGAAAATGTGATGCATTTAAACACAATGGGATATGATTCAGCCTTAGAAAAGAAGGACATCCTGCCAATTGTGACAAGATGGATGAACCTGGAGGACATTATGCTAAGTGAAATAAGACAGACACAGAAAGATAAATATTGCATAAATTCACTTTTATGTAGAATAAAAAAAAACTGAACTCATAGTAACACACAGTAGAATAGTGATTACCAGAGGCTGTGGGATGGGGAGAAAGAAATGATATTGATCAAATGTAATAAACTGTCTGTAATAAGGTGAATAAGTTATGGAGACAAATGTACAGTATGGTGACTATAGTCAATATTGTGTTATATACCTGAAATTTACTAAGAGATCTCAAGTATTCTCACCACACACACACACACACACACACACACACATACACACACAGACATGCAAATTGTAACTATGTGAGGTGAAGGATGTGTTAATTAGCTTGAGCACAGTGATCTTTTCAAAATGTGCGTATTATCAAAATATCAAGATGTACACCTTAAATATATACAATTCCTATTTGTCAATTATACCCCAGTAAAGCTGAAGGGAAAAGAAAAAAAAAGGTCAATGACAGAGAAAGAAAATTAAGGGCAGCCAGAGAATAGAAAATAAGATAGAATGGAACCCCCATCAGTCTATCAGTGGATTTCTCAGCAGAAATTCTACAGGCTAGGAGAGAATGGAATGAGAGATTCAAAATATATCACAGAAATATACCACTTCAAATATATATAGACACACAGAGAAAAACTCATGTCCACAATCAATATACTCACAGACAGAAACTCAGACTCTCAGGTCTCTAATGCAGAATAAGACAACCAAACACACATGCACACACACACACTCCCAGACCCTCCCTCCCACCCCAGCCCACAAGACAGCTCCCAAGAGAGACAGACAGCCCTGGCACTCAGTGGAGGCCACTGCAGGCAGACAGGATGAATAGACCTCAGCATGACCTGCCCCACCTAAGCTATCATGGCAGGGGGCATTTTCCTGATTCCAAACCAAATACTGGGGATCTGCCTCAAGCCAGGGCCTTCTGGATGGCTGTGCGTGGGTCCTGAGATGCCAGAGAGTGACCAGGGTAGGGTTTCTCTGAGGACAGGGGTCCAGGGCAGGGACAGGGACCCTGACAGGGTGCAGTTAGAGTGGGTGTTTTGGATGGGGCTTAGCAGATCCTGAGGTCAAGAGAGGTGGAGAGGAGAGCTTCCCCAGGACCCTGCCGTGTGTTGGAGAGGGCTGCACCCTCTCCTACAATAACAACAATAACAGTAATGCCATCACCAGAGCTATTATATGGCAATATTATCTTCATCACAGCAATGACTGACCATTAGTCCCAGGTCAAGGAGCTGAGAGCTGACCATGGCTGCCTGGTTTGGCCTCATCTTCAGAGTAGGGCAGACCTCAAGCAAAGCTGGGTCCTGGACAAAGCTTCTCTCTGGCCCCTTCTCCCTCTGGAGTCTCTAGGCCTCAGTCTGCCCCTCTCCCAAAATCCCTTCCCAGACCCAAGTCCTCTCTGACCCTTTTCTCAGCCTTGGTACCGCCCTCTCCATGACCACTCTGAAGCTGATTCCCCAGCTGTGCAAGGGGGATAGAGATGGTACCAACCTCAGCATCCCATGAGATGATGCCTACACAGCACAATGCTTAGCACATGCCCATAAGAGGAGGGACCTTTGATTATATCATTATTGCCTTTAATGAATGTGCACCTTCTAAGGCACAAGTTCTGGGAGGACAGAGACCCTGGGAGATGATGCCAATATGCACAGGGACTGGGCACTTGGCTACCTCTTGTCCTTATGACAGTCTTCGGACTCAGGCATGGACACTCCCATTTTAATGAAGGAAACCTGATCAGTGTCACACAGCTGGTAAGCTGCACAGCCAGCTCTCAAGCCCAAGGCTCCTGGCCTGGCCTCCAGGGGCCTTGAAGGGCTCCCCTGCACTAGCTTTTGGTTGCAAGCACTTCCTTGGCTGCATAAAGGATCTCAACTGTTCCAGGTCCCCAACCTCTGTTCACTTCTCTTTCTTTCCTTCCTCCCTGCTGGAGCTCTGATCAGGGTGACCCTGGCATCCTTCATGGAAGTCCCCAGTCCCTTACAGGCTGGGCCTCTCTCCCATTCACTTCTCTGCTGGTCTGACTTCCACACCTTCTGTACTGGTCTCTCCTTGTGTAACCAGGTAAGCCCACCTCTGGGGTTCTTTAGGCAGCCAACAGCATCTAAACAGAATTTCATATGCTCTATTGTTTTGTTTTGTTTTTGTTTTGCCTGTTTTTATGGTTTCTTTATATTTATGGTGAAAGACAGTGATTTTCCACCATAAAAGTGATGGAACATTTCCTGTTTACTATAAATTTACATAATAATAAAAATGGTGGGATTTAAAGTAATGATTTTAAGCTGCCATGGGCCTGAATGAGTTGGGGAAACAGTGTGCCCAATCATGCAGAACAGAGCCTTAAGGAATTCAGGATGGGAACAAGGAGAGATGATCACCAGTGGGGTTTGTCCTAGTCACCTGAGTCCCCTGGCCCCTGTCCGCCTATGTGGCTCTCCCCACCCATCACTTCTGGTGCTGCCAAGCTCTCTCCGTATTGCCCCCATGTGGCCCAGCAGAGAAGCTGATGAACTTTCTCTCTTAAAATGCTCACTTTCCTGGAGATCCTGGGAGATCAATCATGAGAGTCAGCTTAGAGATTTCCCCCATTAAAGTTCATAATGTAGAGCCATGCTATCTAGTAAGATGACATAGATAAGTGACATATCCACTGCTGTTTCAGGTGATAAAATATCTGGTTCATTAGGAATGATTTTGAGACCACACACACTTTGTCACGCAAAGTAGAATATCCAGACCAGAAGAAGACATATTTTCTTACCATTTAATCATAATCATATCATTCAGGTCAAATATAGCCTCTTTTCCTTTGGGATTTCTTCCTACAGTCTTATTTTATTAATCATATTTATAAATATTACAGTATTTTCAAACATATGGAACTATCTAGTAGCTTTCTATCAGTGACTTCTAGCACAGTTCCATTATTAGAAACATGTTCTGTGTGATGTCATTCCTCTAAAATATATTGAAATTTGCTTTATAGCCCAAATAAATAGGATTGATTTTGTAAATGTATCATATGTGCTTAAAATTAATGTATCCTTGAGGCTGGCCTTGTGGCCTAGTGATTAAATTCAGCGTGCTTCACTTTGGCAGCCCAGGTTCAATTCCCGGGCACGGACCTACACCACTCAGTAGCAGCATGCTGTGGTGGTGACCCACATACAAAACAGAGGAAGATTAGCCCAGATATTCATTCAGGGGAATCTTCCTCAGCAAGAAAAAAAAAATGTGTCCTCAACAGTTGTTTTCTGGGTACAGACAGATATACGTATACATCTACAGTATTAAGATGATGTGCTATTAAGATCTTTTGCATCTTACAGATGTTCTGTCTGCTTTTTGTATGAATTGCTGAGGGAGGGGTGTGAAAACCTCCCACTGTGCTTGTGTATTTGATTCTTCTTTCACTTCCGTCATCATTTGCTTTATATTTTTAAGCAAATGCCCATGGGAAATCTTGGGAGGTTGGAAAGGAAGGAGGGAGTGTCCAGAAGTGGGCGGCAGGGGACCTGGGTTGGGAAGGACTGGAAACCAAGTCTTTGAAGGTTCCAGAGAGGACCTGTCATTGGGATGCTCCTGGTGAGGCACCAAGTTGGGGAGGGGCATTCTAAAAACGAGGTCACGCAGAGTGTGCACTGTGATGAACCAAAGGTGAAGGCAGGGGATTGGTCAAGAGGGAGTATAAAGGATCGGGATTCCTAAGGCAGCACCCAAACAGGAGAAGGTTTAGAGGAAGACGAAGCCCTTGTCCCCTCCAACTGCTCCTGAGAGTCCACTTCACCTGCTCCTTGTGTCCTGCTGACCTACTGACCTGTCTGAGCCCTCCTCCCTCCCCTCTAGGACTTGATCTCACCCAGTACTTTCCCTGACTCCCTTCTTCTTCTCCTCCCAGGTGTCCAACACCCGCCTTCCTGCACAGCCCCTGCACAATCCCATCCCGAATTCCAACTCCTCCCTGGACCCCCTCCCCACCCCTCTACTGAACCCCTCCACATTTTTACTTCCCAGTTGCCTTCCTGGAAACCTCAGGGCCCTTGAGAGGATCAGGACATGGATGTGCAGGGGATGGTCTTGTGGCTCCTCCTGCTCGGGTCTCCCAGTTACCCAACCATGAATGTGAATAAATATCAGACATCACTGGTATCTTCTTTTTATTGGGCTCTTTCCCATGGTGGTTAATAACAGCTTTTCATGTAATCCTTGTCGGGAACTCAGACATTCCTTCCTTCTTTCTTTCTTCTTTTTTTTTTTTTGAGGAAGATTAACCCTGAGCTAACATCTGCTGCAAATCCTCCTCTTTTTGCTGAGGAAGACTGGTCCTGAGCTCACATTCATGCCCATATGCCTCTACTTTATATGTGGGACACCTACGACAGCGTGGCGTGCCAAGTGATGCCATGTCTGCATCGGGATCCAAACTGGCGAACCCCAGGCTGCTGAAGCGGACATGTGCACACTTAACTGCCATGCCACTGAGCCGGCCCCGGAACTCAGACATTCCTGAAGCCTGAGGACCTCAGGGCAGGTTTCTTGACCAGCCTGAACTGGTTCTGGCCACAGCTGTCCACATCAAGTTCTGGGTCCTGACAGCACTGCTTGGACCAAACACAACAAGGCTGACAGGATGGAAACCTGAAAATAGTAACTTTATAGCTTCAAGAAGGAAGAATCTGTGAATATACTGAAAGCCATTGAGATGTACGTCATCAATGGGAGAAGTGCATGATTTCTGAATTATATCTCAATAAAGTTGTTTTTAGAAACATAGGGAACTCTTATTTAATAGAAGTCATGGGAGTTAGACTGGCTCCTGGAAGCCTTGTCAAGATCCTGCTTCAAGATATGGAAGTGTAGGGTCCATCTCATTTTTGGTTTGTTTTCCTGTAAGTACATGGTTCATATACGTGAAAGTTGGCAGCCCTGGGAGCAGTGGTATCGAAGCATTGGTGTTGGTACTAGTCTGTTAAAAAGTGAGATGTCATTTGTGCTCTGTGCTTTCTAGATTGTTGGCTTTTAACAACTTCTGAGTCATCCCTTCCTTTTGCTCTTGGAAGCTGCCCCCAGAGACTCTGTGTCCAACCAGGATGATGGGAGCCCTGAGAAGTCCCTCACAAAATAGGTGGCTGCATCCTGCTGGGATGTTTATAATGGGGAAATCATCAGGAGTGATATGACCAGCAGGTGAATGACTTGTGCTTTCTTTAGTAAAGTGTTCACGTCCAGAGTGTTGATTTATGCAAAGCTAAAAGGGTCCTTAATGTCCTTAGGCTTGTCCAAATATAAAGAAATTCCAGATTCTTACTGTGAAACGTTTACTTTGTCATTAAAAAACATGTCTACCTCCAGGAGAAGGAGCGAGAGGTGGGGGGTGGAAAGATACTGAGAACACCCTACAGAGATAAGTAGATGTGTTTCGATCGGCATGCGCCAGATTTGTAGAGAGGGATCTGGAAAGGTCTAGTGGTCAAGAATAACCCTTGCATTGAGGCAGAATCATCCCACATGAATAGCTCCAATCAAAGAAGAATCTATTCTGTTTCTTTTGAGTCTACAAAGGAGGAAATTTCTTGATAGTCTCCATTGAAACATTTCCTTCTCTACCTAGGCTACATTCTCATAGATGAGTTAAGCTCTCTTTCCCTACCTCATCTTTGAGAACCTGGATAAATTAACTCGTCTTGCAGTTCCCACAGCCACCCTTTTTCGTGGTCATTGACCGTCAGAATCTCAGCTTTTTGGCCCCATTGGATCTCATCTAGGTAGGAGTCAACTACTGATATCAGTGTCCAGACAGTTGCCAGATGTAACGAGAGTGCCCACGACTGGGGATGTTTAACCAGGTAGTGACCAGATGGTCTTTGTCTTTTTTGTACATTTGGTCCACGTGTTTATCCATTGTGCTGAGAGCTACTGCTCTCTCTCTGACAGTGGTGACTCAAAGACGGTGTCTGTTTCCCATGAGCACACATTTTACTGACCCCAGCTGTGAGGGCTGAAGATGAAAATGTTATAGATTTCAGAGGCTACTTTCTAGAGAAGTTTTATTTGCACAAAACTGAAGTTTGGTATGTGGATTAGTACGAATTACATTGTGAGTTTGTTTTCTCCTAAGATCCTTGTAAATCTAGTTTTTGTAAATCAATGTTTGCCTTTTTATGTTGCCTTTGGTTTTGGTGAACATGCATTCCAGAAATTTTGTATTCCCTTACAAATTAATTTTCATGGTTGCTGTTGCTTGATTTAGGTGCAATACTATGAAATATGAATGTGAATTCTTTTTGTTAGCTATGTGGAATTGTGTTTTTAACTAACTTCAATTCTCATACTTTTAATCATAATATACAAGATCACAGTATTATGCAAATCTTTACGTACTTCCGAAATCTGACATTATGTGCTCTGCTCAGAATCAAAGTGAACACTGAAAGAAAACCTCAGTGATTTCAGAAGCCTGGACTAACCAATAATCTATACTTAATTTTTATTGGAATAGTAATCCAAGTATTATTATAATAGCAGCTGCCCATGTCTCTCAGCTATGTGCATATTTGTGAACATCTCTCTATATTATTCTCGTTTGTGTCTTAAGCACACATCTTTGATTGTTTTTGCCCATTCTTCTGGATATTTGGGCAGATTTTTGAAGATGTTTCAAAGAATTTTATCCAAGTTCTTCGTGAATCTACAACAGAAGACCTAGGTTTCCATCCACTACAAGTTTGATTTGACTTATTTTTCAATTATAAATTGATTTATAAACTCGTAAGCTCTGTTAACTGTTTAAAAAATATTTGCAATGTGTTTGTCAGCAAGTAAAACTTATCAGTTTGTGTATCACACACAGCTTAAGTGTGGTATAATTCATGCATAACAAGAAGCACATTTTTAATGAATACGATTTGTTGATGTTTGACATACGTATGCAGCAAGGAAACCACCACCATGTGTCTGTGTGTGTGTTTACAGTGTGGTGAGAGACTGGCGGTGGGGACAGGCACTGGAAACTCGCCTCCCTCGTTCTTGAGAGCCACAGCACCCGCTCCTCTGCAAAATGGCCCTGCTCTTTTCACCCCTTTCCCATCCATTACCGCAATTCACTGCCATGGTTATGTCCTATTGTCATGGAATAATGCAATACATGCTTTTATATTTCATAAAGTTATTTATATTTAAATAAAAAATACTTGCACGCATACTGGATTTTGTGTTTCTACTGTTGTTGACTGTAATGCATAACTTAATGCTTTCAGAAGACCAATTTCCTAAGACAAAGTTGACTTACCAGGGGCATGTTCAAAACTTCACAGGACTGTCGAGGTTCCAAATGGACACTAATCCGTTAGCCTGAGTCCCCCAAGGAAGAGGATGTGGAGCAGAGCCACCGTTGACCTGCTGTGGACATGTGGTGTGTGAGATATAAACCTTCGCTGTGGTAAGCCACTGAGAGTCTGGATCACTCATTCACAGACGTAACCTTCTTTGTCCTGACTGATGCATGACTTAATGCCGTTATAAGAGAAATTTCCCAAGACGCAGTCAACCACAGGCTTCCTCAGCACCTCAGAGAGCAGGCCTCGAAGGGGGGCCAGGGTGGAACCCCTGTGCAAGACAGACCTTCTGCAAGGTCCAGTTACAGCACTCGCCACCTATGAGACCTTGAGCAATTCTCTTCCTCTGGCTCCTCATCCCTAAAATGGGATATGGGGAGTGCTGGGTAAATACGATAACACACATGAAGATTTTTTTCTCTGGGCACATTATACTGCTCAGAGGGAAACCTCAATACATTTTCCCTAATATTAATCAGAGCCTTGGTCCCAACTCATTAGGGTGGGAAGCATTTCTGATTGACAGTAGGAGGAGATAAAGTGTCCTTGACGCCTGACCACCCTGGATGGGATTCAATCCCATCTCTGTCAGTATCAGGCATGGGACCTTGGAGGCAGCACAGTGCCCGGTACCTGGTTTTAGAACATAATGCAGCTGCGGCTGGGGTGGGTGGAAACGCAGTACGAGCTCAGGAGCTGTGAGGAAGACTGCTCAGGGTCAGCTCCCCACAGGGCAGGCTCTGGAGTTTACCGCCAAGCGGCAGCACATTCTCCTGAAAGTCAACCCTATAAGTGACTGACCCAGAGGCTAAATGCAGTGAGCCCAGGAATAATGGCAAGTACCCATCTTCCCAAGTGTGATGGCCCCTGCAGATCTCGGCCCCAGGGAGGTCGGAGCCTTGGAGCTCACGGAACCCTGAAGCCCGAGATTCTTAACTTTCTGCCCGCTTCTCTCTGGGCCCCTTCACAGAGCCACTCCAGCCTCCCCCACCCTAGCCCAGCTCCCCCGCTTCCTCCTTGCTTCCTCTTGTCTCTGCTTCTCTCTAGTCCTGTTTCCTTCTGACTCCCTGTCACTCTCTAGGACTTAACCACCCCCCGCCCCCGACATCACTCACTCTCCCCCTGCCTGTCTCTTTCTTGTCTCTCTCCCCAGGCCCTCACACCCTCTGCTCCACTGCAGTCCTGTCCAGGACCACAGACACCACCACCCTCACCTCCACACCCTCCCTGCCATGTTTTGGCCCAGGCTCTGCTCACAGTGAATGAGAATCTAGTTTACCGAGTCTGTTCATGCTGAGATTTACTGCTGTGCCGTTGTTCCCAGCCACTCCTGGGCAGCATGTGCACAGTCAGACCTTGACCTTTTGGTCTGGTCTCAACCCCAGAACTGATGAAGGGCTGGCCACTTACTCCTGCTTGGAAGGAGGGAGGGCCCTTCAGCCTCCAGGGGCTGCGGGGGCAGAATGGATTGGATTGGGGGACCTGGAGGGAGCCAGCTGTTTCCACCCCAGCACCTTCTCCTTGGGGTATGTGGGGGATCCCATGCCATTGATGCTCTGCCCTGCCCATCCCTCAGTAAGGAAATCATGGGAGGATTATGGGACCTCATGGGACTTACAAAAAACTCTGCTTCCATCAACTCCCCACAAAGCCTCCTGGACTTGGTGCTATTGGGGGGCAGCTGGCAAGTTGAGTGAAGGGCACAAAACCTGGATTACCGCAGGGCCTCTTCACTGGTCTCCCGGAGCCACTCCCGGTTCCTCATCTATTCCCCACCATCAGAAATCGGCCACTTCCTGGGGACAGATAGCTGTCTCTCTGATCACCAGACACCCCTGGGACTGGCAGGCACCACGTGAGTATTTACTGACTGAACAAACACAACCACAGCCAGATCCAGATGTAGGATGTGTCCACCACCACAGAAGGACTTCTCAGGCCCCTCGCAGTCAACAGTACCCCTCCCAAAATAACCTTGCTTCTGCCTCATTCCCATGGTTTCTGCCTGTTTTTGAACTGCGCGTACAAGACTCACACTGTGTACACTCCCTGGAGTGAGTCGGTTGGTCCTCCAAAAAGCAGACGCTGACACTGAGTTAGAACCATAAAGGGTGTATTAGGGGAGACAATAGGAAAGATAAAAGTGGAGGAGGCAGGATTGGGTAGGGAAAACCATAATCAATTGCCATAGCCTTTTTATCATGGCTCAGACTCCTCTTTCAAAATCATCGTCCTGTAAGGCAAAAAGATTTGAGGTTATTTCAATGTGATCTTATTTTGTCCTGTATACATTTGTCTTCTATAATATATCTGTGGCTTCTGATGAGCACTTTACTGTGTGGCTGCATATTTAATGGAAAATAATTGCCTTTGGATCTCAGGTATAGATCTCTGAACTCACATATTCTCAAAATTATCTTTCTTTTTTTGACTGGAAGTTCCTGAATTTCACTAGGAAAAAGGGGGACTCTTTGCCTCATCTTTCGAAACAGGGATTGTGCATCTCTGGGCCTGAGCTCTTACGCCCTTAGTTTAGTTGAATGTACTTCAGTGACCATCTTCTGATAATCTTCTGTGTGGAGATATTTTCATTTGAACAGTGAGAATGGTGAGTGCCAACATGTCCCAGCCATTTTGCAAGACACTTTCATTATGTACTTAATCTCGTCTTCCTCACAATGACCTCAGGAAGCCAATATTACCCCCTCTCACAGACAACGGGGCTGAGGCTCTGAGTAGGCCCCACTGAGAGCTGGTATTAGGGGCTGAGACAGCGGGAACACAGGCAAAGAGATGGGATACTGTGTGGTAAGTTTGGGGAGATGCAAAGCTGACAGTCAGGGGTGGTGACTGGAGGATGCAGGGATGTGGTGAGAGGGGTCCAGCAGGGGTGGCTGCTGTCAACCTTGAATCTCCCACAAAGAGTCCGACTCACTGAAGGCCAAGGCAGCCACTCAGCTGATCTAGATCCTGTCTGCACTCTTAGTCTCATGGGGGCACGATAATCCCAGGCAGACACAGTATCCTGAAAGAACCAAGTAAAATCTCCAAACCTCCAGGCACTTTTTTCTGTCACACAGATCCAGAACTTTCAGAAACCCAAGGGAAACAAGAACCTCTATTTAGATTATGAACCAAGGGCTGTATGGCAACAGTGACATCTTGGTGAGGACAACTGCATTGCCCGCACTGTGTGACTGGAAAACACGCAGTGGCTCTGCGTGGACCTCACGCTGCCTTCACACTCCCTGCTCAAGCTGCTTGCCCT